>NC_091079.1:45871969-46175000 GCF_032405125.1 Capricornis sumatraensis
GCGTTTCTTTTTTTTTTTTTCCTTCAGCAAACGCAGTTACCTAATGATATTAAAATTTTAATTGATTATGCTAGATGTTCTGAAAATGAAAGCAGCAGCCAGGCTTAAACTCACTCAACCCAGTCGCCCTCCAGCCGCCATTGAAGGGAAATCTGACAGCTGTAAACAAATGCTGCCACCTACAGGAAAGAGTCGGTACGTGCAAGCCAGGGTCATCCGTCCTCCGCCATCAGGCTCACTGGACTTTTTCTCCTACCCACTTCCCAGTGCGATTCCAAAGAACAGAATCTGTACTTATTTGAATTTGTAAATTTTGCTTCAGAATGCAAAGTGAAACCTTGTATTCTGTAGGAAAAAAATTCTTCTTTATAGTAGATCTTCAAATTGTCTAACACTTCCTTTTCCAACTCTTGCGACCCCATGGACTGCAGCCCGCCAGGCTCCTCCGTCCATGGGGTTCTTCAGGCAAGAATGCTGGAGTGGGTTGCCATTTCCTTCTCCAGGGGATTTCCCTGACCCAGGGATAGAGCCTGCGTCTCCTGCTTCGTAGGTGGATTCTTTTTTTTTTTTTTTTCGTAGGTGGATTCTTTACCACTGAGCCACCTGGGAAGCCACTTATAAAAAACAGGATAGAAATACTGAAACAGGAACCTTGAGAGAAGGACTTATTCGACAGTGTCTGAACTGGTAAGGCAACCACTTCAAATTTTTCTTTACTTTTTTTCCCCCTTCTTCTGTCAGCATGAGACCCAAGAATGCTTTTCACTGTAAAATGTCATTTAAAACAATTTAAATCACTCATAGTAGCCTCTGCTCAAGTTCAGGAAGTGGCTAGGTAACTCCAGCTTGGGTCAGTGTGTTTAGGAAGCATGTCCTCCTATCGGATTAAGCTGTGTTAGCCTGCTGGGCGTTGGGCCTGTTTCTGTGCTATGGATCCACACAAAGAAAGCAGATTTCCTCTCTTCACATTTATGAAGAAGTCATTCCAGCTCCCAGGGCTTCATCCTTCAGGCTGCAGAGCCTGGTTTCCGAGATTTGATCCCTACATCCTCCACCCCGTGGCCACCTGCATGCACCTGGCTGTGCTCACTCATGGCCAGTCCTGCCTGGACTGCTGTACTCGAGTATCCATGGCAGACTCCCATGAGGTTGATGGACAGCATCATCTCCATTTTGAAAACGCTGCTCTTTATAGCCTGTCCAACTGAGACATCAACTTGACCAGCAAAAAGGCCACTTTGCACAGCTGGAGTGATTCGAGTCCGCTGAAAAAGAGTGTAGGCAGTCATTTGAGAAAAGGGTTGTGAGCGTGGTTATATGTGATAAGCTCTCACAATACGCTGCCTTTTCACCCACAGAAACTAGGACAGCAGTGCTGATCACTGTCATCCCTCCCCAGATTTCTAGAGCAAGTGGCTTGTGCATTTTCCTGGGGGGTGTGAGCAGAGGCTCTGGAGGAAGAGGAGAGTGTTCTCTGTTGTGCAGACTGTGCTCCGTGTGAAGCTGGGAAGCCAGCTGTGAGGTCTCTGGGTCTCTCCTTTCTCACACAGCCTCTGTATGGTGGAGGAACTCACCTTCATGCCTGAGCTTGAGGTCATGGGTTCTCTCCTCTCTACTGAAACCTGTGCTGAGTGGAGGATGGGGTCTGCAATCAGTTACATCATTGTGCTGTGTGCTCAGTCGTGTCTGACTCCCTGTGACCCCATTGACTGTAGCCTGTCAGGCTCCTTTGTCCATAAAATTCTCCAGGCAAGAATACCGGGGTGGGTTGCCATGCCCTCCTCCAGGGAATCTTCCTGACCCAGGGACTGACCCAGGTCTCTTGCGTCTCGGTGGACTTCATTCCCAGGCTGGGTGCTCTGCTGTACTACACTGGGCATTAATTGTATTTTAAGTCTTCTCTCTAATTTGAAAAGGGTTTTGTTGTATTATTAAAGGAATATCAAGAATCCATGACCATTTGGGAAATGGTTTGGAAGCAGTGGATCTTGAAGCCCTAAGAGTTCTCAAAAAGTTCATCTTAAAGGAGCTCACAGGGCTTTCCTGATGGTCCAATGGTTAAGAATCTGCCTGTCAATTCAGGGGACATGGGTTCAATCCCTGGTCTGGGAAGATCCCACTTGCCGAGGGGCAACTAAACCCAAGCACCAGAGCTACTGAAGCCTGTGTGCCTAGAGCCCATGCTCTGCAACAAGAGAAGCCAACAATGAGAAACTCGTGCATCACAGCATTCACTGCAACTAGAGAAAGCCTGCACACAGCTCGGAAGGCCCAGTGCAGCCAATATGTGTATGTATTCGGGGCTGAGAGCCTCATGGGAATCCTGGGTCAGGATCTGGGCAATAACTACTAACTGCCTTGGGGCATGAATGGGATCATGCATTTACCCGTGGTGATTACGAAGCCTCTGCTCACAAGATGAGTTAGTTTGGTGTAATCATGCAATCAGATTTAAACCCCCTTTTAAGTTTAAAATTTAGAAATGGTATCTATTTGAAGATTAGTCCTATGTTATATTTGAGCTCTGATTGTGGTATTGGTGGTTAACTCAGACCAACGTTCCTGCTGGAGCTTTTAATTATGCATAATAACCCTCATACTTTGTTCTTCTGTATCTTTCATCCAGAGGTCCCAGTGCTCTCCAAGTATTATTAACTCATTAATCCTTGCAACACTCCAGGGAAGCGGATCGGAGACAAGGTGATTAACCCATTTTCCAGACAGGGCCATAGAGGCACAGAAGATTTCAGCAGTTCCCTGGGGTCGCATGAGTCAGGGCTGGGTAGAGAACAGAGCCTTTCTGTGTTCCATTCCCAGTCTGCCTCCTCCTGGGAGTGATCACCAAGGATTTTGGGAATTGTCCCTACCTGCTTTCTTACTATTGGTGTGGAGCAACACAATGAACATCTTGCGGAAAACAAGGCCAAAATATATTTTTTTCTGAAATGTAAAATGTGTGCACTTTAAGGGAAAAGAGATGTACATATTAATCACCTAAGTAAAATGGGGTAACGCTTAGATAGAGGCCCAAAGTCCTCAAAGTCTTCTAACATAGACCATTCAACTTTTCTTACATAGAATCAGGAAATTCCATCTGGCCCAGCAGAAATGAAACTTGAACTTCACAAGAGCTAGGATTCAGTTTGAAACTGAGAAGTACTAACATCTGTCTTTTGAGTTTGACAACCTTTTCTCCTTGGTTTCACTTGAATGCAGGCTGGTTTCACATGGACTTCATTGTCGTTTCAGTGGAGCCAGAGGAGGGGGCCTCTGTGTGATCTGGGTGGGTGTCCAAAGGGCTTATGTCCACGGAGGCATTGAAAGGCTGCGACCTGGGGTCAAAGGGCTCCAGAGACTGAGTTGAAAAGCAGAGTAGCAAGTTCAGTGGGAAGCACCATGCCTTCTTTGGCCATTGTCTTTATTTATGATTCATTTATTTATTCAATAAACACTCATCGAGTATCTTTTATATGCCAGTCATTAACAGGGTGCAAGCAGTTCTAACATCTTGAGTAAGGCATAATGCTCATCTTTCAGGGCTTTGCAATCAAGGAGCAAAGATAAACAAACAGACAGATAATTATTACATAAAATAAAGAGTAATTGTAGAGATTTTTACAAAGTCTAATTAAGGCAAATTAGCTTGAGTGGCTCAGAAAAACCTTCCAAGAGGCATTTCTTTCTTTTTTTTTTTAAAAATTTTTATTTTTTAATTTTAAAATCTTTAATTCTTACATGTGTTCCCAAACATGAACCCCCCTCCCACCTCCCTCCCCATAACATCTCTGTGGGTCATCCCCATGCACCAGCCCCAAGCATGCTGTATCCTGCGTCAGACATAGACTGGCGATTCAATTCTTACATGATAGTATACATGATAGAATGCCATTCTCCCAAATCATCCCACCCTCTCCCTCTCCCTCTGAGTCCAAAAGTCCATTATACACAGCTGTGTCTTTTTTCCTGTCTTGCATACAGGGTCGTCATTGCCATCTTTCTAAATTCCATATATATGTGTTAGTATACTGTATTGGTGTTTTTCTTTCTGGCTTACTGCACTCTGTATAATCGGCTCCAGTTTCATCCATCTCATCAGAACTGACTCAAATGAATTCTTTTTAACGGCTGAGTAATACTCCATTGTGTATATGTACCAAAGCTTTCTTATCCATTCATCTGCTGATGGACATCTAGGTTGTTTCCATGTCCTGGCTATTATAAACAGTGCTGCGATGAACATTGGGGTACATGTGTCTCTTTCAATTCTGGTTTCCTCGGTGTGTATGCCCAGCAGTGGGATTGCTGGGTCATAAGGTAGTTCTATTTGCAATTTTTAAAGGAATCTCCACACTGTTCTCCATAGTGGTTGTACTAGTTTGCATTCCCACCAACAGTGTAAGAGGGTTCCCTTTTCTCCACACCCTCTCCAGCATTTATTGCTTGCAGATTTTTGGATCGCAGCCATTCTGACTGGTGTGAAGTGGTACCTCATTGTGGTTTTGATTTGCATTTCTCTGATAATGAGTGATGTTGAGCATCTTTTCATGTGTTTGTTAGCCATCCATATGTCTTCTTTGGAGAAATGTCTATTTAGTTCTTTGGCCCATTTTTTGATTGGGTCGTTTATTTGTCTGGAATTGAGCTGCATAAGTTGCTTGTATATTTTTGAGATTTGTTGTTTGTCAGTTGCTTCATTTGCTATTATTTTCTCCCATTCAGAAGGCTGTCTTTTCACCTTGCTTATATTTTCTTTTGTTGTGCAGAAGCTTTTAATTTTAATTAGATCCCATTTGTTTATTTTTGCTTTTATTTCCAGAATTCTGGGAGGTGGATCATAGAGGATCCTGCTGTGATTTATGTTGGAGAGTGTTTTGCCTATGTTCTCCTCTAGGAGTTTTATAGTTTCTGGTCTTACATTTAGATCTTTCATCCATTTTGAGTTTATTTTTGTGTGCGGTGTTAGAAAGTGATCTAGTTTCATTCTTTTACAAGTGGTTGACCAGTTTTCCCAGCACCACTTGTTAAAGAGATTGTCTTTACTCCATTGTATATTCTTGCCTCCTTTGTCAAAGATAAGGTGTCCATATGTGTGTGGATTTATCTCTGGGCTTTCTATTTTGTTCCATTGATCTATATGTCTGTCTTTGTGCCAGTACCATACTGTCTTGATGACTGTGGCTTTGTAGTAGAGCCTGAAGTCAGGCAAGTTGATTCCTCCAGTTTCATTCTTCTTTCTCAAAATTGCTTTGGCAATTCGAGGTTTTTTGTATTTCCATACAAATCTTGAAATTATTTGTTCTAGTTCTGTGAAAAATATGGCTGGTAGCTTGATAGGGATTGCATTGAATTTGTAAATTGCTTTGGGTAGTATACTCATTTTCACTATATTGATTCTTCCGATCCATGAACATGGTATATTTCTCCATCTATTAGTGTCCTCTTTGATTTCTTTCATCAGTGTTTTATAGTTTTCTATATATAGGTCTTTAGTTTCTTTGGGTAGATATATTCCTAAGTATTTTATTCTTTTCGTTGCAATGGTGAATGGAATTGTTTCCTTAATTTCTTTTTCTACTTTCTCATTATTAGTGTATAGGAATGCAAGGGATTTCTGTGTGTTGATTTTATATCCTGCAACTTTACTATATTCATTGATGAGCTCTAGTAATTTTCTGGTGGAGTCTTTAGGGTTTTCCATGTAGAGGATCATGTCATCTGCAAACAGTGAGAGTTTTACTTCTTCTTTTCCAATTTGGATTCCTTTTATTTCTTTTTCTGCTCTGATTGCTGTGGCCAAAACTTCCAGAACTATGTTGAATAGTAGCGGTGAATGTGGAAATCCTTGTCTTGTTCCTGACTTTAGGGAAAATGCTTTCAATTTTTCACCATTGAGGATAATGTTTGCTGTAGGTTTGTCATATATAGCTTTTATTATGTTGAGGTATGTTCCTTCTATTCCTGCTTTCTGGAGAGTTTTTATCATAAATGGATGTTGAATTTTGTCAAAGGCCTTCTCTGCATCTATTGAGATCATCATATGGTTTTTATTTTTCAATTTGTTAATGTGGTGAATTACATTGATTGATTTGCGGATATTGAAGAATCCTTGCATCCCTGGGATAAAGCCCACTTGGTCATGGTGTATGATCTTTTTAATGTGTTGTTGGATTCTGATTGCTAGAATTTTGTTGAGGATTTTTGCATCTATGTTCATCAGTGATATTGGCCTGTAGTTTTCTTTTTTTGTGACATCTTTGTCAGGTTTTGGTATTAGGGTGATGGTGGCCTCATAGAATGAGTTTGGAAGTTTACCTTCCTCTGCAATTTTCTGGAAGAGTTTGAGTAGGATAGGTGTTAGCTCGTCTCGAAATTTTTGGTAGAATTCAGCTGTGAAGCCGTCTGGACCTGGGCTTTTGTTTGCTGGAAGATTTCTGATTACAGTTTCAATTTCCATGCTTGTGATGGGTCTGTTAAGATTTTCTATTTCTTCCTGGTTCAGTTTTGGAAAATTGTACTTTTCTAAGAATTTGTCCATTTCTTCCACGTTGTCCATTTTATTGGCATACAACTGCTGATAGTAGTCTTTTATGATCCTTTGTATTTCTGTGTTGTCTGTTGTGATCTCTCCATTTTCATTTCTAATTTTATTGATTTGATTTTTCTCCCTTTGTTTCTTGATGAGTCTGGCTAGTGGTTTGTCAATTTTATTTATTCTTTCAAAGAACCAGCTTTTGGCCTTGTTGATTTTTGCTATGGTCTCTTTTGTTTCTTTTGCATTTATTTCTGCCCTAATTTTTAAGATTTCTTTCCTTCTACTAACTCTGGGGTTCTCCAATTCTTCCTTTTCTAGTTGCTTTAGTTGTAGAGTTAGGTTATTTATTTGACTTTTTTCTTGTTTCTTGAGGGATGCCTGTATTGCTATGAACTTTCCTCTTAGCACTGCTTTTATAGTGTCCCACAGGTTTTGGGTTGTTGTGTTTTCATTTTCATTAGTTTCTATGCATATTTTGATTTCTTTTTTGATTTCTTCTGTGATTTGTTGGTTATTCAGAAGTGTGTTGTTCAACCTCCATATGTTGGAATTTTTAGTAGTTTTTCTCCTGTAATTGAGATCTAATCTTAATGCATTATGGTCAGAAAAGATACTTGGAATGATTTCGATTTTTTTGAATTTATCAAGTTTAGATTTATGGCCCAGGATGTGATCTATCCTGGAGAAGGTTCCATGAGCACTTGAAAAAAAGGTGAAATTCATTGTTTTGGGGTGAAATGTCCTATAGATATCAATTAGGTCTAATTGATCTAATGTATCATTTAAAGTTTGCGTGTCTTTGTTAATTTTCTGTTTAGTTGATCTGTCCATAGGTGTGAGTGGGGTATTAAAGTCTCCCACTATTATTGTGTTATTGTTGATTTCCCCTTTCATACTTGTTAGCATTTGTCTTACATATTGCGGTGCTCCTATATTGGGTGCATATATATTTATAATTGTTATATCTTCTTCTTGGATTGATCCTTTGATCATTATGTAGTGGCCTTCTTTGTCTCTTTTCACAGCCTTTGTTTTAAAGTCTATTTTATCAGATATGAGTATTGCCACTCCTGCTTTCTTTTGGTCTCTATTTGCATGGTATATCTGTTTCCAGCCCTTCACTTTCAGTCTGTATGTGTCCCTTGTTTTGAGGTGGGTCTCTTGTAAGCAGCATATAGAGGGGTCTTGTTTTTTTATCCATTCGGCCAGTCTTTGCCTTTTGGTTGGGGCGTTCAACCCATTTACGTTTAAGGTAATTATTGATAAGTATGATCCAGTTACCATTTACTTTATTGTTTTGGGTTCGGGTTTATACACCCTTTTCGTGTTTCCTGTCTAGAGAATATCCTTTAGAATTTGTTGGAGAGCTGGTTTGGTGGTGCTGAATTCTCTCAGCTTTTGTTGTCTGTAAAGCTTTTGATTTCTCCTTCGTATTTGAATGAGATCCTTGCTGGGTACAGTAATCTGGGCTGTAGGTTATTGTCTTTCATCACTTTAAGTATGTCTTGCCATTCCCTCCTGGCCTGAAGAGTTTCTATTGAAAGATCAGCTGTTATCCTTATGGGAATCCCCTTGTGTGTTATTTGTTGTTTTTCCCTTGCTGCTTTTAATATTTGTTCTTTGTGTTTGATCTTTGTTAATTTCATTAATATGTGTCTTGGGGTGTTTCGCCTTGGGTTTATCCTATTTGGAACTCTCTGTGTTTCTTGGACTTGGGTGATTATTTCCTTCCCCATTTTAGGGACGTTTTCAACTATTATCTCCTCAAGGATTTTCTCATGATCTTTCTTTCTGTCTTCTTCTTCTGGGACTCCTATAATTCGAATGTTGGAGCGTTTCATATTGTCCTGGAGGTCTCTGAGATTGTCCTCATTTCTTTTAATTCGTATTTCTTGTTTCCTCTTTGATTCATTTATTTCTACCATTCTATCTTCTATTTCACTAATCCTATCTTCTGCCTCCGTTATTCTACTATTTGTTGCCTCCAGAGTGTTTCTGATCTCATTTATTGCGTTATTCATTATATTTTGACTCTTTTTTATTTCTTCTAGGTCCTTGTTAAACCTTTCTTGCATCTTCTCAATCCTTGTCTCTAGGCTATTTATCTGTGATTCCATTTTGATTTCAAGATTTTGGATCATTTTCACTATCAATATTCATAATTCCTTCTCAGGTATATTCCCTACTTCTTCCTCTTTTGTTTGGTTTGGTGGGCAACTCTCCTGTTCCTTTACCTGCTGAGTATTCCTCTGTCTCTTCATCTTGGTTATATTGCTGCGTTTGGGGTGGTCTTTTTATATTCTGGTAATTTGTGGAGTTCTCTTTATTATGGAGCTTCCTCACTGTGGGTGGGGTTCTATCAGTGGCTTGTCAAGATTTCCTGGTTAGGGAGGCTTGTGTTGGAGTTCTGGTGGGTGGAGCTGGGTTTCTTCTCTCTGGAGTGCAGTGGAGTGACCAGTAATGGGTTATGAGACATCAAAGGTTTTGGAATAATTTTGAGCTGCCTGTATATTGAAGCTCAGGGGAGTGTTCCTGTGTTGCTGGAGAATTTGAGTGGTATGTTTTGTTTTGGAACTTGTTGGCCCTTGGGTGGAGCTTGGTTTCAGTGTAGGTATGAAGGCATTTGATGAGCTCCTATTGCTTAATGTTCCCTGAATTCAAGAGTTCTCTAATGTTTTCAGGCTTTGGATTTAAGCCCAAGAGGCATTTCTTGAAGACCACACGGGGGTTGAGTCTGAAGGATGAAGATTTTGCTGAGGGCAGTGATGGAGTTAAACTTTCAAGGTTATCTATTTGCCGAAGGTCAGCAGTTAGGACCGACAGCATCATTTACAGCAGCAGCAAGTGGTCCCTGAATTCCTACTCTGAGTGAGATGGGAATACCAGACCACCTTACCTGCCTCCTGAGAAACCAGTATGCAGGTCAAGAAGCAATAGTTAGAACTGGATATGAAACAAGGGACTGATTTAAAATTGGGAAAGGAGTACATCAAGGCTGTATATTGTCACCTTGCTTATTTAACTTATATGCAGAGTACATCATGCAAAATGCTGGGCTGGATGAAGCACCAGCTGGAATCAAGATTGCTGGGAGAAATATCAATAACCTCAGATATGCAGATGACACCACCCTTATGGCAGAAAGTGGAGAGGAACTAAAGAGCCTCTTGATGAAAATGAAAAAGGAGAGTGAAAAAGGTGGCTTAAAACTCAACATTCAAAAATTGAAGATCCTGGCCTCTGGTCCCATCACTTCATGGCAAATAAGATGGGGAAACAATGGAAACAGTGAGAGATATTATTTTGGGGGTCTCCAAAATCACTGCAGATGGTGACTGCAGCAATGAAATTAAAAGACACTCGCCCCTTGGAGGAAAAGCTATGACAAACCTAGACAGCGTATTAAAAAGCAGAGACATTACTTGGCTGACAAAGTAATGTCTTTGTCGTATAGTCAAAGCTATGGATTTTCCAGTAGTTATGTATGGATGTGAGAGTTGTGATATATTATGGTGAATGATGTAGGATTCGTGATCTCTGAAGAAGTTTTAGCTTTAGGACCAGGGACTGGCTTGATCACTCAGAGCTTTTGTGTGGCAGAAGTTTTATTACAGTGAAAAAGGACAGAGGAAGCTTCTGACATAGACATCAGAAGGGGGATGGAGGGGGCCTCACTCACTAGTCTTATCAAGGCCTTATATACTTTTACAGACCCACTCCCACAACATACATTTTAAATTAACAAGATTAGAACTGACAATACAAAGGTCTTACCAGACCCACTCCCACAACAAATGTCTTAACAAGATTAGCCAGAAGTTTCTTGTTAAGGAGAAACATGTCTTCCAGCAAGATACATTGTTGCTACATAATCATTAGTACAGGGCTTCCCTGGTGGCTTAGAGGGTAGAGCATCTGCTTGCAATGCAGGAGACCAGGGTTCAATCCCTGGGTCGGGAAGATCCCCTGGAGAAGGAAATGGCATTCCACTCCAGCACTCTCGCCTGGAAAATCCCATGGATGGAGGAGCCTGGTAGGCTACAGTCCATGGGCTCACAAAGAGTCGTAGTGACGACACCTTAAGGAAAAACATACCCTTGATCAAGATAGTTGTTTTGTTATGTCATTTGCTCTGGGCTTAAAGAAAGTTAGTCTTAAAGACTGTTTGCATAACAACTCAGAGTTTAAGAAAAAACATCTTACATGACTAAATCAAAGCAGTGTAGAAAAAAACGTTTGTCCCTTTCTCCTCCTTGAGAGTCCCAAATCCCTTTCTCCTCTTTGAGGGCCCCAGACTCCTTATCAACCTACCTAAGAATTAAGGCTCTCAGCTGGACCATAAAGAAGGCTGAGCACCAAAGAATTGATGCTTTTGAACTGTGGCATTGGAGAAGATTCTTGAGAGTCCCTTGGACTGTGAGGAGATCAAATCAGTCAGTCTTTAAGGAAATCAATCTTGAGTATTCATTGGAAGGACTGATGCTGAAGCTCCAATAGTTTGGCCACCTGATGCAAAGAGTCCACTCATTAGGAAAGACCCTGATGCTGGGAAAGATTGAAGGCAGGAGGAGAAGGGGACAACACAGGATGAGATGGTTGGATGGCATCAGTGACTCAATGGTCATGAGTCTGAGCAAGCTCTGGAAGATGGTGAAGGATGGGGAAACCTGGTATGCTGCAGTTCATGGGGTTGCAAAGAGTTGGACACAACTGAAAGATTGAACAACAACAATACTTCTAGACTCCTGAGAAAATGAAGACACTAGAAATGATTCTGGTCCTCAAGCAGATTATAATCTGTTTGAGAAAACAAGGTATTTGTTAATGGATGAGTAGGAATAAAATGTGATGTGTAGTTAGTGCCACTGAGGACTCAGATGATAAGTACAATAGACATCCAGAGAAGTGAGGGTGTATCCTGAAATGCTAGAAATAGGGATATTTATGGGAGAGATGGGGGCTTCCCAGGTGGCAATAATGGTAAAGAACCTGCCTGTTAATGCAGGAGATATTAGAGACACAGGTTCAATCCCTGAGTTGGGAAGATGCCCTGGAAGAGGGCACAGGAACCCCCTCCCATATCCTTGCCTGGAGAATCCCATGAACAGAGGAGCCTGGTATGCCACAGTCCATAGGGTCCCAAAGAGTTGGACATGACTGAAGCAACTTAACACAGCACAATGATTTCTTATAATCACTTCAACTGTATTTGGCTCCAATTTTCTTGTTTTATATGGATTAGGCTAGGCTATGCTGTTATAATAAATTATCATTTTAAACAAATGGAGTTATTTTAATGTTGCACTTATATATCAGAATGGGTTTACTTGATTACAATGACCAGCAGATCATGCTGGAGACTTGGACAGACAATTAACTGTTTTAAACTCAAAAATGATAAGTATCCATTCTGGTGACATTTCATGGCCAAAGCAAATCACATGGCCAAGCCAAACATCCTGGAGTGAGGAATGTAACCCTCCACAGCATTTGAAAGGAGAGAACAAGCTATCATTGGTATCCATGTTTTCAGTTCAGTCCAGTTCAGTTCAGTTGCTCAGTTGTGTCCGACTCTTTGCGACCCCATGAATCGCAGCACACCAGGCCTCCCTGTCCATCACCAACTCCCAGAGTTCACTCAGACTCACGTCCATTGAGTTGGTGATGTCATCCAGCCATCTCATCCTCTGTCGTCCCCTTTTCCTCCTGCCCCCAATCCCTCCCAGCATCAGAGTCTTTTCCAGTGAGTCAACTCTTCACATGAGGTGGCCAAAGTACTGGAGTTTCAGCTTTAGCATCATTCCTTCCAAAGAACACCCAGGGCTGATCTCCTTTAGAATGGACTGGATGGATTTCTTTGCAGTCCAAGGGACTCCCAGTGTCTTCTCCAACACCACAGTTCAAAAGCATCAATTCTTCGGTGCTCAGCTTTCTTCACAGTCCAACTCTCATGTGCATACATGACCACTGGAAAAACCATAGCCTTGACTAAATGGACCTTTTTTTTGGATATCCACAAATCCATGTTTTGACCAAGACCTTCCTTTTTTTTTTAAATTTAGTAAAAATAATTTTGTTTTTCTTGGTTGCACTGCAAGTTATGTGGGATCTTAGCTCCCTGACCAGGGATTGAACCTGTGACCCTTGCATTGGAAGCATGGAGTCTTAGCCTCTGCACTGCCAGGGAAGTCCCAAGACCAAGTCTTAAGTGGTTTAAGTGGGTGCTGGAGGAGAAGCCATATGTCTACACCCTTGCCAGCAGGGAGCAAGCAGCTAGGAAAAAGGTGAAGTGTCTCTGCAGGAAAGGGTTTGCAAATTGCATTCTCCATTCTCGCTTCTTACCCAGAACTTGGTCATGTGGCCACACCTAGCTTCAGGGGATGGGGGAAGTATATTGTTTAGCAGGTAGCCACCTCCACAGCTTCCTAAGGAACAACAGAAAAGTGGGTATTAAGGGACATATAGCAGTCTCTGTCACCATGAGTTAAAGGACTTTTCAAAAGAGACAGTAAATGCTGTTTTTTCAAAAACACAATATTTGGTGGATTGAATGCTATTAATTACTCACAAGCCTCCAGTTTTTCTCAGAGCAATGGGAAGGGTAAGCCTGAGATACTGGAGACACCCTCTTCCACCTGCTTTTCACTCTCAGTCTCATTGAATCCTGCTGCAGATTCCTGGATGACAAAGCACAAATCTCTTTGAGTCCTGACCAAAGAATCTCTTCTAAAGTGTTTCATCAGCACCAGAATTTAACTGAAAGGATAGACTTTTGAATATTTTCATTAGGTAGGAAAGAACCTAAGGTGGAGAAGGAAATGGCAACCCACTCCAATACTCTTGCTTGGAAAATCTCATGGATGGAGAAGCCTGGTAGGCTACAGTCCATGGGGTTGCTAAGAGTCGGACACGACTGAGTGACTTTTTACTCTCAGGAATTGGAGAAGGAAATGGCAACCCACTCCACTATTCTTACCTGGAGAATCCCAGGGACAGAGGAGCCTGGTGGGCTGCTGTCTATGCGGTCGCACAGGGTCGGACATGACTGAAGCAACTCAGCAGCCGCAGCAGCAGCACCTAAGGACCATGACAATGGCTACCACTGATCAGGACTCTCACAATGACCTGTTGAAGTGTAGAGCTTGGTTAATTGCTATTTTGGCTTCCCTCATAGCCCAGTTGGTAGAGAATCCACCTGCTGTGCAGGAGCCCTGGGCTCGATCCCTGGGTTGGGAAGGTCCCCTGGAGAAGGGAAAGGCTCCCCACTCCAGTGTTCGGCCTGGAGAATTCCCTGGACTGTAGTCCAGGAAGTAGCAAAGAGTCGGGCACGACTGACTGACTGTCACTTCACTTATTAATCACTATTTTATGGCATAAACAAAAATGACACAAGTAAAGCAAATGACTGGTAACTTGGGAACAAACCCCAGCATTAGAAATTATACCGGAACTTAAAATTAGTGTCCTAAAATTTTTAGAGTATTCTGGAGAATTTACTTTGTCTTTTCCACAAAGCTTTGATTTTCAAGCTATGACTTACTTCTTTTAAATTGTTTCTTTTTTATTCTTCTTCTTTTTTTTCCCCAAAATCCGCTTGAGATATAGTTCATATGGTAGAGAATTCACCCATTTAAGTGTATAATCAATGGTGTTTTAGTGCATTTACAGAGTTGTACATCCATTACCACAATCAATTTCAGAACATTTTCATCACTCCCAGGAGAAACCTTGTGTTCCTTAGCCATCAGTCCCAAACTCCCATAAGCTACCAGCCCTGAGGAACTAGCAAACTCAACTCTATGGATTTGCAAATTGTGAACATTTGATATAGACATATGGGCCTTTTGAGTGTGTTCTTTGACTTAGGGTAATGTTTTCAAGGTTAATCCAAATGTTGTAGCTTATATCTGTACTTCATTTTGTGTGTGTGTGTGTGTAATAATATTTTTTGCTTGTATAAGCCACATTTTATTTATCCATTCATCAGTTGATAAACATGTAGGTTGTTTATATGTTTTGGCTATTATGAATGATGCCTCTATGAACATTTGCAAACAAACATTTGTGTGCACGTGTGTTTATCTTTCTCTTCAATGTATACTGAAGGGATGTAATTGCTGGGTCTTATGGTAGTATGACCATAGGTTTAAACATTTGAGGAACGGCCAGATTGCCTTCCAATGTGGTTGTACCATTTTCCATTCCACCCAGTAAAGTATGAGGTTTCCAACTTCTACACATCTTCACTAACACTGCACCAACACATCTTCCTAGTGGTTCCTCATTGTATTTCCCTGCTACTGATGTTGAGCATCTCTTCATGAGCTTACTATTCATTTGTATATGTTTTTTGGAAAAATGTCTATATGGCTCCTTTGTCCTCTTTTAAAAAAATGAGTTTCCTTTTCATTAATGAGTTGTAATAATTCTTTACATATATTTTTTTCAATACATATACTTTACCAAATATGTTATTTACAAAAAATTGTATCCCATTCTGTGGGTTCTATTTTTTCACCCCATTCTTACCAATTTCTGTAAAGAAACCATCTGGGGTTTTGATAGTGATCACATCACATCTATGGATCAATTTGGGGAGTATTATCAACTTAACAACAGCCTTAACTCTTCCAATCCATGAACGTGAGGTGCCATTCCATTCATTTAGTTCTTCTTTAACTTCTGTCAACAATGGCTTATAGATTTCAGGGTATACATTTTACACTATTTTGTTATATTTATTTCTAAGTATTTATTTTGATTTTTGTTGATACTATTGTAAACAGAACTGTTTTCTTAATTTCTTTGTATTTTTCTCATTGCCACTGTATAGAAATACAATAGGCTTTTGTATATTTTTCTCGTATACTACCTCACTGAGCTTGTTTACTAGTTCTAATAGTTGTTTAGTGTATTCCTTAGGATATTCTATACATTAGGTTGTGTCACCTGCAGATAGAGGTGTTTTCCTTCCACCTTTCCAATCGGATGCCTGTTATTTGAGATTCTTGCCTAACTGACTTGGTTATACATTATAACTTCTTCAGAGGATATCATGGATCATAGAGAGAAGCTCCATGCCTCTCCCAAGCTCTTTATTCCCAAATGCCATTACTGGAGTAAGTGGTCATCTGGGGTTTGCTACTAGGTTCCTTAGGGAGAAATATCTTAGGAAAAATGGGGAAAAGAGGAAATTGAGAGGGAAAAGAAAAAGGAGTAAAGGGAGAGAAATAGGAAGGGGGTAGGTGAAGGAGGAGACGAAGGGAAAGAACAGAAAAGCTGAGAGTTGGTTCTGGAGCTAAAGCCTCTCTGAGCACTGTGTATGCAGTCATGCCAGCAGTGAAGTTGTTGTTTTTTAATTTTTTTCAGTCGATTTACAACACTGTATTTATTTAGGTGTTTATTTTCATTTTGGCCATACTCTGCAGCATGTAGCATCTTAGGATCAAACTGGTACTGCATTGGAAGGCAAAGTCTTAACCGCTGGACTGCCAGGGAAGTCCCTGAAGCTGTCGGTTTTTGTGCATGGCCTGAGCACCACCAGGAAAGGCAAGCAATGGAGCTCTAGCATAGTAAAGGTTTTCATTTTATTCGTGTAAAGCAGAAAAGCATCAAGTCCTTATGCAGGATGGGTACCTTTAGAGAAAATAGTATCAAGATGGTAACAATGCAAAGCAGGTTTCCATGTAGAAAGCATTGATGCGGTCCTTGTCAGTGACTTTGGGCCAGGACCAGAAGGGGAAGCCTGGTTTGTGTTGCTGCTCTTCCTTGGCCACTGATGACCATCTATCTGGTTGCAGGTGAGCAGTAGCAATGGAGAAGTAACTGTGGGGAGTGCATTTCAATGCAAATGCCCCACCCCAAATGCGGCTCTTTGCTGAGGACCAAAGATAGCCTGAGGATTATTGACTTGTGATTAATTCATTCAATCTAATTATTGACTTGTTTGAACTTGGGTAATTTGACGGCAGCTGGATCCAGAAAAAGATTGGTATCTGAAAGAAGTATGATTTTTCAGAGGCTTTGGGGTTATAAGTAAAACGCTTAGAGTACGTGACTTTTTTTAAAGAGAATTAATCAGAATGTGTACTTCGAATGTGGGTAGCATGAGGCAGTGAACTGTGCCACTTCTGGAATAACAAAAGGCAAACGGAATCCTTGAGGAAATGGGCTGGCTTAGAATTATGAATCACTGAGCCCATTTCTTATAGTGATTAATGATGAATCAGTGTTTTAACTTTGGATGAAATAATAGGCTGCATCTGAGGCGCTCCATTAATCATCATAAAAATTAGGCTTGTGCCAATTCATTACTGCAGGGTCGACATGTGCTGAACAGTTGAGTCGAATTTCAGGAAGGGGTGAACTTTAGGCAAGGGCTGGCTTAAAAGAATGCAAATGTTAGGATTCTATTCTCCCCTGGATGGGTGGGGATTTATGAGTGGAGAATAGATCCTATTATACCATCCTTTCACTGGACCCCTCCTCTAGATGCGTAACAAAACACCACTACAAAGTCTTTTCCCTTTTGGTATTCAGGGGCACAATACAATAGATAACCAACATAGATCATAAAATCTGTGGGTTTTTTTTTTTTTTTTGCATGTTTCATGGATTCAGAATGCAATTAACAATCTACTGGACACTGGGATTTCAGCAGGCATGAAAGTAAGCAAATTTAAGCCCACTGCTCTTTGAAGAACAAATCAACCTTGCAAAATGTCTGCTTTTCTTAAAACTTCTTAATATGGGTAATGAAAACTTGAGCTACAGGCAGCAGAAGGAAGAAACTTGGTCCATATAAGCCAGTAGTCGGGCTGGATTCATCATTTGGTCAACTTCAAAGCTCTTGAGCTGAATGGGAGGTAAAACAGTGGTTTCAACAGATTAAAGTTAATGTGCTTGAAAGATGTATAGACTGTGTGGATGTCTCTTGTCGTGGTTGGCAGTGACGGAAAATCCAAGATAAAGTCATGCAGTCCTGGATGCCAGTGATTTTGATGGAGTAGAAAAAAGCTCAGCCAGGGTACAAGAGAGCTCTATTGTTATGTCTTAATGTTATTGGCTGTAGGGATCTTTAAGAATCCTGAAACACATTTGAGTCATCATTTGGAAACTTGGCTTATCCTATACAGACAGTACAGTTTTTTTGGGTCAAATCAAATGCATACGAGTTTTTTTTTTTTTTGGAAGAAAACCTAAGATTGGATCAGAGTTTGAAAGTTTATTTTAAGAGATATTTTTAAAATACAGATTTTCTTAAGATAGCTTTCATCAATATTTATAGGAAGAAGAAAAAGAACAAAAGGAATTAGAAAACTTGAATCAATGAGATGTACATACAGAGTTTTTGTGCATAGTTTAGACACACACACACACACATGCACACACACAGTTTTGCATAAAGCTTCTGTCATTGAAATCTAATCACTTCTCAACTGATTTCTCTGACCCCAGGTTCTTCCTCACTCAGTGCATTTTTCATACCTACCAGAGAGAACTTCTTACAACAGAGAATGTGTCTGATGCCTGCCTGACCTAAAACTCCAGTGAGGGGAATAAGCTCCCCACTCCCAACACCTGGGCACCTATCTGAAAGCATGTGAGTGGAGAATAGGTACAGGGTGGCAGGGCATGGCCTGGGACACTGGAGCCCAATTCTCACACTAAGCACCATCCGTGCTCTGAATAAGGCCTCACAGATGTTTGGAGATTGTAATTTGTAAAATAAGTAAGTTAATTTCAAGGCATGTGTTATTGTATTTTTTTACCTGCATTTTCTTAGTCATAGGTTATTAAAAATATAGCTATTTTCATGCAGGAGATCCCTGAATTTTGTGTGTGTGTGTGCTTTAAAAAGGGAACTTCATACTCAAAAAGGCTTTCTAGGTGGCATTAGTGGTAAAGAACCTACCAGTCGATGCAGGAGATGTAAGAGACTTGGGTTTGATCCCTGGGTTGGGAAGATCCCTGGAGGAGGAAATTGCAACCTTCTCCAGTATAAAATTCCTTGGATAGAGGAGTCTGGCAGGCTACATACAGTTCATAGGATCACAAAGAGTCAGACATGACTGAAGCAATTTAGCACACGTACCCCAAATACATAGGAGTCAGCAGCTAAAGGACAAAGAATGTGTTGGCTGCGCGGGTGCCAGAGGGCCTAGAGGAGCTATTCCACGTTCAAGGTCAGGAGGGGCAGCGGTGAGGAGATACCCCTTGTCCAAGGTAAGGAGCAGCGGATGCGCTTTGCTGGAGCAACCGTGAAGAGATACCCCACATCCAAGGTAAAAGAAACCCAAGTAAGACGGTAGGTGTTGCAAGAAGGCAGACACACTGAAACCATAATCACAGAAAACTAGTCAATCTAATCACATTAGGACCACAGCCTTGTCTAACTCAATGAAACTAAGCCACACCCTATGGGGCCACCCAAGACGGGCAGGCATGGTGGAGAGGTCTGACACAATGTGGTCCACTGGAGAAGGGAATGGCAAACTACTTCAGTATTCTTGCCCTGAGAACCCCATGAACAGTATGAAAAGGCAAAATGATAGGATACTGAAAGAGGAACTTCCCAGGTCAGTAGGTGCCCAATATGCTACTGGAGATCAGTGGAGAAATAACTCCAGAAAGAATGAAGTGGTGGAGCCAAAGCAAAAATAATACCCATCTGTGGATGTGACTGGTGATAGAAGCAAGGTCTGATGCTGTAAAGAGCAATATTGCATAGGAACCTGGAATGTCAGGTCCACGAATCAAGGCAAATTGGAAGTGGTCAAATGGGAGATGGCAAATGGGAGATGGCAAGAGTGAACGTCAAAATTTTAGGAATCAGCAAACTAAAATGGACTGGAATAGGTGAATTTAACTCAGATGACCATTATATCTACTACTGCAGGCAGGAATCCCTTAGAAGAAATGAAGTAGCCATCATGGTCAACAAAAGAGTCTGAAATGCAGTACTTGGATGCAATCTCAAAAACGACAGGATGATCTCTGTTCGTTTCCAAGGCAAACCATTCAATATCACAGTAATCCAAGTCTATGCTCCAACCAGAAACGCTGAAGAAGCTGAAGTTGAAAGGTTCTATGAAGACCTACAAGACCTTTTAGAACTAATACCCAAAAAAGATTATAGGGGACTGGAATGCAAAAGTAGGGAATCAAGAAACACCTGGAGTAACAGGCAAATTTGGCCTTGGAATGCGGAATGAAGCAGGGCAAAGACTAATAGAGTTTTGCCAAGAAAATGCACTGGTCATAGCAAACACCCTCTTCCAACAACACAAGAGAAGACTCTACACATGGACATCACCAGATGGCCAACATTGAAATCAGATTGATTATATTCTTTGCAGCCAAAGATGGAGAAGTTCTATACAGTCAACAAAAACAAGACCAGGAGCTGACTGTGGCTCAGAACATGAACTCCTTATTACCAAATTCAGACTGAAATTGAGGAAAGTAGGGAAAACCACTAGACCATTCAGGTATGACCTAAATCAAATCCCTTATGATTATACAGTGGAAGTGAGAAATAGATTTAAGGGACTAGACCTGATAGATAGAGTGCCTGATGAACTATGGACTGAGGTTTGTGACATTGTACAGGAGACAGGGATCAAGACCATCCCCATGGAAAAGAAATGCAAAAAAGCAAAATGGCTGTCTGAGGAGGCCTTACAAATAGCTGTGAAAAGAAGAGAAGTGAAAAGCAAAGGAGAAAAGGAAAGATACAAGCATTTGAATGCAGAGTTCCAAAGAATAGCAAGAAGAGATAAGAAAGCCTTCCTCAGTGATCAATGCAAAGAAATAGAGGTACAGAACAGAATGGGAAAGACTAGAGATCTCTTCAAGAAAATTAGAAACACCAAGGGAAAATTTCATGCAAAGATGGGCTCGATAAGGGACAGAAATGGTATGGACCTAAAAGAAGCAGAAGATATTAAGAAGAGATGGCAAGAATACACGGAAGAACTGTACAAAAAAGATGTTCATGACCAAGATAATCACGATGGTGTGATCACTCACCTAGAGCCAGATATCCTAGAATGTGAAGTCAAGTGGGCCTTAGAAAGCATCACTACGAACAAAGCTAATGAAGGTGATGGAGTTCCAGTTGAGCTATTTCAAATCCTGGAAGATGATGCTGTCAAAGTGCTGCACTCAATATGCCAGCAAATTTGGAAAACTCAGCAGTGGCCACAGGATTGGAAAAGGTCTGTTTTCATTCCAATCTCAAAGAAAGGCAATGCCAAAGAATGCTCAATCTACCACACAATTGCACTCATCTCACATGCTAGTAAAGTAATGCTCAAAATTCTACAAGCTAGGCTTCAGCAATACATGAACCATGAACTTCCTGATGTTCAAACTGGTTTTAGAAAAGGCAGAGGAACAGAGATCAAACTGCCAACATCCGCTGGATCGTTGAAAAAACAAGAGAGTTCCAGTAAAACATCTATTTCTGCTTTATTGACTATGCCAAAGCCTTTGACTGTGTGGATCACAATAAACTGTGGAAAATTCTGAAAGAGATGGGAATTCCAGACCACCTAACCTGCTTCTTGAGAAATCTGTATGCAGGTCAGGAAGCAACAGTTAGAACTGGACATGGACCAACAGACTGGTTCCAAATAGGAAAAGGAGTACGTCAAGGCTGTATATTGTCACCCTGCTCATTTAACTTATATGCAGAGTACATCATGAGAAGCGCTGGGCTGGAAGAAGCACAAGCTGGAATCAAGATTGCCAGGAGAAATATCAATAACCTCAGATATGCAGATGACGCCACCCTTATGGCAGAAAGTGAAGAGGAACTAAAATGCCTCTTGATGAAAGTGAAAGAGGAGAGTGAAAAAGTTGGCTTAAAGATCAACATTCAGAAAATGAAGATCCTGGCATCTGGTCCCATCACTCCATGGGAAATAGATGGGGAAACAGTGGAAACAGATTTTTTGGGGCTCCAAAATCACTGCAGATGGTGATTGCAGCCATGAAATTAAAAGACACTCACTCCTTGGAAGGAAAGTTATGACCAACCTAGATAGCATATTGAAAAGCAGAGACATTACTTTGCCAACAAAGGTCTGTCTAGTCAAGGCTATGGTTTTTCCAGTGGTCATTTATGGATGTGAGAGTTGGACTGTGAAGAAAGCTGAGCACCGAAGAATTGGTGCTTTTGAACTGTGGTGTTGGAGAAGACTCTTGAGAGTCCCTTGGACTGCAAGGAGATCCAACCAGTCCATTCTGAAGGAGATCAGCCCTGGGGTTTCTTTGGAGGGAATGATGCTAAAGCTGAAACTCCAATACTTTGGCCACCTCATGCAAAGAGTTGACTCATTGGAAAAGACTCTGATGCTGGGAGGGATTGAGGGCAGGAGGAGAAGGGGCTGATGGAGGATGAGATGGCTGGATGGCATCACTGACTCGATGGACGTGAGTCTGAGTGAACTCTGGGGGTTAGTGATGGACAGGGAGGCCTGGCATGCTGCGATTCATGGGGTCATAAAGAGTCGGACACGACTAAGTGACTGAACTGAACTGAAGAATATGTTGCCGCTGGCACATGTGACACGCCTCACCAACTTGAGCCACAGCCTTGAGGAGCCTCTTTCTGTTTCTCAGCCCCACCTTGATATTCTCTGTTTACCCCCAGGCCTGTTCTGGAGGCTTGTTACAATTCACCCAGTGGAGTTTTTGGTCACTCCACGTGACATGCTGAATCTTAGATCCCCCACCAGGAATTGAACACATGTCCCCTGCAGTGGAAGCTCGGCATCTTAACCCACTGGGCCACCAGGGAAGTCCTCTCACAGCGGAGTGTTTGCCTTCCTTGGCTGCTCCATTCCAGCACTTACTTATCCCTGGATGCTGGGGTATTTTTCATATCCTATCACCACTGTGCCTGCCTATCTACTCCTGTCCGTCTACTCTGTCACACCTGCCTTGATGAATCCCTCCTTCACCCCTTCCCCAGCAGAGCGGGGCTCTTTTGTAGGCTCTTGGTTAAGGTTTGTTTAATTGAACGAAATTAAATCCAAAGTCACTGTGCAGATTCAAACATGGCAGGAATACTGTCAATGGAACTCTCCAAAAACAAACAAAAAGCAAAACCGGGCACAGACACACACCCGCTATAGGTGGGTGGCCAGCTGTCAGTTTAACAGCCAGATAGAAGATCTTCCCAGGGGTTGAAGAGATGGCACACAGGAAAGCAAGCTTGACATTCAAAAAGGATTTAGAGTGAAGGCTAAAGGGGTTTTGGGAGCCAAAGAGCAAAACAATCCTGGAAACAGGTTCTGAGAGCCAAGCTGGGCACGGGAGAGGCACATAGTGACGGTGAGCATTAGAGATTTGGAAAAGGAGTGCCCAGGCTGCTCCAGACCCCGAGAAAGGAGCTCCTGGCATTTCTCAGCACATGGTGGATGGTGCAGGGCCGCCACAGACCTGGGCAAGTTGACAAGCAGCCCAGGTGCAGGCTGCCAGCCCGGGCAGGCTGCACCGAGGCACTTGGCAATATGGAGACACCTGATTTTGCTCCCTTCACACAGAGGAGATACAGCTATCGAAATCTTCCTGGGTAAACTCTCAGGTCCTATGAAGTTTATAGGTAAGCATCAGCCTGACTCAGCTTTAAGGGACTTACCAGTGAAGTAGAGAAGAAAAATCCAGGCTCCGTATCTCAGGATGCCTAGAGGCAAGCAGAGGACCAGATACTCAGTGTTGATGGAATGAATGAATGCTTGAGAAAATGAGTACAGTGGCCTGGTTTCATGTGATGGCGCACCTGGCAGAGGACCCAGGCAACGACAGTCCTGAATCTTTGAGAAAGCCATCTCAGAGGATGCATGGAAACTCGCTGAACACTACACTCCCTCTCTCCTCCCATATGATTGTCCTAAGAGATTTTAGACACTTTGATCAGCTAATCCTTGTTAGCCAGACTGAGGAAGCAGATACAATCTAGGAGACAATTGGAAACCATAAGGGTTGGTCTGCAGGCTTCCAGGTGACTCAGTGGTAAAGAATCCGCCTGCCAATGCAGAAGACATGCGTTCGACCCCTGGGCTGGGAAGATCCCCTGGAGGTGGAAATGGCAACCCACTCCAGTTTTCTTGCCTGGAAAATTCCATGGACACAAAAGCCTGATGGGCTACAGTTCTTTGGCTTGCAAAGAGTCCACCACAAGTGAATGCGTGCACTGTGCACATACACACACACCCAAGGGTTGGTCTTCACATCGAAAAGAGTGAGGAATTATCTAAAAATCAGGCAGAATTCAGGACAGAAGCCCTCCTCTGTGCTGCGGAACCCAACATACCGAGATCCTGGGTCTGTGCTGACTGACCTGGATCCGTGGAGAGTCCCCTGTGAAGACAAGCGTGAGCATGGCAGCATCTTCGGCATCTCCGATGGCACAGTGTGGCATCAATTAGCACAAACATGTTTGCTGGATTGAACTGAAATGTCAGAGGAGCTGCTTTGGAAATACTTCCTCCACTCTGAGAGGTTTCCAGAGCTCAAGTGACTGCTTTTTCCTTCAAGTCGGGGTGGAATTGTGAACCGATTATCTCTATGATCTCTGGTTGATTGTACGTTGAAAAGTGATCCATTCAACGAATGTTTACTGAGTGCTTGCTCCCTACCAGGTTCTGCTCCACACACTTGGGATTCATTAGGGGACAAATGGGTCTTCTATTTTGGGTCTTCTATTCCGGGTAATGACAATCTACACTATTAGTTGCAAATGTACACTAATGGCTACATTTCTCCTTTGTATCAAAAGGAGTGACTCTTGCTTGGTGCTTTTGTGTGCCATTCATTTCTTTGTTGTTGACTACTTAGTAAACTATAATTGTGGCATTCAAAGCTCTGAATGGCTCCATGGATCTTTGTTTCAATCTATTCCAATTTCTCACTCTTTTTGTCTCTGTTTCTGTGTGTGTGTGTGTGTGTGTGCATGCACATGTATCTTTCTCTGATGATACTCACACTCAGATGATACATGTATCTCTAACAACATTTGGAAGAAAAGGGACATCTATTATTATACTTAACATGTGTGAACATAGCTAAGATCATTAGAACGTCCAAGAAATTTTCTGAACCCAGACAAACTAAATACGAGTCCTAATCTAGGGGGTGTATTTTCTCCTGACTTTGCTGTTCCTTTCTACTTACAACCCTCTTGGATGGCTGTGTCCTGTTTCTCTGTTGTTACAAAGCTCAGTTCAGAGTCTGGGGCTCACTGCTTAGAAGGCTCTTCTTTCTTCAAGGGGTCAGGCAGCTCTGCTGAGTCAGGGGCCCGTGGGCGTTTCCAGTTCAGCCCTGTATTCCAGCTTGCTCATTTCTCTTGGTTCTGAGCCACGTTGCCTGGAGCAGGAAGACAGCCTCTCCTGTAAGATCAGGGAGAATTTTCCTCAGCAAGATGCCTAATTGGAGGGGAAAGGGTGAGCAGGCATCCTCTCATCTCTTTTGGGACTTTAAGCAGTTTTCTCTTTGGGGATTTCTCAGCTGCCCTGGCAAAGCCCTGGCCTGTCCTGGTGTGGTGGGGGAGAGTGACTACAGGGGTCCCACTGAGTCACTGGTGATGCTGTTTGTCCTCAGGCTAGGGGGGTTGTACTGGGTCCACTTTCTGCTTCCAGTGATTTTTTGCAACTTTCCTCATTCGTAATTTAAAGAAAATACTATTACCCTTAAAGTCTAAGGGCTTCCCAGGTAGCACAGTGGTAAAATACAAGAGACACAAAAGACACGGATTTGATCCCTGAGTTGGGAAGATCCCCTGGAGAAAGGCATGGCAACCCACTGCAGTATTCTTGCCTGGAGAATCCCGTGGACAGAGGAACCTGGTGGGTTACCATCCATAGTGTAGCAAGGAGTCGAACATGACAGGGTACACACAGAGTTAAGTTTAAAGGAAGTAATTCCCATAAAAGAGCCTGGTTCCTGTAGGCTACTGGGGAGGGTGTGTGTGTGTTGTAGTGACTCCACCTGCTGCTGCTGCTGCTGCTGCTGCTGAGTCGCTTCAGTCGTGTCCGACTCTGTGCGACCCCATAGACGGCAGCCCACCAGGCTCCCCCGTCCCTGGGATTCTCCAGGCAAGAACACTGGAGTGGGTTGCCATTTCCTTCTCCAATGCATGAAAGTGAAAAGTGAAAGGGAAGTCATTCAGTCATGTCCGATTCTTAGTGACCCCATGGACTGCAGCCTACCAGACTCCTCTGTCCATGGGATTTTCCAGGCAAGAGTACTGGAGTGGGGTGCCATTGCCTTCTCTAGTGACCCCACCTAGGGTTGCCAAATTAAGCAACTACAAGCAGAAAGCCCAGTTTGGGTGGAATTTCAGATTGGCAGCTGAAGGACCCCAGTTGCCCCTGAACACAGCCTCCTTACCTGGGAAATTAAGGTTCCTCTGCTTCTCTCCCTCTCTCCCAAACAGGGGCAGCCTGAAGCTCTGATTGACTGGCGGAGGGGTGCACAAGAGACAGCCCCCCTTTCTCAGGGAGGGACCCCTCAGTTCAGGCCCTGCAGGAGTGTTTCTCCAAGGGGCCAGGCAGCAGTCGGGCTCCAGGACAGGAGACCCATCCTGAAAATCTGCTCCTTCCAGCATCCCTCCCTCCCCTTCAGAGGCCGGTTTCTCAATGTCACAAGAATCCTTGTCTTAGATGGGAGACACATCTAAAACAGCGACCCATGAATGTGATCTTATTTTCTCCTTCCCTAATTAAAAAAATTGTGAAGATTTGTAAAATTAAGTAGGATTTTATTTTCTGAATAAAATGCAATGATGTTTAAGAGAACCTTGACAGATATGAATATTCAGCTTTTGCTGTGCGAAAAACTAGAAAATTTGTGAACATAAAGATCATAATATTTGTTAGATTATTAAAATTCTCTATGTAATGACGGCTCATCACAGAAGCCAGATGCTCCTCTCCTTCCAAAACGCATTGTCAGTTTCCCCAAGAGAAAATGACTCAGCATTTTTTTGTTGTTATTGTCTTGGAATTTACTTTTAGAAAAGATAGATGTGTCAGATATGTGTTATCCTATGAATTTAGCATGAAAAGATTGGGAGTGGGAAAGAAATTCTGATAGGGTCCATTTGCGGCTTTATCTTTCACATTTTAACTTTAGTTCAATTAATTTTTAGTTATCAAATTCTAGCTATATATGTTGATTATTTCCATGTTGATTTGAATGCTGCTATTATAGTCTATTTGTTTATATATGGTTCCATGGTATATGGTCTCCTACTTTGTTCTGCAAACCTTTCTGCCTCGTTCTTTGCTGTTGTTAGACTTTTTATTTTTAATTACTGTGGCTTTAGAACATGTTGTAGTATATGGAGAAATGAGTCTTTCTTCTTTTCTGTTGTCTTTTTAAAAACTATTGGCTGTTCAATATTCATTCGATCAAAGAAGTCTATAAATGATTCTTATAAGTTTCAAAGAGTTCCAGAGAATAGCCAGAAGAGACAAGAAGGCCTTCTTCATGATTAGTACAAAGAAATAGAGGAAAACAACAGAAGGGGAAAGACTAGAGGTCTCTTCAAGAGATTTGGAGATATCAAAAGAATATTTCATCCAAAGATGGACATAATAAAGGAGAGAAATGGTAAAGAGATGGTAAAGAGAAATGGTAATAGAGGCAGAAGAGATGAAAAACAGATGGAAAGAATACACAGAACTGTACAAAAACGATCTTAATGAGCTGGATAATCATGATGGTATGGTCACTCCCCAGAGCTAGCATTTGGAACTCTTATCCAAAGAGAAAGCTAAATCATCCCAAACTCTACATTTCAAAAACTGCCAAGTAAGGAAAAATAAAAAGAAACCAACCGAAACACTAAAGGGCTCTAGTGTCTAAAAGAAGCTTCAATGACTGCATTTCCTTTATGCTAACTTTTTCTATAAAAGGCCAGTTAGTAAATATTTGGGACTTTAGGGGCCTGCAGCCACTACTCAACTCTGTCCTTGTGTTTTGTTTTTATTTGAACTTTTTATTTTGTACTGGGGTACAATGATTAATGATGTAGTGATAGTTTCAGGTGAACAGCAAGGGGATTCAGCCATATGTATACATGTGTCCATTCTTCCCCAGAGTAATTGTGTGTTGAAAGCAGTCATAGGTGACAAATAAATGGATGACCATGACGTGCTCCAGTAAAACTTTATTTACAGATAATAAAACTTGGATTTCATGTAATTTTCACATGTCATGAAATGTTCTTCTTCTTATGTTTCTTTTCAATTGTTTGAAAATAACAAAGTGTTTGTAGGTTGCAAGCCCTAGATACCAGGTGGCAGACCCTGCCTTTACCCACAGGAAAGACTCACTTGCCTTATGAACCAGGGTACAGTCCTTTGATAGGGCCAACACCACCCAGAGAAATAAAATTAAATAGCAGGAAGAGCTTGATGTGGATTCAGTAAACTATCGTCCATAGCAAATTGCCCAGAAAACTCTCTGAATTTTGAATCAACTGGGCCTTCTTCACAAACACTCTGAGGGAATGTCTTTCACACAAATGATACTTAAAAACAAACAAACAAAAAAGAGACCAAATTCCTAAATAAAACCACTCTGGCACTTAATAGATCAAAAGAAAAAAAAAAATGCAATGACCAAGTTATTTTTTGCCCTGATAAACTTAGCAAGCTCCAGTGCAACAAATTTCTTCCACTTTGAGCAAGATGTTGAAACTAACACCTAATACATTATTCTGAGGCTTAAAAAAATAGTTGCACATGAGGCATGTATTCACCAGAGTTCTAGACTGGCTGAAATAATTTTGGCTATAGGAAATATCTTGCATATATTAAAAGACAGTGAATGAAATTGTCTATATTCCAGCCTTCTCAAAGCTCTACATTCATCCTTTGTTTCTCACTTTCTAAGTGACATTCTCAAATCACTCTACTGAAATGCAAGAAATAAAAATAAAAACAGAAAGTTGCCAGTGCTTTCATGTGAGTGTGAAAAATAGCCTCAGAAGGTACCCAAAGTCTCTGTGCTCTTCAAAATTCCATGCAGTTTTCTGGCCTGTCATTTTTAGTCATTGACGTTACTTGAAAGCTGGACTGTAACAACTGAAATGATTGTAGGATGTTTTCTGCAGACATTTTTGGAAGCAGCCTTTTGTAGAGAAGACATTAAAACACAGGGTTTCAAGGCACAGGCTTTGGCAGGATGGAGCCCTGGGCTCACAATGCATCTGATACTTAACCGTGTATGACTTGGGACAAATTACTACGAACCATTAGGAAAATGGAGCTGATAATAGTGATCTTTCACCATCATTGTGAAGCAAAATGAGATATTGTGCACAAAGCATTTAGTACAATGGTTGGCACATGGTAAGGGTTAGAAAAATGGCAGCATGTGTTATTACAACTATGAGATTTACTCTGTGTGGTTGTGTGTGTGTGTGTGTGTTGGAATATATTCCAGGAAGAATCACTGACACGTGTGTCTTGTGGCCCTTACACACTGATCAGACACGTTCTGGGAAATAAAACCATCGAACAGACTTTGAAAGGACGTCTCAGTCCATCGGGCCTTTGCAGAAGAATCAAACCTTGAGTGACTAGATCCTGTGAAATTATAGAGATGCTGAGCATTTCAAGTACATTTCTCAGCTGACTGTCAAAGCACAACTTCCTCAACAACAGCAGGGCCGCTCAGAACGGAAACGTGCCCACCCACACGCAGGCGTTAGAGCAGTTGGATGTATGTTCTAAGGTTTACACTTGCTTAAAGCAGCACAAAACAGAAACGCCTGAGAGAGACTAGAGGGGAAAAAAAAAAGATGCATGAATACATGCAATCTGTCCATATGGAAGTGCTGCCTTCCCAAAGAAAAGCATGCCAGGGAAATAAAGACACTGAGACACAATACAGTAAGTCTTCTACGTATGAACTTTCAAGTTGAGAGCTTTCAAAGATGTGAACAGGCGTGCCCGCCCCTGTATGGCAGCTGTTGTGCTGTACCACTCTGCTTTTCAAGGTGCTCATGCTGCCATATCAGTCATGTCCAACTCTGTGCAACCCTGTGGACTGTAGCCTGTGAGGCTCCTCTGTCCACGGGGTTCTCCAGGCAAGAATACTGCAGTGGATTGCCATGACCTCCTCCAGGGGATCACTGTACTGTATTGTAAGATTAAAATTTTTTTTTTAAATTTTTTGTTTGTTTTTTTATGTGGTTATTATTTGTGTGAAAAGTATTGTAAAACTATCACAGTACAGTATCATATAGCCACCTGTGTTAGTTGGATACCTAGGCTAACTTTGTTGGACTTAGGAACAATATTGGACTATGAATGCACTCTGGGAACAGAACTTATTTGTGTATAGGGGACTTACTGTAGTAAGACTTGGCATGGTGGAAGGTAAGAATCAGGATGAATTGAGGGATTATAGTCTCATAAATTGGAGAAGGCGATGGCACCCCACTCCAGTACTCTTGCCTGGAAAACCCCATGGACAGAGGAGCCTGGTGGGCTGCAGTCCATGGGGTCGCTAAGAGTCAGACACGACTGAGTGACTTCACTTTCACTTTTCACTTTCCTGCATTGGAGAAGGAAATGGCAACCCATTCCAGTGTTCTTGCCTGGAGAATCCCAGGGATGGGGGAGCCTGGTGGGCTGCCATCTCTGGGGTCGCACAGAGTCGGACACGACTGAAGCGACTTAGCAACAGCAGCAGCAGCATTCTCATAAATTAAAAAACAACCCACTGAACTTGGTGAAAATCTCTTCTGAGTTTAACTATAAAACTTCCTGAAGAATCTAAAGCCACTGTCTTCAACAATACCTGTGTCTATTTCAGTCTGTTGCTGGTAGGCCTGATTTAGAGAAAGAACTCAGGTAAAATGAGCTGATCTGTTTTCTCTAAAGGTCTTTCTGTTTTCAGTTCAGTTCAGTCACTTAGTCACGTCTGATTCTTTGCAACTCCATGGAGTGCAGCACAGCAGGCTTCCCTGTCCATCGCCTAATCCCAGAGCTTGGTCAAACTCATGTCCATCACCAGCTGGTGATGCCATCCAACCATTTCATCTTCTGTTGTCCCCTTTTCCTTCTGCCTTTAATCTTTCCCAGCACTTGGGTCTGTTCCAATGAGTCAGTTCTTCACATCAGGTGGCCAAAGTATTGGAGCTTCACACAAAGTAAAGTGTTAGTCACTCAGTTTCATGTCCCTCTCTTTGCAACCCCATGGACTGTAGCTTGCCAGACTCCCCTGTCCATGGGATTCTCCAGGCGAGAATACTGGAGTAGCCATTTCCTCCTCCAGGGGATCTTCCTGACCCAGGGATTGAACCCGTGTCTCCTGCATTGCAGGCAGATTCTTTACTGTCTGAGCCACCAGAGAAGTCCACAGCAAAGTAAGGAGAAGACTAATGCTGCTAAAGATACGGGTAGGGTCTTGTTGAGAGCTTTCTCACTACAAACCTCTTGGATGATGTAGTGGATGACACCATCACCATCTCGTCATTGCATGGGAGCAGGGGGAGAACCACACACAAGATGCTCACAACTGATGCAAAATCCAGAGTTTTCCCAGGTTCTCAGGCCACAAATATGATTGTTGCTGCTGCTATTGCTGCTAAGTCACTTCAGTCATGTCCGACTCTGTGTGACCCCACAGACGGCAGCCCACCAGGCTCCCCCATCCCTGGGATTCTCTAGGCAAGAATACTGGAGTGGGTTGCCATTTCCTTCTCCAATGCATGAAAGTGAAAAGTCAAAGTGAAGTCGCTCAGTCGTGTCCAACTCTTAGCGACCCTATGGACTGCAGCCCACCAGGCTCCTCTGTCCATGGGGTTTTCCAGGCAAGAGTACTGGAGTGGGGTGCCATTGCCTTCTCCAATATGATTGTTAGGGAGTGTCAAACACATTTTTCTGGCAACCTAGTGGCTGGCCTTTGCAAACTTTGGCTTTTGGCTTTCTGTACTTCTTACAGAATCCTATTGATCCATTTCCTCCAACATGCAAAAGCCAATACCCTATATTAAGAAAACCCCAAAAACAATAAGCCAAGAAGGAAAAGGAGACGTAAAGTGTGAGGCTGGTCTCTTGAAGGTTCAGAAGGCAGTGAAAGGGATAAAGACTGAAACACACTTCCCAAGACCCAAGATGCTTTGGACCAGCTTCAGTTCCTGGCTCCTTTGCTGAAAAAGGATGCTTGACTCTGTAGTGGCTTTAAGCATGGAAAATGTCATTTTCTGGGACTTCCTTGGTAGTCCAGTGGCTAAGACTGCACTTCAATGCAGAGGGCTCGGTTTCCATGCTTGCTCAGGGAACTATAATAGATTCCACGTGTGGCAACTAAGACCCGGTGCAGCCAAGTAAATAAATACATATGTTTTTTTTAAAAAGTCACTTTCTGTGTTCAACACTAATGTTTCTGGTTTCCTTGGTTTTTGCTTGCTTTTCATAAACTGCTCAAAAGAGATACCAAGTGCTTTAAAGAGTTTCATAGTTTGTAACCACCCTTTCCTGAAAACATTAAAATCTTTGAAAATAAATTCAACTGGTACCTTTAGAATTACTAGGAGGAGGAGGTTTAGTTGCTAAGTTGTGTCCGACTCTTGCGACTCCATTGACTGTAGCCTGCCAGTCTCCTCTGTCTATGGGATTCTCCAGGCAAGAATACTGGAGTGGATTGCCATTTCCTTCTCCAGGGGATCTTCCTGACCCAGGAATTGAACCCAGGTCTCCTGCATTGCTGGCAGATTTTTTACCAACTGAGCTACAAGGAAAGCCCCTTAGAAGTTGTCTTCGTTCCTGATGCAGAGTAAAAATCATGAATTTTTTATGGCCAAAATAAAAAGTTACAACAAATGCCCTTTTGTGCTATTAAGCTAAAAAGTATATGTAGTAAATAGATTACAAATTGTTCCCCCAAATTTCCATTTTTCACCAGGAATGATTTAGAGAAAAAAAACTAATATTAAATATTTTTAAATATTAACTTTTAAATGTTAAAAATTTCGAATGGTTTCAAAGTCACTGGAAATATATATTCTTTTCTTCATTAATTGTTTAACAGTAAAATTGGTTTTCCAAAATTGGGGAAGAGCAGGCTGTGCTGATTTGGGTCATTTGCTTGGAGTTTTATAAATTTCAGGCCCACCAGTGTCCATGGAGTAAACCCCATGAAGGCAGGACCTCACTGGGGGTGAGTGACCACAGCTGGTCCCCCACAGACTTCAAGAGGCCCTTGATTTACATGCAAGTGGGCCATGTTTACACTGCGGCTCTGGATTCACTCTGAAACAGACTGATCATCAACCTAGACAAAAAGAGAGCTAGCACAGGCATACCAGAGGAAGAGGTGACTGCTTCGCCTTTCTTTAGCTCCAAGCACATTAAAAAGAAAAAGAAAAGAAAACCCTAAAAAACCCCAAAAAACAAACAAACACAACAATGGACTTTGGCTTGAGTCTTAAAGAGGGGTTTAAAAATGTTTTATTTCTGCACAACGAAGGCTCAGAGACAGAATATCTCTTACTTTCAAAACACAAACTTCTCCTTGCCAAAAAAAAAAAAAAAAAAAGAAATGGATGAGAATCAGTTGTTCAAAAAGTCAATTTAGTAAAATAACCATGTGTTTTGGAGGATCGCTGTTCATCGGTGGTTTGCTTTTCAGGTTCAAATCTTTGCACAGGAACAGCCCTCCAAAATTCACCAGCACTGAGTGCATTTTAAAACGATGTGAATGAGAGCAGCAAATGAAAACACCCAAATGACAAGATTTAGGAGGTCTTAAAACAAAACAAAACAGGCAAAGCACTTCATAGGAGATTCCACGGCTAGTAACTGATCCCTGGAAAGAGATGAATTGCTCCCAAAGTCATTGCTTGTTTAACGGGACCAGAGTGAGGCACTTTGTTTTAAAGCTGGTATGTGCGTGTCTGGACAAGGCCTTCCTTTCTTATAAAGGTGGCACACTCTTGTATGTTTGACCCAAATTCGTTATTTGTAACAGCCCCTTTATCTCACTCCCTTTCTAGTCAGGCTTGCCTGTTTTTCTAGGACTTGAGACCTCAGCGTGTCACTGCGGTTCCTTGCAGACCCTTTCACGAAAACCCCAGCCTGGCACTCACTGGCCTGCAATCGTGAGGCAGGCGCTTAGGGTGGCTAAGCCTCAAATTCTTCACATTAGAATTCCTCCAGTCATTCCTTGAAAATGTAGGGAGCGGCCACTAGAAGCTGGGCGTAAGGACAAATAAGACACAGCCTTACCAGTATTAACCCTCGTGAGTTACGCTGTGGTGGAGAGCCTCACATGTTCATGTCGTGTGTGCCCTAAGCTTTTTGGAAGTGTCTCCTACACCAGGAGCGGGTTGGAGGTGGATGACAGGTTCTCCTTGGGGACAAGAGGAGCAGAGGACGTCAGAGAACAGAGGAGAGGGACTGTTTGGAAAGTCCTTGGCTAATAGTAGCAGCAAAGGATCACATTGCACTTACTATGTGCCGGTCCTGGGCTGGGCGTTGGAGGCAGTTCTCATCTCTCTCCACACACCTCTGCAGTGGTTACTATTATTATCTGTAAAGAGGAAATGACGGACCACAGAGATTAGCAACCTGCCCAAGGTCATGCACGCAGAAGGACAAAGTGAAGATTCTCCCCAGCAACGAACCGGAGACTTTGCTTTTACTAACCCTGGAGTTCTTTCCTACTCCACGTGGGTGTGCCTCCACTCCCCCCGCCCCCCATACTGGCAGCTATGCCCACGGGTGCGACAGTGCCCAGGGAAGGGGTAAGGGCTGGGTGGCAGACAGTTTACACCACAGCACAGCCAGCCCATACAACAGTCAGGTTTTACCCATAAGGGGTTACTCAAAACTAAAACTAAAAAAAAAAAAAAAAATGACGTATATTCAGTTCCTCATTTTCGTTTGTCTCTTCCAGATCATATTTCTTTTCTCACTTTGTTCAAACTGACTGAAAAAGACATGAGTGATTTTTTTTTTTTCCCCTTTAAAACACATGATTAAAAGAACACGGGTCACTTGACCGAGGCACGAGGACTTATTCTTGGGAGAGTTAAAACAAACAGGCAACAAACTCTCAGCTATTGTTTAAATTCTGTCCGAAGGGATTTTGAATCTAAAGAGTTCATTTTTTTTTCAGGGTCAGGACAATGTCCTACTGAGTACACAGGAAGGTTTTCTATGAGAGAATTTAAAACAGAGATATGCAAATACACTGGGGAGATTAATAGGAAGACACACCTCTGAGACAGAGGCAGTGAAATACTGTGACAGATAATATATTTTAGTTTGATTTTTCAAAGTTATATAAATGTTCTTAATTAATATTAAAACAACAATTAATGAGAAATAGCCTTGCTGGTTTGATAAATGGAGCAGAGTATTTTTCAAGGACATTTTTTTCCCCCTGGTCTGGTTCCAAAGTTAATATAGTTTATGGAGAGAGGTTTGGAAATGAATAAGTGTACAAAGACACAGAGATCACTAAGTTCTCGAGGCTTCCTCAGAGCCCCACCGTGAACTTTGTGGAGGTCTGCCCTGCCAGGTTAGTGTCAGGACCAGCTCTGTGTCACGGTCTCGCTTCTCTCTTTCCCTTTATATCAGGGGTCCCCAACCTCCAGGATCTGATGCCTGATGATCTGAGGTGGAGCTGATGCAGTAATAATAGAAATTAAGTACACAATAAATGTAATGTGCTTGAATCATCCCGGAACCATCGGCCCCACCCCTGATCCAGGGAAAAGTTGTCTTCCACAAAACCTGTCCCTGGTGCCCAAATGGCTGGGTTTATACACACACGTTTAAATACACACGAAAGATCTAGGATGCAACAAAAGTAAGAAAAAAATTAGTTATTTTGAAAGCTCATTAACCAGCTGCTGTGGGGTGTTGATTAATTTTATTCTATATTTTTCGAGAAGATTTTTGGGATCCGTATAACCAAATATGGGGTTTCCTTGGTGGCTCAGTGGTAAAGAATCCACCTGCCAATTCAGGAGACATAGAAGACATGGGTTCGACTCCTGGGTTGGAATGATCCCCTGAAGAGGGAAGTGGCAACCCACTCCAGTATTCATGCCTGGAAAGTCCCAAGGACAGAGAAACCTGGTGGACTACAGTCCATGGGGTTGCAAAAGAGCTGGACACGACTCAGTGACTAAACAACAACAACATAACCAAACATCTGATTTTTTTGAGTTCATGCTGAATATGATCACCTAGGTCCAAAGCTATTTCCTAGAAGTGATACCTGGTTTGTGCATAGATACATGCAGTCCTGAAAGAATTACTGTGACTTAACTTCTTCTTGGATGTCATTTAGTCATTGAGGGGTAAGCCCGAATTACTCCACAGGCATGTGGGTTCGATTTTACTCTTTGTGATCTTTTCGATGCTTTTCCCCCTTTACCCACAGACTTTCTTGTTTGAATACCTGCAGCTCTTATTCTATACACAGATTTTACCTTCTTATGAAATTCTGCATTCCGTGTTGCTAGATCGCTTCACTCTCCATTTTATGCCACATTTCCATCAAGAAGTATTTCAGGGAATTCCTTCATAGTCCTGTACAGTCGAAACTAGCCACAGAGTTGGGTTTGTTTCATTGTCTTTACCATCTATGCCTTTTTTCTGGAATCTTTTCCTCCCTGTGTAAGACTCCTTTCTCCATATCCTTTTTCTCTAACAATTGTGCTATCTTCTTAACTATCACAGGCTCCTGCAATACAAAGCTCTGATTTGGTGAGTTATGTAACAGGGTATGAAATCCAGGATCCAGAGGAGAAAGAGGTGGAGGGTCCGTGCCAGGGCACCAAGCCACCAAGCGTGGTCTCCATCTGTGCTCTTCCGTCTGTACGGAGCTTCTCAACCTGTCCTGGTGTTTCCATCAGCCTTGACTTTCAATAGCTTCAGTGATACATGAATAGAATTTGCTTTTTTTTTTTTCTTTGCTGTCTGTACTTTCCTTCTCACCCTCCAGCCCAAACTCCTGAAGAGCATGTTGCTGAATGTTATCTGCCACATTAACCCACTTAGGAAAACTGTTTTCTTACCATCAAGGGTTGACCTGGTCCCAGTTTGCTGGAGGAATAGATAATAAGCTCAGCATCCTACAGTTTCTTTGATGATTTATTTTTAAAAAAATAAGCAAAAGGGATTCTGATGTTTACACGTTGGCTAAACCTGTGGTTACTGCTTCTTCCTTTAACTCTCCTTAATTTTATTTTTTATTTTTTTTGGAAAATTATGCATCCTTGAAAGGACCCATTAAGGTTTTCTTTTGGATCTTTTTTTTAAAATATAAATTTATTTATTTTAATTGGAGGCTAATAACTTTACAATATTGTATTGGTTTTGTCATACATTGACATGAATCCGCCACGGGTGTACATGGGTTCCCCAGCCTGAACACCCCTCCCACCTCCCTCCCCATCCCATCCCTCTGGGTCATCCCAGTGCACCAGCCCTGAGCACCCTGTGTCATGCATCGAACCTGGACTGGAGATTCGTTTCACATACAATAATATACATGTTTCAGTGCCATTCTCCCAAATCATCCCACCCTCGCCCTCTCCCACAGAGTCTTTTACATCTGTGTCTCTTTTGCTATCTTGCATACAGGGTTATCGTTACCATCTTTCTAAATTCCATATATATGCGTTAGTATACTGTATAGTGTTTTTCTTTCTGGCTTACTTCACTCTGTATAATCAGCTCCAGTTTCATCCACCTCATTAGAACTGATTCAAATGTATTCTTTTTAAATGTAAGCAAGTTGGAGTCTCTACTTATGAATAATCCTCTGAGAGTCAAGCATGATAGAGAAGCCCTATATTACTTAAGGGCACCCAAAACATTAACTATTCAGAGAAATAATTGGTCAAATGTAAGAGGAAAAAGGTGGTTTGTTATGTAGCAGTTAGTAAATACCTTCTGGAGCTTTTTTTAATTAAAATTTTTTTATTCATTTATTTTGGCTGCACTGGGTCTTTGTTGTTGCACACGGGCTATCTCTTGGTTGCTGCAAGCAGGGGCTACTCTGCCTGTGGTGCACAGGCTTCTCATTGCAATGGCTTCTCTTGCTGTGGAGTAAGACTCCAGTGCACAGGCTCAGTAGTTGTGGCAAACAGGCTTAGTTGTTCTTCAGCATGTGGAATCTTCCAGAACCAGGAATCAAACCCCTTGTCATCCTCTGCTTTGTCAACTAGATTCTTTACCACTGAGCCACCAGGAAAGTTGGCTGGACTATTCCTTATGAGAGCAGTAGAAATGAATATTGAAAATCTTGCATTTCCTTCCATATCACTGGTCTATTGCTGTGTAATAAGCCAGTCCCAAACTTAACGGTGTCTATTAACAATAATCATTTTATAATCAATCACTGTTTCTGAGGGTTCGGAAGACTTCTCGGGGTTGACATGCCATAGTGTCTGCTGAATGGTTTCGTTAGCCAGTAACTGGAGCTGGAGCAGTGTGGGGCTGGAGGACGGGGCTGTGCAGGCTTGTATGCACCCCCTCCCCTTCTCTCTCTGTCCTTGTTGTCTCAGGGCCTCTGATATGGTCTTCCCACACAGGCTAACTTGGGCTTCCTCACAGAATGGCAGCCTCTCGGTGGTAGAACCTCTCTTCCTATGCAGAGACTACACAGAGACTTGGGGCTTCACTTTGACTGTTTCACCTATTGTTGTTTAGTTGCTAAGTCATGTCTGACTCTTTGGGACCCCATGGGCTATAGCCCGCCAGGCTCCTCTGTCCATGGGATTTCCTAGGCAAGAATACTGGAGTGGGTTGCCATTCCCTTCTCCAGGGGATTTTCCCAACCCAGGGGTTGAATCCACGTCTCCTGCGTTGCAGGTGGATTCTTTACCGCTGAGCCACCTGGGAGGTCCTGACTGTTCCAGAGAACCAGGTGAAAACCACCCAGCTTTTTGGACACAGTCTCAGAAGTATTGTAGTACCATTTCTGCTGAATTCAGTGGATCAGCTAGTCACTGAGATTGGGCCAGGTTCAAAGGCAAGGTATACACACTGCTACCTCTCCATGGAAGGACTTAACAATTTGCAGACATATTTTCAAAGCACCACACCTCTCTAACACGTTAATATATCCTTTGGTTTGAATCTAAATACGTGCTTTTTCCTTTTTAAATGATCCTGACTGAATAATTGATTTAAAGAGTTAAAAAGCACATATGTATTGCAAAGTTCCCCTGTAGAACAGTATATTCCTTAAAATATGAGGAACAACATGGAGCGTTTGTGTGCATCAAATCGCACCAATTCATGACTAGCATTCTGTGGACAGTGAATACAGACTACCAGAGTGAATGGATGAATAGATAATGAATTAGTTCACATATCTGTCATCAATCAAAAAAGCTCTTAAGCCAAATAGATTAGAAGCCAACAGAATGAATAATAATTTAGCCTCTTGGGTGAGGAAATAAGTTTCTAAAATATAATTAATATAGCACTAGTTTTGCTTTTTTTTTGGTCTGTACCTGTAATTTTGTTAAAAGACAGTTACATATACTCACAAGACTGTCTGATGGGGTGAAGGAAGGCGAAGGAGAGAACATTTTCTGAAGAACTTTTTTTCATATTTTATTTTATTTAAAATTTGCCTGCATCAGGTCTTAGTTGCAGCATGTGGGATCTAGTTCCCCCACCAGGGACTGAACCTAGGCCCGCTGCATTAGGAACATGGAATCTTAGCCACTGGACCACCTGGGAAGTCCCTGAAGAGCTTCAAGAGGCTCCAGGTCAAGTGTTTGAAATGTCCAGACCATAGGCTCCCCAACATCCATCACTGCTGTTGGAAGAATCATTGGAATTCTCTCAGAATTCTGGAAGGTGGTTACCATGGGGCTCCTTGGTGGTCACCCTTGGCCTCTTCCTTTGTCTGCAAATTGCTGTCAGGGCAGGGGTCTAAGGCATCTCCAAAATTCCAGATGAATCAAATCATAATAATTGTACTATTCATCAGGTTAGATGGAGTTTTGGCTCAGGGCCCATTTCAGGCCTGAATGTCCTAAGCAAACCCTTTTGACTTCCAGATTATCAGGTGGGCGTTCCCAGGGATCATTCTACACAAGGGTCTGTGCTTGAATCCCAGGCCGGAGACCCCACAACGACCACCCTCAATTCCATATCCCCCTCCAATGGGCCAGTGTTTTTCCCTGGGGAGGTCACTTCCATCTGTAACCCTGGGATGAGATATCGTCATAACCGTGCATAACACCATTACACACCAGAGCTTTTTGACCTGAGCATGTTTAAGACATTCCCTCTGGTAGCAGAAGGGAGAGTGATGCAAGACAAGGAGAAGACGAGTGACAGCAACCCCCGCGAGGAGGTGGCTGCAATAATCCAGGTGTCGAGTGGGTCGGGCATGGCTTAGGGCACTGGTTCATAATGCAGCTGAGACACAGTGATCAGAGATGAGTCTGCAGACGCAGGGGTGATGCACGATCCTCCTGCTGCCCTTTACCCAGGGCTGAGAGGCAGCTTTTGTGGGATGGGCCTCACTCAGGACAGGCTTCCCTTATGGAAAGCCCTGAGCAGCATAGCTCTTTTCATGAAAATCTGTGAGACTCTGAATTGGAAGAGTAATAACTGCCAATATCTGAGTCCTGCAAGAACCAGCATCCTTCAGCTGCGCTGTGAAGGCCTCGTGTCAGCTTAGTGGTTAGTGTTTTTACGCATATAAAGCCTCTACCAGGGGCCAGAAGCTGTGCTTAGGACCTCCGCAGTGGTCCTGTTGTTAAGAATCCACCTGCCCCTGGTTTGGGAAGATTCTACCTGCTGCAGAGCAACTAAGCCCATGCCCACAACTGCTGAAGCCCGTACGCCTAGAGCCTGTACTCTGCAACAGGAGAAGCTACTGCAATGAGAAACCCATGCACCATGACACAAAGTAGCCCCTGCGCTCTGCAACCAGAGAAAGCCTGCATGCAGGAACGAGGACCTAGCATGGCCAGAAATAAATAAATTTTAGAAAAGAAGAAGAAGATGTGCCTGGCCCCAGGGACACCAAGAGAGGTGACCCTCAAGGACGTCGCTGCCTATAGGGAAGGCAGACAGGAAAGCAAACAATTTTGATGGAGTGAAATACATGCCAAGAGAGACAGACGTAGAAAGATGCAGAGGTGGAATAAAGGAGGACTCATCAGCTCTGCCCAGGAGGTGGCACCAAGGAAGTCTCCCCCATAGATGTGAGAGCTGAGTAGGGACTTAAAGACTGAGTCTAGATCAGCCACGTGGGCCCAGGGCAGGACACAGAGGCGCAAGTTTCAGGAAAAACCTGGTGCGAGCAAAGGTGTGACTGCACAGAACTGCGTGCTTTTTGATGTTGCAAGTAGTTTCTGGTGACAGGTAATGAGGACGAGGTGGGATCAGCACGTGGACAGGCAGGCAGGGGCCAGGTCTCGGGGACCTTTCCTGCAACCTCAGGAGACTGGAGGCCACCCCACCATGAAACGACATCTCGTAGGGCTTTGGGTCCAGGAGTCATGGAGTGACCCTACCAAAGAGTTTGGAGGTTACTCTGCTGAAATATGTTGGAAGGATTGCAAGGGGCAAGATTGAACTTTGCTGGGTCAGTTTTAGGCAACCTTTGCAACGGGGAGTCCTAGGGATGAAGGATAGTCCTACTAGCTAGGCGGATAGGCTAAGGGCACAGCTGTAGTGTACTCAAGTGGTGGACACCACAGGGTCTCACAGCCGGTTGCAGAATATGAGGGAGAGAAGGGGAGAATGATGCTCTGGAGGTCTGAATTGGGTGACTAGGTGCATTGAGGTGCTAACAAGCAGGGAAAGCTGTCTAGAAGCTGTCTATTTCTGGTTAAGGTGGGTGAGTGTTGGGGGATGGGGAGCAAAAAGGATAGAGATAATGAGTTCAGTGGAGCTTGTATACATGCTCAGTTGCTTAGTCGAGTCCGATTCTTCATGACCCCATGGACTGTAGCCCAGCCGGCTCCTCTGTCCATGGGATTCTCCAGGCAAGAATGTTGGAGTGGGTTGTCATTTCCTCTTCCAGGGGATCTTACTGACCAAGGGATCGAACCCACATCTCCTGCATTGGCAGGCAGATTATTTTCCACTGAACCACCTGGGAAGCTCTCAGTGTGTCCTAGCTTGTGCTAAGAATGGATTTAGCAATAGGAAAGAAACTCTAGTAGACATGCCTTGGTGACCACTGTGAGTTAAGGATGAAGCCACTGGGGATGCTCAAGGAGCACTACAAGCCTGTGCTCCCTCTGCTGGGCTCTTCCCTCACTCTGGCTACAAGTGATCTGGGGCTGCAGTGCTCCAAGAATGAGCCCCAGACCAATAGCATCAGTATCACTGGGGAATCACTGTTATTGTTCTGTCACTAAGTTGTGTCTGACTCTGCAACCCCATGGACTGCAGCATGCCAGGCTTCCCTGTCTCTCGTTATCTCCCAGAGTTGCTCAAACTCGTCTGTTGAGTCGGGATGCCATCCAACCATCTCATCCCCTGCCGCCCTCTTCTCTTTTGCCTTCCATCTTTCCCAGCATCAGGGTTTTTTTTCCCAAAGGGTCGGCTGTTTGCATCAGGTGGCCAAAGTATTGGAGCTTCAGCTTCAGCATCAATCGTTCCAATGAATATTCAGGGTTGATTTACCTAGGACTGACAGGTTTGATCTTGTTGTCTAAGGGACTCTCAAGAGACTTCTCTAGCAACACAGTTCAAAAGCATCAATTCTTTGGCACTCAGCCTTCTTTACGGTCCAGCTCTCACATCCATACACGACTACTGGAAAACCCATAGCTTTGACTTATAAGGACCTTTGTCAGCGGTTTGTCATAGCTTTTCTTCCAAGAAGCAAGTGTCTTCTAGTTTCATGACTGCAGTCACCGTCCACAGTGATTTTGGAGCTGAAGAAAATAAAATCAGCCACTGCTTCCACTTCTTAGGAAACCAAAATTCTTGAATTTTCCCAGACCCACTGAATCAGAAACTGTAGGAACTGTGAGGCGCTGATACCTGTATTTTCATAACTTTCCCGGTGATGGCGATGGACACCAAAGAGCTGTTCTCAGGCTGCTGTTTCTGGCTGTTGCCCAGAGGGTCATATGAACCTCACGTGGAACTCAGTGGCTGTTGATGGCGAGGATGACCTGTGCTTTGGAGACCCGCTACGGACACGGCACACTCAGGTTCTTAGCTCTCAGTGCCTGGTTCATGGCAACGCCGTTTCATGGTCTAAATTCAGACACAAGTCTGGGTTTTCCTGAAACACCAATCTGTGAGCTCAGATTTCTTCCCTGAAGATTGTAATAGTCGATTAGATCTCTTTAGTTACTGCCATTTAATTCTACTGATGCCTAATGAAGCATGAGCGAGGGATGGAAAGTGATGGATGAGGCAGCATTTCACATCTCCTCGTGAACGGGTGTATGAAAGTGGATGTCATCTCTGTAAGATGGGAAATGAGATTCTTCAATTATTGATCCTCATCATACCTAGGACATGTGCAGGCTGGCAGCTAGGAAGGGGTCTGAATTACAGGAGACCCTTAGTATCCAATGGAGAAATGGAGAGATGGAGAAATCCAGCAGACCTCCACGATGGAGAGGATGATGGTCTTTAGAGGGGCTAGCCCACGTTACTCAGAGGTGGGAGGTTGGTTCCTGCTTGTGCTAGGTGCTTTTGTTACAGAGTTTGTGTGGGGTGTGGCTGCTCGCCGCTCAAAAGCCAATAAACAGGCCAGGCTGGTGGAAGGGAAAGTTTGCTTTATTTCAGATGCCGGCAACTAGAGGGGGCGAGCTTTTATGGACAGAGTCGGGGTGCTACATGCAGGAACAGCATACTCACCTCTAACAGTCATTTTCAAACTGTCATCGGTGGTCTGACCAGCTTCATCTTGGTTGTTTTAGGTACAGTTAATCTTCAGTTCCAGGGTCCATTTGTTTCCATTTCTTTGCAACCAGTTCTCAAAATTGTGGCAGGTCATGTCCTGAGTATAGTCTGGTCATCACACCATCTGGTCAACTTCTCCCCTGGTGCTTTAGTATCTGCATGACAGCTCACAGGCTATCAGTTCAGTTCAGTTCAGTTCAGTTGCTCAGTCGTGTTCGACTCTTTGCAACCCCATGAATCGCAGCACGCCAGGCCTCCCTGTCCATCACCAACTCCTGGAGTTCACTCGTGTCCATCGAGTCAGTGATGCCATCCAGCCATCACATCTTCGGTCATCCCCTTTTCCTCCTGCCCCCAATCCCTCCCAGCATCAGAGTCTTTTCCAATGAGTCAACTTTTCGCATGAGGTGGCCAAAGTACTGGAGTTTCAGATTTAGCATCATTCCTTCCAAAGAAATCCACGGCTGATCTCCTTCAGAATGGACTGGTTGGATCTCCTTGCAGTCCAAGGGACTCTCAAGAGTCTTCTCCAACACCACAGTTCAAAAGCATCAATTCTTCGGCACTCAGCCTTCTTCACAGTCCAACTCTCACATCCATGCATGACTACTGGAAAAACCGTACCCTTGACTAGATGGACCTTAGTTAGCAAAGTAATGTCTCTGCTTTTGAATATGCTATCTAGGTTGGTCATAACTTTTCTTCCAAGGAGTAAGCATCTTTTAATTTCATGGCTGCAATCACCATCTGCAGTGATTTTGGAGCCCAAAAAAATAAAGTGTGACATTGTTTGCACTGTTTCCCCATCTATTTCCCATGGAGTGATGGGACCAGATGCCAGGATCTTCGTTTTCTGAATGTTGAGCTTTAAGCCAACTTTTTCACTCTCCTCTTTCACTTTCATCAAGAGGCTTTTTAGTTCCTCTTCACTTTCTGCCATAAGGGTGGTGTCATCTGCATATCTGAGGTTATTGATATTTCTCCCAGCAATCTTGATTCCAGCTTGTGTTTCTTCCAGTCCAGCGTTTCTCATGATGTACTCTGCATAGAAGTTAAATAAGCAGGGTGGCAATATACAGCCTTGACGTACTCCTTTTCCTATTTGGAACCAGTCTGTTGTTCCATGTCCAGTTCTAACTGTTGCTTCCTGACCTGCATACAGATTTCTCAAGAAGCAGGTTAGGTGGTCTGGAATTCCCATCTCTTTCAGAATTTTCCACAGTTGATTGTGATCCACACAGTCAAAGGCTTTGGCATAGTCAATAAAGCAGAAATAGATGTTTTACTGGAACTCTCTTGTTTTTTCAATGATCCAGCGGATGTTGGCAGTTTGATCTCTGTTCCTCTGCCTTTTCTAAAACCAGTTTGAACATCAGGAAGTTCATGGTTCATGTATTGCTGAAGCCTAGCTTGTAGAATTTTGAGCATTACTTTACTAGCATGTGAGATGAGTGCAATTGTGTGGTAGTTTGAGCATTCTGTGGCATTGCCTTTCTTTGGGACTGGAATGAAAACTGACCTTTTCCAATCCTGTGGCCACTGCTGAGTTTTCCAAATTTGCTGGCATATTGAGTGCAACACTTTGATAGCATCACCTTTCAGGATTTGAAATAGCTCAACTGGAATTCCATCACCTCCACTAGCTTTGTTCATAGTGATGCTTTCTAAGGCCCACTGGACTTCACATTCCAGGTTGTCTGGCACTAGGTGAGTGATCACACCATCGTGATTATCCGGGTTGTGAAGATCCTTTTTGTACAGTTCTTCTGTGTATTCTTGCCACTTCTTCTTAATATCTTCTGCTTCTGTTAGGTCCATACCATTTCTGTCCTTTACTGAGCAGGCTATGGCTCAGAATATTATCCATAACCCTTGAGAAAGAACTAAAGGTCCTTGACTATGCTTAATGCCTACATTATTATTATTTGGTCTCCTTTGACTGTTTTCCTTTTCTTTTTTGCATTTCTTACTTCTCTGATTCAACTTATTCTTTGACTAAAGGTGTCCACAGACAAAAGGCAGGCAGAGGACACAGTGAGGGAGAGGGGCCAAGGACAGCGGCTCCCGCTCCATCTCACTTCAGCCTTTCTTCTCAGAGCAGACCAAACGTTAATGTAATGGGAAATATGGGCTTAGAAGTCAGGGAGCCTGGGTTTGAATCTTAGGGCTGTCACTTAGCTGTGTGTGACCTCAGGTCTGCAACCAAATCCATTTGAGCCTGAATTTCCCATTGAGAAAATGAGGATCACAACCTTCTATGGTTGGCGTGAGGTTCATAAGGAGTTTGAAGAGTATTTGGCACATACATGGGACTCAGCCCATTTTTCTTTCCTCTAAGCTCCCCTGCGAAGCTCCCACACTCTCTTCTTTCTTTGTGCGCCTGGTGTCTGAATAGCTCTCTCCTGGGTCTCAAAGTGTTGTGCTCCCACCAGACTGATTTGTTTCAAGTTCAAGTCTTCAGAACCTCTCTCTCCTCTCCTCCTCCAAAAATCACTTCCCTTTGCCAAGGTAGCTTGAGCCATGCAGTGAACATGTGGTGATTCTGAAACTGTGCTAGGTAGGGGATAGAAAGATGACTCAGACAGTCCTGGAATTCAAGAAGCTCGGAAACAGAGACTAAGGAAACTAACAGACACTCAGGAAACTCTTGAGGGAGATGAGGCCTTCAGGAAGGCTGGAGTCTTGGATAAGCAAACAAAGAGGCCGGGAGAGGGTCTATCAGATGAAGGGATTAGCATTCCACTGGCAGATATCAGACCCATGGTGTGCATGGGGAGCCCAGGGGTACCATGGCTGGTCTATAAAGCTTCAGAAAATGTTTGAAGAGGAAGTGGAGAGTCAGGCAGATGCCCATTGAGTTTTATCTGGGGTATAGGAGATACCCTTGGAGAAGGCAATGGCAATCCATTCCAGTACTCTTGCCTGGCAAATCCCATGGACAGAGGAGCCTGGTAGGCTGCAGTCCATGGGATTTCTAGGAGTCGGACATGACTAAGCAACTTCACTTTCACTTTTCACTTTCATGCATTGGAGAAGGAAATGACAACCCACTCCACTATTCTTGCCTGGAGGATCTCAGGAATGGGGGGAGCCTGGTGGGCTGCCATCTATGGGGTCGCACAGAGTCAGACACGATTGAAGCGACTTAGCAGCAGCAACAGCAGCAGCAGCAGCAGCAGCAGCAGCAGCAGGAGATACCCTACAAGCATTTACTGGGCAGGGTGTGGATGGTCAGATGTAACTACATTTCTAGCTAAAATTTTTGGAGTACTTACCCCTGTACCAAGCATTGTATGAAGAGCTTTACATTAATTGCATCATGTGATGTAGCTTTCCTTGGGTGGAGTGAATGATGGACTTGGGAAGGAGGGCTAGTGTGGAAAGACTGGTCAGAAGCCCAATAGATGGGTTGTGCAAGGGGAGAGGGACAAGTTGGGGTGACTGCTGGGAGAGTAGTGCCTGGAGCCCAGCCTGAGGTAGAGCATGGTAAGGTGGGTGGGGCTTGGTCCCTCTGGGAGTGCTCTGTGGGGGGATGGTGGTCCCCAACTGGAGTGAATGTGTGTTTTATCCTTGGACCCCAAATCTGAATGTTTCACTCTTTCCTAGTAGGAACCTCCCTCCACCCCCACAACAAACACATGCCTTTGTTCCACAAGCAGATCTCTTTCAGGGAGGAAAGTCCTGGCCACAGTGACTTTCTTCATCTGTGCAAGGACAGGTAGCAGGGGCCGCGCTGCCAAGAGAGCAGCTGAGCAGCCACCGGGTGAGATAGGGTGCCCTCGAAGGCGGTGAATTTCTGCTCTGCCCCTTTTATGCGATCATATGCTCCTTGGCACCGCGTCCCCTCCTGCACAGGTGTTGTTCAGTCGCTCAGTTGTGTCCCACTATTTGCAGCCCCGTGGACGGCAGCATGCCAGGCTTCACCATGTCCCTGAGCTTGCCCAAACTCATGTCCATCGAGTCAGTGATGCTATCCAACCATCTCTTCCTCTGTCGACCCCTTCTGCCTTCAATCTTTCCTAGCATCAAGGTCTTTCCCAATGAGTCGGCTCTACATATCAGGCGGCCAAAGTACTGGAGCTTCAGCTTCAGCATCAGTCCTTCCAATGAATATTCAGGACTGATTTCCTTTAGGATGGCGTGGTTTGCTCTCCAACGAGGGGTCATCTGTGAGCTCCGCGTCCGGTTAACAGAGGTGAACCCTCTCGGTTAATCGCAGGGCGGCCGAGCCTCTCCGCTCGGGGCGTTGCCAGCGCCGCCACAGCCCAGCAGAGGGCAGCATTGAGACATCGACGACGGAGCGGGAGGTCCGGGGGCCCAGCCTCGAAGCAGAGCTTCGGGACCCGCGCGCTCTGTGGGCGCCGACCTTCCAAGCATTTCTCGGGGGAGCCTTTCCTGCCGTGTGGTGGTTGCCCCGAAAAGGAGCAGGTGATAGGAATGAAATATTTAACAATTTCTGTTCCGCAGAATGCAAATGAGTTGTCATTTAGCATTTTATCGGTTGATGACACCTTCTTCCCGCTTAAAGATGGTGCAGGAGCCGGTAACGCGGGGGCCGGGTGTCCCCATCCTCCTCCCTCCCCAGCACCGAGAACCCTCTGTGAGGACGCCGCCGGCAGCGGGAGCGGGCAAGGGAGAGATGAAGGCTGAAGCCAAGAGGGACAAAGGGCTGCGGATCTGGGACCCGGGCAGGAGGGAGGGAAGGCAGGAGGACGCATTACGGATGCTAAGGGTGCAGGCATATTTTCAGCGAGGCTGTGATCTACAAGGCAGCAGAGCATCACAGCCTGATGAGGCAAGCCGAGACAGCAGAGTGAGGGGAGGCAGGCACCTTGCTCTTCCCGTTGGCGACAGGTGTCTCCTTCCATATTGATTCTGTTGACGAGCAGGGAGAAATGTTTAGCATTTTCTTTGTCCTTCATCATCTCCATTGACCTGCCATTCCTCACCTGGCATCCCCGTTGCACTGCAGCCGACTCCTGGGCACACCCTGGAGGCTGCAAGTGACCTTGAATTCTTCCCTATTTGGCCAGAACGGCGAGACTGTCTGCATTTTCTGTGTTTCCATTCTGCAGATGCTGAGTCAATGTTCCAGACCCTGAGCCAGTCTTCAGCACAGCTCTTGCAGACAGCATGCTGAGATGTCTCCACCATGGTCCACAGGCTGTCCAAATTAAGTCAGGAAGAGAAAAACAAATATTGTTTATTAATGCATATATGTGGAATCTAGAAAAAAATGGTACAGATGAATCTATTTTCAAAGCAGAAACAGAGACACACAAATAGAGAACAAATGTGTGGACACCACCAGGGGAAAGGGAGGGATGGGACGAATTGAGACATGGAGGTTGGCATATAACACTACTGTGTGTAGAACAGATGGCTAATGAGAACCCACTATACAGCGCAGGGAACTCTACTCAGTGCTCTGTGGCGACCTAAATGGGAAGGAAACCCAGAAGGGAGAGGATAGATGTATCGGTGGCTTTCCCGATGGCTCAGCGGTAAAGAATCCACAGCCAATGGAGGAGACACAGTTTCGATTCCCCACTCGGGAGGATCCCCTGGAGGAGGAAATGGCAACCTACTCCAGTATTCTTGCCTGAAAAATCCCATGAACAGAAGAGCCTGGTGGGAGACAGTCCAAAGGGCTGCAAAGAGCCAGACACAACTGAGCATCTATATAGCTGACTCATTTTGCTGTACTGAGAAACTAACACAACATTGTAAAGCACCTAGAGGCTAATAAAAATTTTAAAAAGTTAAATCAACTTAAAAGGGCACATTTATAGAGACAAAGAGGAGAAGAGTAAGGGCAGTTGAAGCAGTCAGGTGAAACCCAGAGGAGTCGTCTCTCCTATCCTGATTAAATTTTATCAGGATTTAAAAATATCATTAAATAGTATCATTATCATTTGAATAATATTATCATTAAATAATATCATTTAAATAATAATGATTTCACTGGGTAAAGTTTCCTTGCTGCCGCACACAAAATTGCTGTTCCCCACCTTGTTGTATTTCTTTATAGATAGTATTGATTCTTTCCATTGGATGATTACTCTCAAATCCTGAGTTTTACCCACATTCCTGGCTTTGGCATAAATGAAAGCTCTCTAGTTTGATAATCGTGAAGACCATAAAAACTCTACTGCTGAGTCATCTGGCTGTGGAGTGAAGTGTTTCTCCTGCTCTTGTAGAAGTGATTGATATATTTGGCTGGTTGAATCAAATGCCTACCTGGAACGGTAAGGGAAAGTTTTGTAACTGGCCAAAGAAAACCCAAAGCATGGCTTTGAATTTGCATGTCATTTTTTTTTTTCCTTTGAGTTAAATATCTTGAAGTCATTTGAAAATCTGTTAGTGATGAGTCATGAGAATAGTGGGATGTCCAGGAAGTCAGGCTCCTCTATCCGTGTTCCTAAGCGAATGGGGGTGGCAGAAAGAGCAGAAATTTGGGATCAGAAGAAAATGGGTTCGAAACCTACCTCTGCCTTTTGCTAATTTTTTCACTTTCTTGAGCTCATCTGAGCTCCTGTTTTCTCAGATGTAAGATGGGGTAATAATAACAGTTGTTTCATCATATATGCACAACTAGGCATATAAAACACCTGCAGCATGGTAGGTCCTCTAACATCAGCCCTCCCCTTCCTCCTTCATTTCTTCTTTTCCTTCTCCTTCTTTTTTTCAAGTTACCTCGTTCAAAAAAGCATAGATAAACATGGAGACGAGAGCGGCTTCACTCTATGACCTCAGTTGTATATCAACTCACTTAAGAACCACAGCATTCAGAAAATAGCATATATAGTATATATTTTTATATTTTATTTCTGTATTTATATGTTGAATATTGACACACTAAACCAGTATTTTGACCAGTATGTATATCATTAACATGACTGTGGAGCCTTTATAAAGCACTGGGTTAAAAGCATACTTTATGCATTGTTTTGGGAAGATACCTAATTAGTTAGGTGCAACCCACATTTGAATTCTTTTCCTGTTGACCAGATTGATCAACAGGTCAGCAGAAACCCTTGCAAAAGGGTGACTGGAACAGGACTTTCTTCTTTTGAGAATGCCTCCTTTACAAGATGGATAGTCTCTTGGTCAAGGTTAAGAGAGAGAAACAGAGGGGTGTTGTCTGTCCACGAGGAACTCCCGGGCCCCGGGGAGGGTGGGAGGCACATGTTTCCCCGCACAAACCCCAAGGCTGGTTTAGAGGAGGGAGTGAGTCACGGGTGAGGGCAGGAGATACTGACACCTCGCTGGATGCCTCATTCAGTGAAAACAGAGTTGCCGAAAGGTTTTTCCACTTGTTCTCAGTGACGGTTCTATTTCTAGGCAGTTAAAAGAAGCAACAATGGTTATTGCTACTGTGGAATTATTCCAGATCAAAGAGGGAGTGCTTTGTGATTATAAAAACCTTGGGTGTGAAAGAGAATGTCATCTGAGGCTTAAAGAAATTCCTCAGCATAGTGGTTAGGTCAGGCACATATAAATTTAGAAATTTAATTTTCAAAATATCTTAAAAAGATCGGTGTAAAAATCTCTTTAAAATTTTTTTTAATTGAAGAAGCGTTGGCTTATAATATGGTATAACTTTCATGTGTGCAACATTATATATCTGTTTCTGTGTACCCTAGAGCTTATCACCAAAAATCCCATTTCCATTCATCACCGTATCAGCCTGTTTACCCACTTCACCCACCCCCTGCCCCTCCCCTCTGGTCACCCCCACTCTGCTCTTTGGGTCTGTGTGTTTGTTTTTGTTTGGTTTGTTCACTTTTTTATATTCCACATGTGAGTGACATTGTATTTGTCTTTCATTTATTTCTTATATAGGTTTCCTTTCTATCACTTACTGCTTTACCCTTGGGGAACTTCTCTACATCCTCAAATAAAAGGTATGAGCCACAAAAAGGATATACAAAAAGCAATAAATGGAGAAGTGCTCAATTCCTCTTTTCTACCCCCCCCTTTTTTTGGGGGGGATGAGAATTGTACCAGAAATGGCAGACTGATGACCATAAAAGGGACCCAACATTAGATCAGTGATTGTAAAAGTAAGGCTGTTATGGTTTATAACTTTCTAAACCTCTGGTCCCGAATGGATTGTGTCTTAGGACACTGAGAAAAAACTTTCATTTTCAACTGCAGCAGCACTGTCAGCAACCTCTGGGGGATCCTGGAACATGATCCAGGGATTAAAGCTGGAATTTTTAAGGGGAAAATAAAAATATATGTTCCCTAAACTGGTGAGCCTATGTATAGAATAAGAAAGATTCTAGAACACATATTTAGAACAGAGTTTCAAAAGGGGAGCTTTTGAGTATTCAGATTCATGACTCAGTACCAGTTTAATGCCACAAAGACCTTCTTTCTTTATTCACTGGGTCTTTTTTGTATTAAATAGCCAGATGAATTTATTTATTTATTATAACCATGGCTTCACTTTTGCGCAGATTTGTACTAAGTGAGTTTTTTAAATTTTTTATTTATTTATTTTTTGAGCTGTACTGGGTCTTTGCTGCTATGCAGGTTTTTCTCTAGTCGTTCTGAGCAGGGACCACACTTCTACAGAAGGTGTGTGGGCTTCCCAATGTGACAGCTCCTCTTGTTGCAGAGGACGGGCTCCAGGGCGAGCGGGCCTCAGTAGCTGTGGCTTGAGGGCTTAGTTGCTCAGCGGCATGTGCGGTCCTCCCGGACCAGGGATGGAAACCCTGTCTCCTGCATTGGCAGGCGGATTCTTCACCATTGAGCCACGAGGGAAGCCTGTTCATCGAGTTGTGAATGAATATGTAGATGTATTTGGATTTCAGCAAGTGTCTTGCATATTTCTCTTTTACGCAGACTGGCTTATTATATTTTAAATGGATTGATAACTGCCTGTCCATAGTCCTTTTCTGTCTCCTCTTGGGAGATATTTTTATCACGAGTCAGATCTGATTATTGGTGTCATGCTCATCAAATCTAAGAGTGAAATGTAGAAGGACAGTTAAATCCTAAGGACAATATCTGCACTAAGAAAGAAAGAAAGAGAATATTAAGCAGGTGGCAAGATGGCTTTAACAGAAAAGAGATGAAACCTACCCAGGTTTTCCACTTGCCTACCCCTCTCCACTCAAAATGGCAAAATCACAGGATACTAGTGATCACACTTAGCAACGGCACATGTGACAGACTTACTAAATACACTTAGTTGGCTGAGCGCTTCCTGGGAGAACTACTGAGATACAGGTTTTCAAGACTGGTAGTGACTTTGGCACTCCCGCGTCTGGAAGCACAGAAGCCTGGTTAGCGGAAGGGTGGAGTCCAGAACTAGAGAGTGAGTACATGAACCTGTATCAGTCAGACAGAATTTAGACCCACTCCAGTATTCTTGCCTGGGAAATCTCATGGAAAGAGGAGCCTGGAGGGCTACAGTCCATGGGGTCTCAAAGAGTCCAAAGAGTCGGACACGACTTAGTGACTAACAACAACAACAATCCAGTTTTGAAGACTGTATTTTTAAGATGAACACTATATTTTAAGATACACTGATGCAAAGATGTGTATATTTGAAATGATAGAGGAATAGAGATGTTTAACCAAGAGGATAGAAGCCAGCTGTGTCTACATGCCCACACATGCCTTCAGAGGCACGCGTGAGCATCATGATGTCCGGCTTCGAATATGAGCAGAAGCTGAGCAAAGAGGGCTGGAAACATGCTGTGTGGTTACAGGAACATTCCCGTTGCAGCTTGAATACCGCCTTTTCAGGGGCTCACAGGAGACTTCTGTAAGCCCTGTAGAAAGCAGCCCTTCCCCGGCCCCCGCTAGCTCATTTCTCTCTTCCTCAGTGCTTGGTTGCAGGGCCCAAGCCAATACACAGCAGAGTAGGTTCCTAATTACTAATAGCCGGAAGAAAGCAAGCAAGGCAGAAAACATGAGTGAATTCCAACAGGCAAAAGCAGAAGCAGTGTGTAGAGTTCAGCACAGACCAATTCTAACTTAATGGGACATAGGATGACCTAGTAGTTGGCGGTGTCTGGGGTTGGAGCCAGTGTTTTCTGGGACGGCTCCCTGTGCCTCGATGTATTCAAAGGGAATGCTGCAGGCCAGGACTAGAGTGAGAAATGGATTCAATGACTTCCACAATTTATTCTGACCTTGAGATTAAGCTAAAAATACTTTTTCTATTTAAAATTTCTCCTCCTCTTTAGGAATCCAGCATTCTGTGATGCTGACCAGACTTATCAGCTTAAACCACATGGATTTAAATCTCTGGCTGCCAAGGGAGAAGCAAAGAGGTGAGACTGTGGCCGCGCTCAGAATCTGTGACCATCACACTGCTCGAAATCCCCCATCCCTAGGAGCCCAAGGAAAGTCACTCTTAACTTTTGTTTCAGTTGAAGAAGGTGAATAATGATACCTTCTTTACAGATTATGTTGTGGCCTAATTAAATATTTCAAAAGTATTTCTGTGATCCCCAGATAAAAGACACTGAGTAAAGCCTGAACAACCTTCTTGTTCTCTGTACAGACACTTCCCTGTAACCACCCTCACTGCAGCACCTGACCGTGTGTGTGTGTGTGTGTGTGCGTGTCCTTGGAACAGATGAGTGGAAGGCCAGAAGAGCTTTATCATTGTGATGGGATCCCCTGAAAGACTTGGCTTAGCTGCCACGCTCCAGTTTCACCCTTATTTATTTCTGGTCCAGCAACACCTGAGTGGTATGCAGGGTCAAGGTCCTGGTGCTTCCTGCTGTTCTTTTCCACACTTTTCTAAGCTTGGTCTTCTGAGGCCAGATGCTGGGGAAACCTGCCTTTTCCTATTCTGTGATCCCCAAATTTCTCTGGGTTACTGGGAAGCCCAGTTAGGATTCTACTCCAGCCCCCAGGAAAAATCAGCCAGAGAGCCTGCCCTCCTTCCCATTACAGACCCCTGTTGAGCTGGGCTTCCTTTAATGCTGCAGTGATGAGGTCCTGGGTGGCTGGGCCAGGGCCCCTGGCTGGAGGGGATATGTGCTGTGCTGGGTTATGCAGTTTCTCCCCTGTGGGATGTCATGATCACCCTTTCTTGCCCTGAGGTCCCACCAGAATCCCCAACCACTGTGATCTGCCTGTCCCCTCAGTCCTACAGAGATATGGCTCTCCCAGGGCCAGCTGGGGCCAGACCCTGAAGCTGCTGTATAGACATCAAGAGTGATGCTTCCTCTTTTTATGGAGATCGATACTTTAGGAGCTTCCCAGGTGGTGCTAGTGGTAAAGAACTTGCCTGCCACTGCAGGACACACAAGAGAGGTAGATTCGGTCTGTGGGTTGGAAAGACCCCTGGGTGAGGGCATGGCAATCCATTTCAGTATTCTTGTCTGGAGAATCCCATGGACAGAGGTGGCTGGCATGGGGTCGCACAGAGTCAGTCACTGAGGTGACTTAGCAGAGTGCACTGGGAAGGTGAAATTCTGGGGCAGCTGAAAGTCATCTTCCCCGGCCATGAGTGACAAGCCTCCTGCAGCTGGAGAAAGGGGTGACCCACCAAGGACAGCAGAATGTGAAGTGGAGCCAGAGAGAGAGCTGGGTGATGTTACAGAGCTCTGGATACACCAGGAAGTCACTTCTGGGTGGTGGGAATCCATGCAATTCCAGACCATGTTTGAGCAAATCAGTTTCTGTTTCTTGCAATGAATAAAATCCAGACTACTGCACTGGCTTCCAGGGTTAGAGGATCACAGACTGTTGTAGGCATGTGCACGTAACAGGAAGTCAGTGTTGAGGTGGAGAGAAACAACTGCTGGTGTTCTGACTTGCTAGTGCTGCAATCCAGTGAATGGGGAGGGCCAATTCTCAAGTCTGGTGCTGGTCACAGGATGCTGGAATAAACCAGAACAGGGAAAGAGGCCAGAATGATGAAACTAATATTTCTTGAACATTTACTGGCTTTGAACCCTAGCCTATATTCTTTACTATATTATCTTGTTAATCCTCAAGACAATCTTATGAAGTAGATGTGTATATGTGTGTGTGTGTGTATGTGTGTATGCTCACTCAGTTGTATGTGATTCTTTGCCACCCCTATGGACTGTAGCCTGCCAGGCCCCTCTATCCATTGGATTCTTCAAGCAAGAATACTGGAGTGAGTTGCCATTTCCTTCTCCAGGGGATCTTCCCAACCCAGGGATCAAACCTGTGTCTCCAGCATTGACAGGTAGATCCTTTGCCACTGAGCCACCAGGGAAGCCCCGTGAAGTAGATACTCTCCCCATTTTACTGATGAGAAAACTGAGGCTTAGTGGAGTTGTGACTCTCTCAAGAACCCGCAGCTATGGAGGCAGAACTTTTACTGCAGTGGAGATCAGCCTGATTTTGAAGTTGTCGCCCTTTCAGGGACCCAGAGGGCTTCTTAAAGTGAGAGATTTCAACCCCAAGGAGAGCTGTGGTTCCTATGGAAAGTGTGAAGGGCGGGTGGCGGGGAGCAGAACATAAAGGGGTCCTGACACAGGGCCCAGCATGTAGCAAGTGGTTCACAAATATTTCCTGGAAGGAGGAGCTTCCAGTTCTGGTGTTTTTCCCTCAGGAAGGGGATCCACTTGACCCTTTCCTTGTACGCTTTCAGACCTGAAATCCTTGAAGTACTGACTTATTCAGGTTGGAGGGATGAGGGCCAGTGCTTGCAGAGGAGGCGAGGTTTCCGACGCCCACCCTCTGCCCCTTACTCCGCCTTGTGGGCCCACACGGTGGCGAGAGGGAAATACTGCCCCCTTACACTGGCTTTTGTTTTTTTCCCCATTTCTTCTTCTTGGCTGGTACAGGGCTGAGATTCTCTGCAGATCTCTGGAAAAGGTGACTGCTAGAGCACAGTAGCTAGCGCTACCCACCAGAGTGTTTTCCACATCAGCAGAAGTGTCATCAGGACTTGGACCACCCTGAGGAAGCACTTGAAATGGGCAGATTTGCCTTTTAGAAATGCCATTTCAAATGCTCACGTATGGATTTTTGATGCTTAATCAAGGGGATGTAATTAAAATCCGAAATCGCAGTGTTGGCTGAAAGCAGTCACAGGGCCGAGCCAAGTGGCTGCTTCTGAGGCTGTTGGAAACGTTTACACATGGATGAAAGGCGGGCGCTCCCAGCTGGCAGCTGCAGGAAGGGGTTGCTCCAGCGACAGAAGGTGAGGAGACCATCGAAAGTGCTGTTGTGGTTTGCTTTCGGCAGCTGTCAAGGTAGGCAGAAAAATAGAGTCCTCCAGTAGTGAGAATAAAGTAACAGGAGAGCCGGCTGGTGCCTCTGAGGGGGAGCCTGGGGGAAGGGGAGGAGCCGCAGGGACCCGAACTGGTCCCTGATCCAGGCTCTGAGTCTCCCCAGGAGGAAGGTGGTGGTCTTGGGGTTCAGGGAAGGGGCTGGGTCTGCCAGTGGGGGGCTGCCAGTGGGACCACTGCCTCATGCCTTCATGCAGTGGTCCTATGACACGGTGGGTCAGTGCTTGTCCTGGGTTCCCAGCTATCTCCAGGATTCTGAGGGAAAGGATGAATTTCTGCTACCTGGTGGGCTTCTGAACCTGGAGTCCTGACGGCATTTCCAGGTGAAACTGCACAGATGGAGTTAGATGGAGTTCAAACGTACAAAAATAAAATACACACGAAAAGCAACTAGTCCTTTCAAGATGGTTTATAAGCCATTTTAAGCTAGATCCCAAGATTTTTAAGACTGACTATCTGGGGAACTGGAAAAAACAATCTACACATCAGAAATGAATATTTTCCTTCTCCACAAAGAAAATAAAGCCACAAAGGAAACCTCAAAGAGCAATAACAAGAGGCTCAGTACCATCCCTGCCTTTATTGCTTCTTTTCCAGTGTCTGGTCTTTCTTCCCCTTGGGTGTTTGCCATTATTCACAGTATTAGGAAGGAACCTGAGATCTTCCCCCCCCCCCGGTGGAGCATGTTACTTTATTTTTTAGGTAAGCAGAAATTGATTTCTGTTTACTCTGAATGAAGCTGAAATGAAAGAGGCTGTATTCAACAGCACCATCAAATTCAATGCAAGAAGTATCTTTTTTCTGCCAAGCATTCCAACTCAAAAATCAGAAACAACTGTGTCATCATTCCAGCCTTAAAAACTAAAGCTGCCTAAGTGCATGAGGGTGCTATATCCTTCGGGCAGAGAGAAGGGATTGTTTTAACACATGGTTTGATCCTGCAAAACAAACAAACAAATAAACCCAAAGTAATACCGAGGAATCTAGGCTATATCATGGTCAGGAACAGGGCAAGAAGCCTGCAGATAGCCTTCTGTTCAAATTCAGGATTAATTAGCTCTGTGTCCATGAGCATGTGGTTGAATCTATCTGGGTCTCTGCCTCTTTAATCTAGAAGATAATAAAGATGAAACCTCTCTCATACTGTGGTTGTGAACATTCAAGGGGATGCTGACCATGAGGGTCTTAGCACAGAGTTAAGGCCCAGCAAATTCCCTCCCTGTGGTTTTCCAAGCACTCAATATATTCATAAGGCCCCTACATGATGATTTTGACAATGATAACTGCAAGGAAGATTTTTCACCAAGACTTCAAAGAGAGCTATCTGCCATGGATTAAAAAAAAAAATACTATTCTTAAAATGTCAGCTTCCCTATGATAAAAATCACTTTAGAATTTATGAAGTAGAAATAGGAAATTGAAAATCGGTCAGGCTACTTACTCCTTAATTCTGATTTAGAGCAGCCGTAAAACTCAAAATATACCCGCTCAGTGCCCTAGCACTGAAGAGGTTTCTATGCGGTTCTCTAGAAATGAGAATAAAGGCCTGTGTTCTGGATGGAGAGGCCCCAGAGTTTCAGGAAGAGCCCAGGACTATTTTTCTTTCAGTGGGGATGGAAGACAGCAGACGGGGACTATGCACTTCGAAAATGCCAGCAGCTTTTAAAACCTATCCCTTAACTTCCTCTCTCTCACCAGAGAGCTTGAGAAACTAAAGTGAGAATTAGACCTCAGGGAGGAATGCCCCCTGGTTTATGCCGGTCACGTCCCAAGCTCAAATGCTCTTGGGCTTCTTTCGCTGTTGATTTCTTTCTTTCTTTTTTCCTTGCTGTGCCATGCAGCATGCGGGATCTTAGTTCCCCTACCAGGGATCGAACCTGTACCTCTTGCAGTGGAAGCTCGGAGTTGCGACTGCTGGACCACCAAGGAAGTCCCTGGTTTCTTCTGCTCGAGGGCAGGTCAGTTGCTGCTTCTCTGGACGCACAGCAGACCCAGTGCAGTCCTCGTATGACAGTTGATTTCTCTGTGCCTTTCATTTCCTCCTGGTGGGAGGAGGCTCTTTTCCATGTAAACATGTCAAATTCACGTTAAGTCCACACATCAGCATTCAAAATTTTAGCCTGGGCACCAAAGTCATTTAATGGAGGAAAAGGAAATCTATTCAGCTGGCAGTGCTGGGATAATAGTGTCTCTGGAAAAATAAAGAATCGTGTTCTATCTCACAACACACACACCCAAAAATCAGCTGAAGATGGATCACAGACCTAAGCAAGAAAGCAAAAATGATAAAACTACTGGCATAAAACATAGAGATATCTTTACAACCGTGAGAGTGTATATATTTCCTAGAGAGGACATAAAAACCACAAACCATAAAAGAATAAACATTAATAAATTAGACTATCAAAATTAAAAACTCCTGTGCATTAAAGAAAACACCATCAAGAAAATTGATAGGCCATTTGCAGACTGGGAAAAATAATTCACAGCACATACATATGACAAATGACTTGTATCTAGTATATCAAGAACTCCTGCAACTCAATAATAAAAGAGACAACCAAATAAAAAATGGACAAAAGACTTAAGCACTAAACAAAAGATGGTAATGAAATGGCAGCGAGCACATGAAAAAGCACACAGCATCCTTCAGGAAATGCAAATGAAAATTAAAATGAGCTACTGCTGCACACCCACTATAATGGAAAAAATGATCAATAACGTGGGGTGATTGGAACTCTCATACATTGCTAGCAGGAATGTAAAGTGGTACATCCTGTGTGGCAGTGTTTTTAAAATTAAACTTATACCTACCCTAAGACTTAAGTATTTACCTAAGAGCAATGGAAACAGCATGAGCAAGCATGTTTAGAGTCGCTTTCTGTATAATACCCCGCAACTGGAAGCATCCTGCATGCTCCACAACAGAGGGGATAAGCAGACTGTGATACGCCTCTACAGTGAAATATTACTCAGCAATGCAAAAGGAACAAACTAATAATATATGCAGCAAGATAGGTGCATCTCAAAAGCACTTTCCTTGTGAAAGAAGCCAGATCTCTCCATAAGCCAAAACCTACCTTGTATGTTTCTACTTATATAACGTTCTGGGTGAAGCAAACTGTGTTGTAGTGATAGAAATCTGATCAGTGATTACTTTTGGGGAGCAAGAATTGAGTGGGGAGGGGCAGGCAGGTTTTGGGGGGTATTATTATTGTTCTGTGTCTTGATGCATGTTCATTAAGACTGAGTGACAATGCACTCAAGATCTGGGCATTTCACTGTGCATGGATTAACCCTCAGTTTAAAAACAGAAGTTATCAGGGCAAGGTGGTCCAAAGGCCCAAACATTCAATAAGAAGATAAATAAGCATTAGGGACGTGCTGTACAACGTGATGGCTGTAAGTTAACTCTGCTGGGTGATAACATAGGAAAGTTGATAAAAGACTAGATCCTATGAGTTCTCATCACTATGAAGAAAGACTTTTTTTTTCTTATTTTGCTTTTTCTTTTCATTGTATCTCTATGAGATGATAGAGGCAAACTAAATTTCTTGTGCTAAACATTTCACAATATATGTAAGTCAAACCGTTACAGTGTATGCCTTAAATCTATACAGTGATGTCTATCAACTTTATTTCAGTAAAACTAAAAAAATTAAATTAAAGCCACAGCCAATGGATCATGGGTTGCAAAAGAGAGAGATTTCTTTTTCTGGCAAGTGCTCCCTGCAGAGGACCGAACAACATGTAATGAGGGGCTGGGTGACTTGAGCTACAGGACAGAGTCCCCTTTGCTAGATTAACCTAAAGGGGCAGCAGCAATGTGAGTTGAGATCAGAGGGTGGGCAAGGGTAGGAAAGAAAGAGGATCAAGAGAAAGGCCTCATTTGCCTGTCTGAAATGGGTTCTGAAAAGGTGGAAGATGAGGGTGAAAATTACAGAGAAATATGTTGCTGTAGCAGCTGGCTTTGATTGAAAAAGGCAAAGTTAGTCGCTCAGTCATGTCCGACTCTTTGTGACCCCATGGACTGTAACCCACCAGGCTCCTCTGTCCATGGGATTCTCCAGGCAAGAATACTGGAGTGGGTTGCCGTTCCCTTCTCCAGGGGATCTTCCTGACCCAGGGATCTAACCTACGTTTCCTGCTTTGCAGGCAGATTCTTTACCATTTGAGCCACCTGGGAAGCCCATACAGGAGCTATTATTATTGTTGTTTTAATAGCTTTATTAAAGTTTAATTTAATATACAATAAACTGCATACATGTAAGTGTACAGTTTGTAAATGTTGACCTATGTAGACTTCTGTGAAGTCATTCCTACCATCAAGGTAATGAGAACACCATTCCCCCCAAAGGAGCTCTTATCACTCACACCATTTTACAGATGAGACAATTGATTTCATTTGTATGAGGTTGCACAACAGCGGGGTGGGGAGACAGAAGCCTTGTCTGCAGGATTTCAGAACCATGACTCGTCCCACAACACTAACACGTGTCTCTCTTCCCTTCTCCCCAGCCCCCTGTTTCTCTCTTTTTCTGTCTCTGTCTTTCTGTCTGTCTGTCTCTCTCAGGTATTACTGATCACCCACTATTTGTTAATAGCTCTATATTTAGAGGCTCAACAGTGTCATGATAAACCAACAGCAGTGGTAAGCAGCAATGACAATGATAACTAACACAGATGACAAGTCATTCCAACAAGCTCTTTAAATATGGTGCCATATTTCAAGCAATGTGACCCTTAAGCTCTCTTAAGCTTTGCAATCAGGTTGACCCGGCTTTGAACTCCAGCCTCCACATCTACTGAGCTGTCCTGGATGATTTTAGCAACCTTGTTGAGCCCCAGCCTATCAATGGCATAAGGAGAATCGTGATGCCCATCTCAGAGCTGGTGTGAAAATCTCATGGCAGAATTGCATAGCACAGAGCTTAATAAGAGCAAATTCTCCCCAGAGGTCACTGTGATGATGAAAAGCATCATAACAAGTTGGTAAAAAGGCACATCTCCTCAAATTTTAAGCAATAATTTTTCTCTTTCAAGACGACAATTGTTTTAAATGCATATATATGGAATCTAGAAAACTGGTACAAATGGGCCCATTTGGAGGGCAGGAATAGATTTGCAGACATAGAGACTTATGAACAGAGTGGGGGAAAGAGAGGCTGGATGCACAGAGACAGTAGCACTGACATATATGCACTACCACGTGAAATAGATGGCTAGTGGGAAGCTGCTGCATAGCACAGGGAACTCAGCTCGGTGCTCTGTGATGACCTGGAGGGGTCGGATGACGGAAGTGGTAGGAGGGAGGCTGAAGAGGAAGGGGGCGTATGCATACTCAGGGCTGATTCACACTGGTGTACAACAGAAGATAAGACAGCTTTGTAAAGCAATTATCCTCCAATTAAAAAAAAAAACAAAACTACAGTTGTTTCTGTTCAGGGAGATAGATTACATAAAAGAGCACATGTCAATTTTCCAAAAGTACTTCGTGGAACACCAGAAATACAGTGTTGTCAAAAAGGGTTAGAGAAAATCAGAAATGGTCAACATCTGCTTAATTCCCCTCTGTATAAGTTTATTTTTTACTAAAAGCCTCTTGAGCAAAAGATAAGACTGTCTTAGACAATAGTTTAAAAAAAAAGAAAAAAGACATCTCCATCTAACCACCCGGCTGTCAGGCCAAGAGTGAGTTCCACAAGCTCCTATTAGCCCCCATTTCATTGGCTTTAAATGCCAGGGCTCCATTTCAGCACATAAAAACAATCATCATTGAACAGATCAGTAAGGAATTTGAAAAACATTTTCTGGGTCTTGTGGTCAATACAAAAATCAAGTTAATCAATTGTTATTGAAATAAATAGTGAATTTGAATGTTGAAGAGATCAGCAGGTCAAGACAGGAGAGAAATTAATCAGTATAAAAAGTGTGGTGGAGGAGGGCCAGTTTAAATGGATTTTTTTAGTATTAGCAAATGAGAATAATCTAAGCCAGGGCCATTCATCTCTTTTTTGATGTTGCTGAAACCTCATCTCGGAAATCTTGGTCTTCTAGACCTGCTTCAGGCAGAGGTCAGGGTGCAAGTTGCTTGCTTCTGAAAATTGGTCCTTTGCCTTCTGTTCTGGAGATGGGATGGCTCACAAAGCTAAGCTTCATTCACCCCTTGTTCCTCATGTGGCTTCGTTGACAGTCAAGCCCAGGGTACCATGAGATTGAAATAAGTCAGCAGGCACTTGTTCATTATTCTTTTTAAAACAAGCATATTAGGGGAGCAGGCAGCATACTAGAGTCTGAATGTACAAAGGAGTAAAGCCACAGTCCTTATCCATCAAGAGCTATGATTTTAATTTTAGCTGGAACAACTAAGTTTACCCACTCTAAAAAATAAATAATGGTGTATGGCCAAAAATAAGCACCATAAGAATGGAATGCCTTCCCAGGTAGTGCAAATGGTAAAGAATCCCCCTGCCAGTGCAGGAGATGCAGGAGACACGGGTTCGATCCCTGGGTTGGAAAGATTCCCTGGAGGAAGAAATGGCAACCCACTCCAGTATTTCTTGCCTGGAAAACTCCATAGACAGAGGAGTCTGGCAGGCCACAGTCCATGGGGTCACAAAGAGCTGGACACAGCTGAGCACACACACCCTGCACTGGATGAACGGAATGGATATAAAATCCTTTTGTAAGGAAGAAATCACTCTGAGCTAGAGCTGGGTTACGATGGGGTGGGAGTCAAGAAAAGCTGTATGCAAGAGGTAGATTTCAAGCTGGACCGAGGGTTGTAGTTCATCAGGAAAAAATGCGATCCAAATAGTAAGAGGATGGAAAGCCCCCTTCACATTCAAAGTCATGCTGATCCATCGTTTTCTCTGCCCAGTCTGCCTGTACCACAGCTCCTCCCAACCCACAGCTGTCTTGGAACAGGATTAATAGATTTCACCCATCACTCTAACGTATCAATCTGTTCTTAAGTTTCATCAGTCGTTGTGTCTTTTGTCTATATTAGCTATATCTTGCAGGTTTCAGAAAGGGCATGTAAAGAGGTGGGTGTTAAGAATGACTCTGGCTTTTGGCTCATGCATTTGGAGGTCTGGTGTTGCTATTCAGTGAAGGAGGGAAGACTGGAAGAAGACATTACTTGGGTGGAAGATCCTGAGTTCAGTGCTGAGTAAATTGAGTTTGAACTGGCTTTGAGACAGTGGGTAGAGTTAACTGGAGCTATCTTTAGGTGTTTTATTACAGAGGACAGCTATTATCTCTTTTTCATTTTTCTATTTGCAAGAGCAGCAAATTTTTATAAAATACATAATAAGCAGGCATTACTTTAAAAGTGGAAAAAGTCATAAGATAATAAAACATGAAAAATTAAAGAGTTTTCAAAATTAGTAATATTCCCTGTGAGATTATATTTTATCTTGATCTGATTAGTTTATAGAAACGTAAACAGCAAAGCACCACATTCTGAGGCTTCATTACAGAAGATGTCTTCAACTCCTACAACAAAAGTCTGCAAAAAGTATGATGGTTCCAAAGGGGAGGAGAATACATGACTCTGAAATATGCTGCTTTGATATGTAGGCCATTATGAGCTGAAGGCAAGCAAGACCCAGCAGATTGAAGAAAAACTCACTTTCTCTCTCTAAAAGAATTTAAGTAGGGGTCCTGGATCCAAGAGAGAGCTATTATCAGGAAGAACCTCTGTCTGAATGACCTATGGCAGGGCAAGCATCTCATTATTGTAACAAACATCTGCTCTTCTTATTGAATTACCCTCCTCCCCCTTGAAGTCCTGACCTCATCCCATTTCTTAGCCCAGGATGGCAGATAGCCCTCAACTTCCTGACTTGCCCTTGGGTCTCATTTTCTTAGGGGATGCCTGTACTTACATAATTAAATTTGTTTTTCTCCTGTTAACCTATCCCATGTTAATTTGATTATTAGACCAGCCAAAGAACCAAGAAGGATAACAGGATTTCCTCTCCATCAGTTCAAACACAGTAAAAATTTGTTCCCTGCTTGTGCTTATATAAAGTACAGAACAGTGCTCCACATTAGTGGGCATTTCCCCCATGGGTGATTCAGTGGCCCTAACACCTTTCATCTTGTGCTTCCACCACCTTCAGTGTGTGTCTTCTAAGGAGGCCATGCTTGTCTACATCAGCTGACAGAAGAATAAAGAGCATGGAGAATTCTCCATGAGATATTTATCTGCAGCAGGCCTGCAGAGAGACACAGACCACTTCTGTTCAGACTCCTCAGCTCTAGTCCTGTCTGACAAACACTGAAACAAGATCTGAGACTATGGAATGGCTTTCAAGAACTTAATTCCATCCCAGAACAAAGTTCAGAAATATTTAGTGGAAAACAAAAATTTCTAGCATGAAGCAAGACAAAATTCACAATGTCTAGCATCCAGTGTAAACAAAATTCCCAGGCATACACAAAAACAGGAAAATACAAGCTGTAATAAGGTTAAATCAATCAAAAATGATCTGAATGTTAGATGTTAGAATTAGCCTAAAAAGCTTTAACTATATCCTATATGTTAAAATTTATTTAGAGAGACATGAAAACCAAAAAAAGACCCAAACTCAATGTCTAGGATCAAACTGTAATGTGTGAAGTGAAAAATACACTGTATGATGAGCTGGGAGCACTGTAGCTGAATGATTTATCCCATAACCAGGCTTCTTGCTGGGATTCAAAATGATTTCCTGACCATAATAAGTTACTGTGTAACATGGATTTTCAGGGTTGCTTGATGATAGTTGAAACCATGACTGTCAATTCTTCAGTGGTTTGGTTAGGTAAATACTAAGAATGTGGGTTTTGGAATCAGAAGCTCTGGAGTGGGCTACTAGACTCAGTAACTGAGTGGCAGTGTAATCTTAGACTATTTACATTGTCTTTCCATGGCTCGAGTTCTTTATTAGTAAAATGGGAATATTAATGTAAACATATAGCTTTGAAAAAGACTGTAATGATTTAGGGGCTGATATGGAAGCTAATTGGGCTTTCCCAGGTGCTGCTAGAGGTAAAAGAACATGGCTTGCCAATGCAGGAGACATAAAAGATATGGGTGTGATCCCTGGGTGGGGAAGATCCCCTGGAGAAGGAAATGGCAACCCACTCCAGTATTCCTGCCTGGATAATCCAATGGACAGAGGAGCCTGGCAGGCTACACAGTCCATGGGGTCACAAAGGGTCAGACATGACTGAAGCAACTTAGCATACACAGAAGCTGATAAGAAGCCCTTTGCAAGGTTTGGAAGCTGTACAGATGGTAGCTGTTAGTATGACAGCCGTGATTCCAAGTCTTATCTTCTCCCTGGTTGCCACCTGAAATATGATGGCCGTGACCTGTTCCCCTGTGAGGTCAGCCCTACGACTAAAGACTGTGTGAGTGAAGCTGTTGTGCAGAGCTGATGGAATGGGGGAAGAGTCGCTGTGCCTTTCATTGAAATCTCCCTATTGGGAATATATGCCTCTCTGACATCTCACGCCAACACCGCATGGCCTGGGAGGAAAAGGGTCACAGAGAAGTGCAGGGCCAGGCTACCTCATCACCATAAATGTGCTTGGACTTGGACAAGAGAACCAAGTAGGGGCAAATGGTAGGAGGGCAAGTCTGCAGCTGACACTGACCCTCTGTGAGACTAAAACATTCAGCTGCATGAGTTGATGTCCCATCTCTGTAGATTTGCAGGACACATAATGAAATGGAAATGAGATGCAAACGCAAACTCCCCTAGGAGAAGCTGCAGTATCTGTTCCTTCTCGGCATAGTCGAAGAGCTGTAAACACTGAGAGGAAAGCAATGAGGACCAGCATCTGAAGCTGCGCTGGGGGGACGGGCAGATCTGGAGGGATCGGGAAGGGAAGGAGACAAATCGCCTTCATGAAGTCGATCAGTCCTAGCAGTGTGAGTCAGATGTGCCGCCCTTGGGGCTTTGCTGGGTGGGGAGTATTCACCAGAACACTGGAGGATGGGAACAACAACCGTGGAAAGAGGGAAAGACAGGCAAGGGGAAGGGAGGAAGAGAGGGAGGGAGGAAGGAGAGGGAAAGGAGGAAGGGAGGGAGAGGAGAGGAGGGAGTCACTGAAGCTGGTTACAACAGATGCCTTCAAAGAAGGTGAAGTGAAGTGAAGTGAAAGTCGCTCAGTCGTGTCCAACTCTTTGCTACCCCATGGAAGATATAGTCCATGGAATTCTCCAGGCGAGAATACTGGAGTGGGGAGCCTTTCCCTTCTCCAGGGGATCTTCCCAACCCAGGGATCAAACCCAGGTCTCCTGGATTGCAGGTGGATTCTTTACCAGCTGAGCCACAAGGGAAGCCCAAGAATACTGGGGTGGGTAGCCAATCCCTTCTCCAGGGGATCTTCCTAACCCAGGAACTGAATCAGGGTCTCCTGTATTTCAGGCAGATTCCTTACCAACTGAGTTATCAGAGAAGCCCAAAAGAAGTGTGAGATGCTGGCAGTTGGATTTAACAAAGTGTAAAATCCCAAACATGTTTCAACTAGCTCTGTAGTTTCAGAAGGGATTTAACTGAGGTGTGAGGAAGGAGTTTGGACAGAAAGGGCTGTTGAGCTGAGAAAAATTGTAGCATCTTCTCTGAGATCTTTAAAGACAGGGCTCGCTAGAATGCTGAAAATGGGCGTGTCAAGTTCAACATCATGGTGGGTTTATTCAGATCCCGCCATTCTGGGCTACACAGCTGAACTACTTTCCTATGTAACAGGAGGTTTGAAATCAAAGGCCTAGAGTATAAAACTGAGAATAACTGTATTGTGATATTTCCTAACATTCCTCAAGGCATTGAAATTGTTTTCCCATGGAAATTTGACTGATAACCAGTTCCATTCATTCATTCATTTAATAAAGAGTTTAACTCTGAGGTGACATTTGAAATGGGTCATAAAAGATAGAAATTAATTATACAGGCAGGCAAAAGAGAGCAAAATGACCATTTATATGAGCAATTCATATAATGCCATCTTCATTCCAGCTCAGAGTAACAAAAGATCTGCTCTCAGAAACTTCATTTAAAAATATTACTAATTTTTAAGTGTCTTTTTTCTGTTTATTTGGCTTCATGCCTCATGGTATCTTAGTTCCCTGACCAGGGATCAAACCCACACCCCCTGTTTCCCTGAAGTGGTAGCTCAGAGTCTTGACCACTGGACCACCAATGAAGTCCCAGAAACCTCATTTTCTCACTGCTGTGTTTATTACATACCCCCTACTTGAGACTACCTTGCTTCCCTCCAATATTTGCTGTCACCCAAGGTATGCTCGACTTCCCTTGTGAAAAAGCCTTCACACTGAATCATGTCATATAGTAATAAAAGGAGAAAGGCAGCTCTTTTGTGCTAGGAATGGTAATGCATCAATATATGGTGCCCAACTTATTCAATCTTCACAGCAAACTTATTTAGCCACTGAAGCTCAGACAGGTTTGATATTTTTACCAAAGAGCCGGGATTTTGAATCCAGCTCCTGCCTCCTCATTTACACTTTTCTGGGTGTGTTCTGTTTTCACTAACACCAGGCTAGGCTGGCTGGACCAACCATCTTATGGAAAACAGCTAAAATGAGTTCATGTAATATATATATTCTGTGTGTGTGTGTGTGTGTGTGTGTGTGTGTGTGTGCGCATGCGCTCAATCGTGTCCAACTCTTTGGACTGTAGCTCACCAGGCTCCTCTGTCCATGGGATTTTCCAGGCAAGAGTACTGGAGTGGATTGCCATTTTCTTCTCCAGAGGATCTTCCTCACCCAAGGACTGAATCCAAGTCTCCTGCATTGCAGGCAGATTCTTTACTCACTGAGCCATTGGGGAAGCTCTATAATTTTGGTGTTCTCTAGCAATATTGGTCTATTTTCTTAGCAATTCAATACTTTTTTGAAGACAGATATATTTTTCTGTAATATATATTATAATTGTAGTATATAGTTATATATATACTATATGGTTAATATAGTTATATATAATATATTACTATAGAGTATAATATATACTATTATATAGTATAATATATAATATTATGCTATTATATGTAGCATATATATTATGTATTAATAAAAATATATCTTTTCAAAAAGTATTGGATTGCTAAGAAAATGGACCAACATTGCAAGAGAACACCAAATAAAAGGAAAACAGCATAATCATGAGGGAAGTCGTTTTGTCCTGAGATAATTTGCTCAGAGGGACAAATCTTCACTTGTGTTTTGATGGCTTTATGAGACATGGGGACAGAAAGTAAAATCAAATCTGTGTAAGTTTGGAGTCTAATAGGAGACCCTTCCCAAATGGCTGGGACCTCATAGGACTGTACTCTTAGTGTAACTGTGAATCAGAAATGGATGGCTCATTTGAAGACATCGTAACCTAACTGTGTATATTGTGTACGATGCGTTGAGGTCTCTTCTGAACGTCTAGAAAGATACTTGTTGTATATTGTACTAGGGAGAATTGAGAAAGGATGTGAGGATTGAGTAAAGTGGCAACAATCTGAGTGCTTGGATCAGCTTGTGGATCAGAGAGCCTGTCTGTCTGGGATCTCCTGCCAGTTCTAGACTTTTTCACCTGACTATAGCATGCTTGGGCTTCATCGCTTCAGAGGCTTAGCTAATAAATGCTAAACTCTGTAACTAGGGCTGAGATGAGCTGTTGGTGAGAAACATTGACTGGGAATGCAGCAGTCTGGTGCTGACAGATAAACTGGAGTGTGATGCTTGACAGGCAAAATAATACTTGCTACAAGCACTCACCAGGTTGCAGAGCTAAAAATGTTAGTTTTGCCAATTTCAAAATTCTATAATTGGAATAACAGTCATCATATTTTCCTTGAGCATTATCTTTCCAGGTCAGGAGTCATGGAGCATATTAGATTCTTTTTTCACTTGATTATGAATTTTTCATTAAATATAAACATTCCTTTTTAGTCAGCGAAGATAATATGATTGTGTATACATTTCAAATCCTAAAAGATGATGCTATGAAAGTGCTGCACTCAATATGCCAGCAAATTTGGAAAACTCGGCAGTGGCGACAGGACTGGAAAAGGTCAGTTTTCATTCCAATCCCAAAGAAAGGCAATGCCAAAGAATGCTCAAACATTCTTTGAATGCACAATTGCGCTCATCTCACACACTAGTAAAGTAATGCTCAAAATTCTCCAAGCCAGGCTTCAACAGTACATGAACCGTGAACTTTCAGATGTTCAAGCTGGTTTTAGAAAAGGCAGAGGAACCAGAGATCAAATTGCCAACATCCACTGGATTATCGAAAAAGCAAGAGAGTTCCAGAAAAACATCTATTTCTGCTTTATTGACTATGCCAAAGCCTTTGACCATGTGGATGATAACAAACTTTGGAAAATTCTGAAAGAGATGGAAATACCAGACCACCTGACCTGCCTCTTGAGAAACCTGTATGCAAGTCAGGAAGCAATGGTTAGAACTGGACATGGAACAACAGACTGTTTCCAAATGGAAAAGGAGTATGTCAAGGCTGTATATTGTCACCCTGCTTATTTAACTTCTATGCAGAGTACATCATGAGAAATGCTAGGCTGGATGAAGCACAACTTGGAAGGAAGATTACCAGGAGAAATATCAATAACCTCAGATATGCAGATGACACCATCCTTATGGCAGAAAGTGAAGAAGAACTAAAGCACCTCTTAATGAAAGTAAAAAAGTTGGCTTAAATCTCAACATTCAGAAAATTAAGATCATGGCATCTGGTTCCATCACTTCATGGCAAATAGATGGGAGAAACAGTGGAAACAGTGGCAGACTTTATTTTTGGGGGCTCCAAAATCACTGCAGATGGTGACTGCAGCCATAAAATTAAAAGAGACTTACTTCTTGGAAGAAAAGTTATGACCAACCTAGACAGCATATTAAAAAGCAGAAACATTACTTTGCCAACAAATGTTTGTCTAGTCAAAGCTATGGTTTTTCCAGTAGTCATATATGGATGTGAGATTTGAACTATAAAGAAAGCTGAGTGCTGAAGAATTGATGCTTTTGAACTGTGGTGTTGGAGAATACTCTTGAGAGTCCGTTGAACTGCAAGGAGATACAAACAGTCCATCCTAAAGGAAATCAGTCCTGAATATTCTTTGGAAGGACTGGTTCTGAAGCTGAAACTCCAATATTTTGGCCACCAGATGCGAAGAACTGACTCATTTGAAAAGACCCTGATGCTGGAAAGATAGAAGGTGGGAGGAAAAAGGGATGACAGAGGATGAGATGGTTGGAGAGCATCACTGACTCCATGGACAAGAGTTTGAGTAAACTCCGGGAACTGATGCTGGACAGGGAGGCCTAGTGTGCTGCAGTCCATGAGGTCGCAGTGTCGGACACAACTGAGCAACTGAACTGAACTGAACTGATACATTTCAGATGAACTCATGCAAAGATTGGAGAAGGAAATGGCTACCCACTCCAGTGCTCTTCCCAGGGACAGGGAAGCCTGGTGGGCTGCCATCTATGGGGTCACACAGAGTCAGACACGACTGAAGCGACTTAGCAGCAGCAGCAGCAGCAGCAGCATGCAGAGATATGAACTCACATTTTCTTCATCTCCCTTTAGATAGCAGTTTGCATGTATAAACATGAACTCATATATAGATAGATACATTATATATGTAATATAAGGGCTTCCCCAGTGGTGCTAGTGGTAAAGAATCTGCCTGCAATGCCGGAGACAAATGTTCGATCCCCAGGAAGATTCTCTGGATAAGGAAATGGCAACCCACTCCAGTATTCTTGTCTGGAGAATCCCATGGCCAGAGGAGCCTGGCAGATTACAGTCCATGGGATCACATGGCTGAACACACACGCGCAACACAGCTGTAATATGACACTGTTTTTCTCAATTGTTTTTCTATAGTTTGAGTTAAAGATTCTGATGTGATTTTCGAGTGTCTTAGGTTTTCCTCTCCCTTAACTCTGATGTAAATTACTGTGTCTTGAATAGCTCTTCACATGGTGAACAATACGTTTGGTTCAGTGGTTTTCTTGCTGCGCCTCATTGATCTCGTGCTCGAGTTCAATGCTCCTCTGGAGACTCATGCCGGTGGCTCCAGCACTTGTGCTGTGGGAAGTCTGTAACTCAGTCTAGTTTTTATGTAGAAGGTGGAGTCTGCCCAGAGACACCAGACATGGGGCTACCTTGAATTCCAAGTGCATGAGGGGAGCCGGCAGCCTCACACACAAGAAGCAAACAATGGCCTGGGACACACATGTGGGCTAGGTGGAGCAAAAATTTTCTTTAAGCAACTGTTTTCAGGGAGAGATTGGAATAAAATCCATAATACAGTATAGCACAGAGTGTGCCTGAGCTTCTAGGTTGAATTGTCTTTTATTTTCCTCTTCCTTTCTGTTCCATTAAAAAAGTGTTCATTATAGAAAAAAAGAGAAAACTTAGATAAACAATAGAAAAAAATGACCACTGTATACAATTTTAACTTGATGGTCTTTTAGAAATTTACTTATGCAAATACAAACAAAGGAATGTAAAAAAATAATGTACTATTTTGAACCTGCTTTCTGGACTCCCTCTCAAATAATATAACTGCTTCTCTGGTTGCTCAGATCGTAAAGAATCTGCCTGCAATGAGGGAGATTTGGGTTCAATCTCTGGGTTGGGAAGATCCCCTGGAAGAGGGCATGGCAACCCACTCCAGTATTCTTGCCTGGAGAATCTCCATGGACAAAGGGCTATAGTCCACCTGGTGGGCAAAGAGTCAGACACAACTGAGCGACTAAGCACAATATGCCTGTGTGTGTGTGTGTGTGTGTGTGCGTGCTCAGTCATGACCAACTCTTCACAACCCCTGCAGCCCACCAGGCTCCACTGTCCATGACATTTTTCAAGCAAGATACTGGAGCAGGTTATCATTTCCTTCTCCAGGGAATCTTCCCGGAATAGGCAGGGATCGAACCTGAGTCTCTTGCATGGCAGGCTGATTCTTTACCACTAGCACCACCTGAGAAGCCTTTAACTCTAAGATATTCTAGTATATTCAAGAGTTCCTTGCTGCTTATTTAGAGGTGCCTCAACTTTGGCCACCTGACATGAAGAGCCAACTCTTTGGAAAAGAACCTGAAGCTGGAAAAGATTGAGGGCAAGAGGAGAAAGGGGCGACAAAGGATGAGTTGGTTGGATGGCATCACTGACTCAATGGATATGGTCAACTCAGAGTTAGTGAAGGACAGGGAAGCCTGGTGTGCTGCAGTTCATGGGGTCACAAAGAATCGGACACGACTTAGTGACTGAACAACAGCAAAGATGCAGAATCTATGAACCCAAAGTGCAGTCCCGTCCTGTCCTTGTGTTTCTTGTAGATATTAAGGGACATCTGACACAACACACAGTTGTACTCTTGGAAGCCGATTCCTCTTTTCCTCAAGTTATTTTGGTTTATTTTATTTGTACCCAGTGCTACTTAAGGCATCTTCCATGCCAGACACCTCCAGGGCGCTTCCATTCCCAGAACAACATTGCTCCCCACCTCTTTCCACCTTATGTGGAGCAGCTTGTTTTCTCTGTTCAGCCCAGCCTGCCCCTCATCCTCTGTCCTGGTAGTCTGGTCCCCATGTCAATTTTTCCACTCTCCAGAGTCTGCATTAGCAAAGGTCAGGGACCTTCCTTGCTGAGAAAGTCTGCTGAACGAGGGAGGAGCTGAGCAGGCAAGATCAACCTTTTCTTTAGTGAGTGGGGATGATGGGTCATAAAGGAGAAAACGTAAACATTTGGGCGTTAATAAAACTATCACTGCAGCATTAATGTGAAAGTTTTCCAAGACAAATAATAAATGCACACCCATATAGTCATTTTAAAAAATAATTTTATTTCTTTATTTAGGCTGTGCTTAGGGCTCGTTGCTGTGCGGGTTCTTCTCTCCTGCAGGGACTAGGGGTTACTCTCTAGTTGCAGTGCCTGGGCTTCTTATTGCGCTGGCTTCTCTTGTTACAGAGTGCGGGCTCTAGGGTGTGAAGGTTTCAGTAGCTGTGGTGTGTGGGCTCAGTAGTTGCAGTTCCTGGGCTGTACAGCACAGGCTCAGTAGCAACAGTGCACATGCGTAGCTGCTCCGAGACATGCGGGATCCACCAGGATCAAACTCCTGTCTCCTGCATTGGCAGGCAGACTCCACTACTCTCCACCAGCGAAGCCCTCATATTGTCATTTTAAATGGCGAGATGGTGCAACACTCCATGTATAGATGTTATCCATATATGTATTCTATTTCCTATTTTTGAATATTTAATTTGTTTCACCATTTTTCATTAATGGGAAAAGCTTTACTATAAACAATCCTGCACATATGTCTTTGATTATTTTTCAAATTATTTATTTAGAACAAGTTCCATGAAATAACACTGCCGAGTCCAAAGATATACAATTAATGAAAATGTTGCCTCAGTGCCCTTTAAGAAAGGTTTGATGATTGGTCTTTCATTAATAATGTATAAGATATTACTGACCCTGTAACTGTGTCTATACTAGTTACTATCATTTTTTTTAAGTTTGTCAATTCAATGGGCAAATTTATTGTTATTATTTCATTTATTTAATCATTAGTGAGGTCGATTTTTTTGTTTTTTATCATTATTGACCACTGTAGGTCTGATTTTGGGAATTATATATTTATCTTTTATTGGGGCAGAATTGTAATTTAGCATTTGGCAATGCACAGTAAGGTTTTGGAGTCTGGAAATGTTTTTGAGAAAGTATTAGCCACAACCAATCATGGTGAAATGTCCTAGATTGCAATTTTTCCTTGACTTCATTTTCAATTATTTGCCTCTGTACCTCACAAAGAAAAAAAAAATACACCAGCTGAATGATATTTTGATAAATCAAATTTTGATTTTGATAAATCAAACCTCCTCCTTTGGGTTTGTAATGAGACCATATTTTCTCAAAATATCAGCCCCAAAGGTAAGGGGCCTATTGTCATTAGGGAATGAGGTAGCTCACCTGCAGAATGGGGGGCTCTGGAGCCCCAAACAGATCAGCCCCAAATAGCAGCACCAGGACAAGCCATTCCAGTATTCTTGCCTGGAGAATCCCATGGACCAAGGAGGCTAGTGGGCTCCAGTTCATGGGATCACAGGGTTAGACAGGACTGAAGCGACTGGGCATGCTCCCACGGGACCTGTGCAGTGGCACCTAAGGGAAGTTAGTGTGAGGAGGGTAGATATAATTCCCACAGCCCCAGAGGAACAGCAGTGTCAGGACTCAAATTCAGATCTGACTACAAATCCAGCACCCTCACCATAAAAAAACAAAGACAAAAACAAAAGAAAAGAAAATCTAAAAAGCAAAGAGGAGAGTGTGGGAATGACTATTTCTCTTGTAGGATGGCTATGCTTGATAGAGGTGGCAGGAAGTGCTTAAATCTTTCTTTCTAGCAAAAAATAAAAGGCTGGGAAATTCCCTGGCCCTCCAATGGTTAGGATTCTGCACTCCCACTGCAGGGACCCAGGTTCAATCCCAGGTTAAGGAACTAAGGTCCTACAAGCCACGTGGTGCTGCCAAAAAAGCAAGCAAAACTGCCAAGAAACAAGTGAAAAACCCCAAATCAACCCACCCACCCCCAAAGCAAAAGAATACAATATAAAAGGCTGATTTGGTCACAATGAGAAAAGTTATGTTTATGGCATTGCTGTGGTGGGACAAAGAGATTGTGTTTTTAAGGGTTCTGTGCTTTGGCTGCTATATTTAGTGCCCTATATTCTTTTCTCTGACAATCCAGATTCTTGTCATCCTGGAAGGCTGCTGCCACCTATTCCTCCAAGAAGCCTCCTAGGCAGGCAAGATCAGAGAGAACAGCTTCAGCCTTCAGAGCCTGTCCCACCCAACTCAGCATTGATCACTTGCATCTTCTCTTTCTTTCTTAGCATTTGTGGATATTATTCTTATTTACCTTTTATAATAAAGTGTTAGCTTCACTAGATTAAAAATTTAACCTCTGTACAAAACCATGCACATAATAGCGTTTATCACTGATTGATCTAAGGGTTAAATGGGGCTCCCCAGTGGCTCAATGATAAACAATCTGCCTGCAATACAGGAGTTGTGGGTTCGATCCCTGGGTCAGGGAGATTCCTTGGAGAAGGAAATGGCAACTCATTTTAGTATTCTTGCATGGGAAATTCTATGAACAGAGGAGCCTGGCAGGCTACAGACCGTGGGGTCACAAAAGAGTTGGACAAGGTTTAGCGACTAAACAACAAGGATGCCTTAAGACAGCTTTATAGAAGCATTCGACTAATATTTATTAAGCAACTGCTACTATCTGGTGTTTCTACATAAGCTGTCTTATTTATTTCTTAAAATCATCTTGCCGGGTAGGAGATAGAGGTCTATTTCTTCCCCAACCCCCCCTTTTTTTTGAGGAGAAAACTGAAGCCAAGAAGAGTTAAATAATTTCTCAGGATTCCTCTGTGAGTTGGGTTTGTATTTGAATTCCTGCTTCCCAGCTTCAAAGCTCATGCTTTTTACACAGACAACACTCCTTCCAGGTTTGATCAACACAACCTGGCTGTGGGTGGAAGAGCTTTTCACAGAGAACTATCATCACTGACAAGCTTATTGAGGGACACTGAGAAAAGAAAGACATCATTATTTTGACAGGTCTTGCTAACCAAAACCCATGGTGCCTACGTTCTTGGGCAAGGACTGATTTTAAAAAGCAAACTATAAAATTATAGAGATGTTGCCTTTCCACGAAAGCCAAAATTGATGGGTTTTCAGGAAAAAAACTAATGGAACACTGATAATCTTTTGCTGGCAAAACATCCAAGTGGAATTTTCACGGGCCATCAGCGCAAAAATGTTTATTAAAAAATGTAGCTCTTAATGCATTGAGGACTTCTTAGCCTGTCTACAGAAGTGGATCATTTCTACAGGAGAATGTTACATGTGGGAAGAATATAACGAGGCTCCCTAAACATTCTGTGGATGACATTAGATGCATTATTGCTTCATTAAAAAGAGAAAGAATTAATTTAATATAACAAAACAAATGGGAAGTCCAGCATGTCACTTTGTTTAGCTACTTGTCTGTTAAAGCAATTTCCACTGTACGTGGGACTCCAGCTTCATTAAACTTCCTTGAGGCTAAGCTATTTCATGATTGGATGACCTACAGGACTTATTCTATTTTCTTCCAATTCTTCACCACTAAAACACCCAAAACCAAACCAAACAAAGCAAAAAGGGAGTGGCTTATGGATGTCAAGTTTGTAAGCTAAAATTTAAAGATGTGTCTCTTTCAGAATCTGCCAAGCCAGAGGAAATTCATAAAGAATAACTACTGAGGAAAGAAATTCTGGAGATGGGTAGAATTATTTGGCTGAAAAACACCTAGAAAATCTGCCAAGTTTCATGAATTGATACATCACAAGGAAAGTGCTTAAGCTTAATGAGGATACTAGGGTTGCAAAAGAGTTGGACATGACTTAGTGACTAAACTACCAGTGAGGATAGTGCTCTTTATGTTTTTTAAATTTTATTTTGATCAGAGAATAATTACAATCTTGTTATGGTTTCTACCATTCATCAACATGAATCAGCCATAGGCATATGTACATCCTCCCCTCTCCTAAACTTCCCTCCCATCCCACACCTGTAGGTCGTCAAAGAGGTTGTCAAAGCTTTGGGTTCCCTGCCTCATAAAGCAAATTCCCACCAGTTAGAGGATAGTGCTTTAAAAAGATATTCAACATTTAGAAATTGTGGTTAAATATACATAACATAAAATTTTTCCATTTAAAACAATTTCTAAGTGTTCAGTTCTGTGGTGTTAAGCATGTACACATTATTGTGTAACTGTCATCGCTACCCAAGTTCAGAACTTTGTCATCATCCCCAACTGAAACCCTCTACTCATTAAGCCGTAATTCTGCATTCTCCTCTTTCCCAGCCCCTGGTTAGCAAAACATTCATTTTTAAAAATAATTTTTATTGGAGTAGAGTTTATTTACAATTCTATGCTAGCTTCTGCTATACAGCAAAGTGAATCAGTCACACAAACACATATCTCCACTCCTTCTAAGATTCTATTCCCACATAGGTCAGACAGAGTAATGAGTAGAGTTTCTTGTGTTATACAGTCAATCTCAATTTCCCAATTAATCCCTCCTCCCTTTTCCCCCTTGCTAACTGTTTCGTACAACTGTGACTCTTACTTCTGTTTTGTGGAAAAAAATAAAAGTGAAAGTGAGTTGCTCAGTTGTTTCCATTTCTTTGCAACCTCATGGGCTGTACAGTCCATGGAATTCTCCAGGCCAGAACACTGGAGTGGGGAGCCTTTCCCTTCTCCAGGGGATCTTCTCAACCCAGGGATCGAGCCCAGGTCTCCCGCATTGGAGGCAGATTCTTAACAGGCTGAGCCACAAGGGAAGCCCCCTTTGCTCTGTAAATAGGTCTATTTGTGCCTTCTTTCAGATTTCACAGGTAAGTGATGTCATATGACAGTTATTTTTCTCTGTCTGACTTACTTTACCCAGTGTGACAATCTTTAGTTCCATCTATGTTGCTGCAGATGACATGATTTCATTCCTTTTTATGGCTGAGTAATAGTCCATGTACATAATCATAACCTTTATTCTGCTTCCTGCCTCTCTGAATTTGGTTATTCTAGCTACCTCTCAGTGTTTTAATTGAAGTATAGTTGACTTACAATGTTGTGTTAGTTGCAGGTGTACAGCACAGTGATTTGGTTATATATATAGATATATATATATATATATATATATAATATATTATTTGTTGAGCAACTTCTAGAAGTTGTGAGACCCAGGTTGTCTCAGGCTCAATCCCAAGAACCGCTGACAGTGCAGGTGGAGCAGTCCAGCTTTGCTCTCCTGAATAATGTAGGGAGGTGGTGTGATGTAGAGCTGGCCTCCCCAAGCTGCGTGCACATCACAATTGCCAGGAGAGAGCGTTACAATGTATTGTGGGGCTGCCAGGGCTCTGGGACCAGGCTCCAAATGTCCCTCAGGGATTCTCATGTACACTCAGCTTTGAAAGCTACTGACAAGGGCAGAGAGACCTGAGTCATAGTTGGGCTCTGTCACTGTCCAGATATGTGACTTCTGGTGATTCACCTGCTGGCTCTCAGCCTCAGCTTCCCATCTGTATATTGGGTTTTGGTGAGGAGGATGAGTATTTGGCTCATAATTTGACACCATTTTTATCCATGTAGAATGTGTGACAGAAAAGGTGGCTTATGTTTCTCAACTCTAACTAAAGTTGAGAAGTTTGTTCACTGAGAAGGCAGGTATTGCCCTAGACTGAGAAATTACTGAGCCCCGTGGCTTTCCAGGCAGCCTGTCGCTCTGGTCTTGAAGTTCCAGCTTTCTGCCCCTGGGGGTCCTTGGAAAGATGCTGGCTGATAGATCGCTCAGGGAGCTAGGGGAGTAGGTAGGCTGGAGGCAGATGTCCCCTGGTTATTGCAGGAGAAGGAAGCCAGAGGAGAGCAGTGGGCTCAGATCTTCAAGAAACTCAACTCCATCCCTGTAACCATTCACCTGGGTTCTGGATCCTTCAACAAACCTAAAAATGAGAAACCAGAAGTTAGCAATGCCTTCAAATGTTTTTGGCTTCCCTGCTGGCTTAGATGGTAAAGAATCCGCTTGCAGTGCAGGAGACCTGGGTTCGATCCCTGGGTCAGGAAGATCCCTTGGAGAAGGAAATGTCAATCCACTCCAGTATTCTTGCCTGAAGCATCCCATGGACTGAGGAGCCTGGTGGGCTGCAGATCATGGGGTAGCAAAGAGTTGGACAATTTTTATTGCATGTAGATAGATCAAATGACTTCTCTCTGTGATCCATCACCAGAACATTTGGTAAGAAAGGATATTTACTAGCTTTATAAAATGATGGATTTTTTCCAGACACACATGCTGATTTCATTTCAACTGTATGGCAGAATTCTGTAAAGAGCCTATCTTTCATATACTTTGGAGCAAGGTATCCAGATCATTAATTCTGAAGAAAGGGTTCTGAAAAAATATGAGATAAATCAGAACAATATTACATTATTACTCTTTCTTGGCAAGAGCTGCAGTAGTTCCAGAAATTAGCCCATGGAAATTGCAAAGCTGGGGTGAATTTTGCACTTCAGGGACTAAAGTGTTTTAGTAGTGCTTGAACAGGAAAATCAACAAAATGTAAAAGTCATCAGAACATATCTACCAGATACGAAAACTAATTTAGTGAACTGACTACACACTCTTTTTCTAAAAGGATTGGAGAAAATTTCTCACAAATCCTCTTCTATTTCTAAGAGACAACTAAGGGCGGGTGTGTGGTCACTCCCGTTGAAAACAGGGTGGACAAGCAGAGTGATTATTGCAAGATTACCCAGCTGGTATGGCTGTGCAAGAACCTAGGTTAATTCTCGTAAAGGTGGAGGTTAGGTTAATAAACCCCACTGCTAAAATAACAGTATCCATTTCTACAGACACTGATATATTTTCAACCTAGTGACTTTAAGGGAGGTACACAATGAGTAGAATGAAAGGCAGGTGTGTAGATCTGCCTGGAAGGGCCAGTCCTTATCCAGGGCTGACCTCTGAGCCCATCATCCGGCTGTGAGGCTCAGCTTGTTCTCAGGGTGTGGAGGCTGCTCTCTTGACTGCCCAGTCTAACTCATCAAGTTTAGAAAGTTTTACCCCATCCTCATAGAACATGCTTACTATCACATTTCTGTAGGTCTTCAAAAAAGCTGCAAGAGAGATTCAACTATGATAGAACATTGTGTGACTTTGAGTGGGCAAACCTGTAAATATGAGGACCTGTAAATAACAGTTTAGCTTCCCTGGTGGCTCAGAGGATAAGGCGTCTGCCTGCAATATGGAAGACCCGGGTTTGATCCCTGGGTTGGGAAGATCCCCTGGAGAAGGAGATGGCAACCCACGCCAGTATTCTTGCCTGGAGAATCCCATGGACAGAGGAGCCTGGAGGGCTACAGTCCATGGGGTCGCAAAGCACTGGACACGACTGAGCAACTTCACTTTCTTTCTTAAAGGTTTAAAGACTGGTTTCAAGTACAGGACAACTGTCTAAGGCAGGGGCAGTAGAGATGGAAGAAGGGGATTAATTCAATTTCTGTTGTCTGGGTGGGAGTGATGAGAAAGAATGAGTGAAAGATGACTGCTATGCTTTTGGACTTGAATGACTGGGTAAACATTAAATGAACTTTGTCAAAGAGGAGGAAGGGCAGGAATTGAGGCAGAGATGATCCATTTACTTTTGGACATAATTTGTGATGTTGCAGATACAGACATCTAGCAGACAACTGAATAGATAATTTGAAGTTGAGGGTAGTGGACAGAATTCCAAGAGAACTCTTGATGACTCACAACCTTGAATAACCTTCTTCTTTGGAATATGTATGGGGTGACCTATAACTTGCTTCTGTGACCAAGGTAATAAATAGGCTATCACTTCCATGATTAGGTTACATCAAACTCTCAAGTGATTCCAAAATCTCTGCAGATTTTTCAGAGCAGTTTGTGGGTAGTAAATGGTCCTATTTAAATGTCTCACCCTACCCTCCCTGCACATCTGGCCCCAAGGAGATGTCCACCATTGTTGATTGTCTCTTTGTGGCACTCGTTTTTTTCTCTCATAACTTTGGAAGTTTTTATCGTTATTTGGGTGCTGGAGAAGATTCTTGAGAGTCTCTTGAACTGCAAGGAGATCAAACCAGTCAATCCTAAAGGAAATCAAACCTGAATATTCATTGGAAGGACTGATGCTGAAACTGAAGCTCCAATACTTTGGCCACCTAATGTGAAGAGCTGATTCTTTCCCTGATGCTGGGAAAGATTGAGGGCAGGAGGAGAAGGGGGCTACAGAGAATGAGATTGTTGCATGACATCAGCGAGTCAATGAACATGAATCTGAGGAAACTCTGAGAGATAGTGAAGGACAAGGGAGTCTTCAGGGCACGCTGACCCAGAGAGTGTGATTTTAGCCTTATTTATAGCTGTGCCCATTTCTGGTCTATGTGTTGTTCCTTTTGTTTTTAAGTGCACTCAAGTTATTCAAATTAGGTGCGTGTGTGTGTCTATGTGTGTGAGATCACCGATGTGTTTAAAACAGAAGGAAGCTTACAGTGTTAAATCAGCATCTTTCTGAGAAGGCTTTATGGCTATATTCTGTTTCCTGTTTCTTTAATCAATGATTTGCTGCTGCTAAGTCACTTCAGTCATGTCTGACTCTGTGCAACCCCATAGATGGCAGCCTACCAGGCTCCCTTGTCCCTGGGATTCTCCAGGCAAGAACACTGGAGTGGGTTGCCAATTCCTTCTCCAATGCATGAAAGTGAAATGTGAAAGGGAAGTCACTCAATCGTGTCCGACCCTCAGCGACCCCATGGACTGCAGCCTTCCAGGCTCCTCTGTCCATGGGATTTTCCAGGCAAGAGTACTGGAGTGCCATGGCCTTCTCTGAATCAATGGTTTAGTGGCAACCAAAACACATAATGAAGAATTTTGAGATGTGGTTGCCTTCTGTAAATATTGAAACCCACTGTGTGGATGGGCTTGGCCATTTATGGAAGAGAATAAGGGAGGGAGGAGATGTGGGACTCAGTAGTCAGGTGACAAATCCAAGGAAGATGCCAGATGAGAGAGGCAAGGTTGAAATAAAAGTACAGCCCAGGAAGCTTAGATCTAATCTCTTGAAGGATACACGGAAGGAAAATTGCAACACTGGTGGGACTGTCATTACTGAACTTGAGTGGGGATTCCATGGACTAAGAACTGGTGTTTCTAGTGCTGTGGGGCAGACGACCCTGAAGAGACCACACAATTGCACATCAGCTTGGTGGGCTCAGCTTGCAATGCGGATGGGTCACCAAGCTATGAAAATGTTGGTGAACTAGCCTTACAGCTTATCAATGTTAGGGGCTGAATTGTGTCTCTCCAGAATTCACATGGTGAAGCCCTCACTCCCAGGACCTCAGAATTAAACTGGGTTTGAAGACAGGGTCTTCCAAGAGCAGTTAAGGTACAATGAAGTCATAGGGGTGGACCCTACTTCAGTCTAACTGGTGTCCTTGTAAGAAGAGGAGGTTGGACACAGACATACAGAGGGAAGACCATGTGGGGACATAGGGAGAAGATGACTGTCCACAGCCTAAGGAGAGATACCTCGGAAGAAAACACTCAGCTGACAGCTTGATCTTGGACTTCTAGCCTCCAGAACCGTGAGAAAATACATTCCTGTTATTGAAGCCAGTTAGTCTGTGGCATTGTGTTTAGCAGAGTCAGAAAACCAATATATCCATCCAACTCTTTGCACCCCAATTTCCTATTCCTGGGGCAACTTTCTGGTTATAACCTGACCTCCCATGCAGCTATTACTGTGTGGAAAGAATTCACTAGCCAGAGCTCATGAGGATTCTTGCCCACTTACTAGCTTTATTTCCCACTGTGAATTAGGTGACTGGCTTTCTGCATGCACTGGTTAATGTAGCAGTCTGACAAGTATGTTTACAATGGGTCAGTCTTGGACTGACTTCTTTTACTTGTGAATGCTGTAGAATCAATGGGGCTTCCCTGGTGGCTCAGCAGTAAAGAATCCACCTGCAATGCAGGAGATGTGGGTTTGATCCCAGCGTCAGGAAGATCCCCTGGAGGAGGGCATGGCAACCCACTCCAGTCTGGAGAATCCCAAGAACAGAGTAGCCTGGCAGTCTATAGCCCACGGGGTTTCAAAGCGACTGAGCACATGTGCATGCACGCTGCGAAATTGAGTTGGTGAGCTCACAGAGCCATTTTCACACTAGAAATGTTTGTGTCATGTTTCCTCCTGTGTGACATTAAGTAAATATTACAAGCTTTTCCCCCTAAGATATGTGCATCACAGATGACCCTATTCTTTACCTCCTTTGTGGTCCAAGCTGTGATGGAGAAACTGGATAAGATTTGGGTACAGAAGGTCAGGTATTCAAAGGACATAGTTTAAAAATAATCTTTAGTGGTTTGTTTTTAGACTGCATTAAATATCCTCCTTATTGCCAAATTCAGACTCAAACTGACGAAAGTAGGGAAAACCACTAGACCATTCAGGTGTGATCTAAATCAAATTCCTTATGATTATACAATGGAAATGAGAAATCGATTTAGGGGCCTAGATCTGATAGACAGAGTGCCTGATGAACTATGGACAGAGGTTCATGACATTGTACAGGAGACAGGGATCAAGACCATCCCCATGGAAAAGAAATGCAAAAGAGCAAAATGGCTGTCTGGGGAGGCTTTACAAATAGCTGTGAAAAGAGAAGCGATAAGCAAAGGAGAAAAGGAAAGATATAAGCATCTGATTGCAGAGTTCCAAAGAACAGCAAGGAGAGATAAGAAAGCCTTCCTCAGCGATCAATGCAAAGAAATAGAGGAAAACAATAGAATGGGAAAGACTAAAGCTCTCTTCAAGAAAATTAGAGATAACAAGGGAACATTTCATGTAAAGATGGGCTCAATAAAGGACAGAAATGGTATGGACCTAACAGAAGCAGAAGATATAAAGAAGAGGTGGCAAGAATACACAGAAGAACTGTACCAAAAAGATCTTCATGACCCAGATAATCACGATGGTGTGATCACTCACCTAGAGCCAGACATCCTGGAATGTGAAGTCAAGTGGCCTTAGAAAGCATCACTGTGAACAAAGCTAGTGGAGGTGATGGAATTCCAGTTGAGCTATTTCAAATTCTGAAAGATGATACTGTGAAAGTGCTGCACTCAATATGCCAGCAAATTTGGAAAGCTCAGCAGTGACCACAGGACCAGAAAAGGTCAGTTTTCGTTCCAATCCCAAAGAAAAGCAATGCCAAAGAATGCTCAAATGACCACACAATTGCATTCATCTCACACGCTAGTAAAGTAATGCTCAAAATTCTCCAAGCCAGGCTTCAGCAATACATGAACCGTGAACTTCCAGATGCTCAAGCTGGTTTTAGAAAAGACAGAGGAACCAGAGATCAAATTGCCAACATCTGCTGGATCATGGAAAAAGCAAGAGAGTTCCAGAAAATCATCTATTTCTTCCTTATCGACTATGCCAAAGCCTTTGACTGTGTGGATCACAATAAAAATCTGAAAGAGATGAGAATACCAGACCACCTGACCTGCTTCTTGAGAAATCTGTATGCAGGTCAGGAAGCAACAGATAGAACTGGACATGAAACAACAGACTGGTTCCAAATAGGAAAAGGAGTACGTCAAGGCTGTATACTGTCACCCTGCTTATTTAACTTCTATGCAGGGTACATCATGAGAAAGCCTGGGCTGGAAGAAGCACAAGCTGGAATCAAGATTGCTGGGAGAAATATCAATAACCTCAGATATGCAGATGACACCACCCTTACGGCAGAAACTGAAGAGGAACTAAAGAGTCTCTTGATGAAAGTGAAAGAGGAGAGTGAAAAAGCTGGCTTAAAGCTCAACATTCAGAAAACGAAGATCATGGCATCCGGTCCCATCACTTCATGGGAAATAGATGGGGAAACAGTGGAAACAGTGTCAGGCTTTATATTTTGGGGCTCCAAAATCACTGCAGATGGTGATTGCAGCCATGAAATTAAAAGATATTTACTCCTTGAAAGAAAAGTTATGACCAACCTAGATAGCATATTCAAAAGCAGAGACATTACTTTGTCAACAAAGGTCTGTCTAGTTAAAACTGTGGTTTTTCCAGTGGTCGTGTATGGATGTGAGAGTTGGACTGTGAAGAAAGCTGAGCACCCAAGAATTGATGCTTTTGAACTGTGATGTTGGAGAAGACTCTTGAGAGTCCCTTGGACTGCAAGAAAATCCAACCAGTCCATCCTAAAGGAGATCAGTCCTGGGTGTTCATTGGAAGGACTAATGCTGAAGCTGAAACTCCAATACTTTGACCACCTCATGCAGAGTTGACTCATTGGAAAAGACCCTGATGCTGGGAGGGATTGGGGGCAGGAGGAGAAGGGACGACCGAGGATGAGATGGCTGGATGGCATCACCAACTCGACGGACTTGAGTTTGGGTAAACTCTGGGAGTTGGTGATGGATAGGGAGGCCTGGCATGCTGTGATTCATGGGGTTGCAAAGAGTCAGACACAACTGAACGACTGAACTGAACTGAACTGAACTGAAATATCCTATCAGTCACTTTCAATTGACTGTATAAAAATAGGAGCATCAAAATTTTTGCCTTGGCAAGGCTATGTGGCACACTAATCAGTGAGAACAAACATTAAAAACAGCCAAAGAGGTGAATAATTATACCAGAGTCACACTGTGTACCTGAAATTGACAGCCTATGAATTAAAACTCCTTCTAAGGGGCTAGCTTCACGATCTAGCTTGTTTCCAGTGATCAAAGGTAAAGTTTAGCCAAGGTCTTTTTTTTTTTTAATTATGAAGAAAAATCATCCGACTTTTCATTTACCTACAAACAGGATCCTTCTAGCCAGAAGAGGTATTAAAACACCATCTTTCTCCCCCTTCATGTCAAGGATGTTGAACACAGAGCCCTGAAGTGGAAAGTGTAAGTATGTATGTGTGTTTCTGAGTGCCTTCCTACTCACATACGCACATACTCCGAGTCACTGCTAAGAGAGGAGGAATTTAACTGACCATGAGTAAGCTCAGGGGTCCTAATTTTTAAAATCGTGCATGCCTTTAGAATGACACTTATGACTTTATCAAGGGAGAGCAAGGCTGACCCAGGGAAGGAACTGGCTTCCATGGCTGTGTCAATGGGGAGATGAACGTGGGCACCATTTCGTCTGACCTGGTGGTCAACAGATCCCTCTCTCCTCCTGCTCCTGAGCCACTCCATCCCTTGTTCACTCCACCTGGGTCCTTCCCCAGGTGTGTAGACATGGAAACTGGGCAGTGGACGCTCGGTTCTCATTTGTGAGTCAGTCCTCCAACACAGGAGGATTTGGGAGACACAAAAATCACCTGTTGGCCTTTATCTTTTCTTCTGTAGGCCTGCCCTGGGACTTGACATGCCTTTACCATCATCTTGAATTTAGTCCTGCTAATGGAGAGCTTCCCTGGTAGCTCAGAAGGTAAAGAATCTGCCCACAATTTGGGAGACCTGGCTTTGATTTCTGGGTCAAGAAGATCCCCTGGAGAAGAGGATGGCAACCTACTCCAATATTCTTACTTGGAGAATTCCATGGACAGAGGAGCCTGGTGGGTTACAGTCCATGGGATCGCAAACAGTCAGACACAACTGAGCAACTAATACTTTATTTTTCTCAATGGAGAGAGCACCCCCACAGGAAGGTATACTGGCTTGTCTCATAGGGCAATAGATTAAATGTTAGCACAGGCTCCCTACTCTTCAAACCCGTTAGGGTCTCATTGTCACATGACAAAAACCGTGTGTTGAGGGAATATGACTGAGCTTCTGGAATCCTCAAGACTAGCTTGGGAGCTCCCCCCAAAAACCTTTTGTCTTGCTGGCCAAAACCTGCTCTGGAAGCCATCATCTGTTCTCTAAACATATCTGCTTGGCTCCTCCACCCTCTGGTCCGTTTGGAGGAAAGGGTTTAGCAGAATTAGTAGCATCCATCTTATAGCTTCTCCACAAAGACAGAGATGCTACCTCAGGAGGTGGACCACAGACATGCTAACATTAATGTACATAAATACAGAAGAGAGTCTGATTTGTGGGGGTGAACACGAGGAAAACCAGATTGATTTTATCATCCCTCAAAGCAAGATTATAAGATGAAGGTTTAGAAATAGTATTTTTCCCGAAGAACTTAGACAAATATTGTAGACATAACAAGGATTTGAACCCACAGCCCAAAACTAAGGAGGTGGTCCTTAGCTCCCATCTGCAGGACACTGCTTTCTAATCCTGTGTAAACACACCATGAATTCTCATCTATAACTTTGGGAGCAATAGAAATGCATAACATGTTTATGTTTTACCAGAGTAATTTTATAGTTTTGAAAACAGAAGCTTTTAAAAAAAAGAACATAAAATCTTCATGCCTAGTGGTTATTAAGTGTGATCGACAATGATTTATAGTTATCAAATCCTGAGGAGCTAGTTTAAAAAGAAATCACCCATTGTTATTGTTAAGTGAAATCTTTGGCAGCCTTGTCCCAATGCTTCGAACATGTTGGGATTTGAAAGTGAGATTTTTCCACTGGATTCTCAAATTCTGGTAAGACAGTTTCAACTCTGAAGCGATACTTCTAAATTCATATCACAGTTCCTTTTACGGTTTCACAGGGAATAAACCCCTGGAAGCTTAAACCAGCAGCAAAAAAAAAAAAAAAAAAAAAATCCTACTTCGGCTGGAGAGAATGCATTTTATAAGTCAGTGTGTATATTTCAGGCTATTTGCATGAGCTACAATAGTTGGAGCCACTTAGCTGGACAGCACATCCTAAGGCAAAATGATTGGTTGGAATTAATGGGATTTTGTCATCCACTCAGTGCCTTGGTAACCCCTGGGCTATCATTAATCCCAGGATGCATTCATCTGTCCTGGTGGTGCTTCCCACTGGGTAGGAATCGCTAAATGTGATGCACAGGAAAAAGTCATGTCCACTATCTCCAATTATACCCTGAGGGATGGTGTAAACATTGGGTTTCTAATATTAGCCCTAAAAATCCATCTTTGCTTAGTTCTCAAGACATTTCCTGTAAGCTTTTGAATAAGGAGGAAAAGAGATTCTGAATTTCCAATTTGAAATACATGGGTGATAAGTACTAACTTTGTCTACGCGAACATAATCTCTAGGCTTTTGTTCTGGCTTTAGAAGGGTTGCAGTGGAGCAGAGATGCTTACTGAAGTAAGATACGTTCCAGAAATGAAAAAGAAAAAGCTAGTCAAGTCATTTTTAAAAAACCTACTGGTTCTTTTCAAGATAGTTAAATCAATTATAAAGAATAGGTGTTACTTTTAAAAAGAAAATCATCCCACAGTTTATTGTTCAGTGGCATTTGTAGAAGTTGTGTTTCTGAGGAGTGACTGCATTCTTAGCTTGGAACACCTAAGACACTCTAAATGATTTATTTTTAAAATTCAAGCAAAATATCCAGAACTTTAAGATCATTGAAGTTTTTCAAATTGAGCCTTGGCCCTTGAAACTGGAAGATATTTTTCACGTGCAGCTCTGTATTTTTGTACATATTGGTGTTGCTTTAACCTGATCAGAGTAAATGGGTGAAGAAATAGCAAATTCTCCACTTTCGCATCTTGATGTTTTCTTGAAAGAGGATTTGAGGCAGAACTCCATTTGCCCTTGAAATCAATAAAATTTAAGAGTGAAGCATAATCTTGGGTTATTCTGAAGGTAGACTTTCTGCATCAAAACCAGTGCCTGTTCATTGGCAACCATGCAGGCCATCCTGTGGTGTCAACATTTCATTTAAATACTGGGCCCGGGGACCTCCCCAGTAGTGCAGTAAATAAGAATCTGCTCGCCAGTGCAGGGGACATGGGTTCCATCCCTAGTCTTGGAAGATCCAACCTGCTGAGGAGCAACTAAACCCATGCGCCTGCCACCACTACTGAGCATGCATGCTGCAATTACTGAAGCCCTTGTGCCTGGAGCCTGTGCTCCACAAGAGAAGCCACCACAATGAGAAGCCCGTGCCCTGCAACTAGAGAGCAGCCCCTGCTCGCTGCGGCCAGAGAAAGCCCATGTGCAACAACAAAGACCCAGTACAGCCAGAGATAAATGAATACAGAAATGCTGGATGGGTGTGGGGCAGGTAACTGGTTCTATTTGTGACAGTTAGTCTGGTGTCAGCAAATGAGAATTCATGTTCATCCAGTGAGGACATCTGAAGGTAATGAAGTCTAAAGATGGCACAGCTGAGGCAATGAGTTTCCCTTTGGAAAATAATTAGAATGAATGTGAATTACTTTCTTCTTTTTATTAATTTTTTTTTTGGAGTATAGTTGCTTTACAATGTTGAGTTAGTTTCTGCTGTATAGCATAGTGAGTTAGTTATACATACATCCTCTCTCGTTTAGATTTCCTTCCCGTTTTACTGGAGTATAGTTGATTTACAATGTTGATGCTTATACCCATGACTCTATTTCTGTTCTGCAAATAAGTGCATCTGTACCATTTTTCTAGATTCCACATATAAACCCTGTTATATGATATGTGTTTTTCTCTTTCTGACTTACTTCACCCTGTATAACAGTCTCTAGGTCTACCCATGTGGAATAATGCAAATCACATTACTTCATTCCTTTTTATGGCTGAGTAATATTCCATTGTGTATACATACCACATCTTCTTTAGTTATTCCTCTGTTAACAGACATGCAGATTGTGTCCATGTTCTGGATATTGTAAATAGTGCTGCAGTGAACACTGGGGTGCCTGTATCCTTTCAAACTAAGGTTTTCTCCAGGTATATGCTTAGGCTTGGGATTGCTGGGGCAAATGGTAGTTCTACTTTTAGTTTCTTAAGGAAACTTCACACTGTTCTCCATAGAAAGAGTCCTTCCTAATGATCTGGAGTTTTAGAGTTGCAGTAGTCCCCCCTTATCTTCAGAAGACTCTTCAGAGTCTTCTCCACTACCACAGTTCAAAGACATCAATTCTGTGCATGCTAGAATATGAAACTGATTAAGCCAGACAATGTACCTCTAAAGTATTCAGAGAATGATACTTCCAAAAAAACCACTATGATCTGGAGTAAAAAAATCCATGAGCCTTAGAGAACTGAAAAAACTGTGTGCCCCCCTCCCCGCCCCCACCCCCATCCACCTGTGTAAGTAGTGGGATTAAAAATTGTACTCCCAAAAGAAGTTGAAGTTTATATTTCAAATGTAAAGTGTGCTTCATCTTGTTTGTAACCACTTGCTTATACCTGCATTGTATTCGAAATTGGCTAGATGTGAACTTAATCTGACTTCAAGCTTTTCCAGAGATCAAATTGCCAACATCTGATGGAGTTCATCTTTCAGTGTCCTATCTTTTTGCCTTTTCATATTGTTCATGGGGTTCTCAAGGCAAGAATGATGAAGTGGTTTGCCATTCCCTTCTCCAGTGGACCACATTCTGTCAGACCTCTCCACCATGACCCATCCGTCTTGGGTGGCCCCACATGGCATGGCTGAGTTTCATTGAGTTAGACAAGGCTGTGGTCCATGTGATCAGATTGGCTAGTTGTCTGTGATTGTGGTTTCTCTTACCTTGGACTTTATTTTTCTGAGCTCTAAAATCACTGCAGATGGTGATTGCAGCCATGAAATTAAAAGATGCTTACTCCTTGGAAGGAAAGATATGACCAACCTAAACAGCATATTGAAAAGCAGAGACATTACTTTGTCAACAAAGGTCTGTCTAGTCAAGAATATGGTTTTTCCAGTGGTCATGTATGGATGTGAGAGTTGGACTATAAAGAAAGCTGAGCACTGAAGAATTGATGCTTTTGAACTGTGGTGTTGGAGAAGACTCTTGAGAGTCCTTTGGACTGCAAGGAGATCCAACCAGTCAGTCCATCCTAAAGGAGATCAGTCCTGGGTGTTCATTGGTAGGACCGATGTTGAAGCTGAAATCCCAGTACTTTGGCCACCTGATGTGAAGAGCTGACTCATTTGAAAAGACCCTAATGCTGGGAAAGGTTGAGGGCAGGAGGAGAAGGGGATGACAGAGGATGAGATGGTTGGATGGCATCACCGACTTGATGAACATGAGTTTGAGCAAGCTCCAGGAGTTGGTGATGGACAGGGAAGCCTGGTGTGCTGCAGTTCAAGGGGTCACAAAAAGTTGGACAGGACTGAGTGACTGAACTGACCTGAGTTCCCCCTTTATCTATGGTTTTGCTTTTCAGTTTCAGTTACTTTAGGTCCTCCATGGCCTAAAAATATTACATGAAAAATTCCAGAAATAAATAATTTCTAAGTTATAAATTATGCACTGTTTTAGTAGTGTGATGAAATCTTACTCATTTCCACCCAGGACATGAATCATCCCTTTGTCCAGCATATCCTGCCCCTTAGTCACTTAGTAGTCGGTAGAGTCGACTGATACTGCATGGCAGTGTTTATGTTCTTATAAACCTTATTTTACTTAATATTAGCCCTATAGTGCACAAGTAGTGATGCTGGCAATTCAGATATTCTATTACTCGGCCCAATTTATAAATGAAACTGTATCATAGATATTATCTATAGGGAAAAACATAGTCTGATCAGGGTTTGGTACTATACATGGTTTCAGGCATCCTTCTGAGGGTCTTGGAACATACTGCCTGTGGGTAAGTGGGGACTAGTGTATATGAAGAACACCTGTCATAGTGGGAAAACCTATTTTTCCTTGCTCAGCTTCCATGTTAAATTTAGCTTGTCAGAAGCAGTTCAATATTCAATCAACACCTCGTTCAAACAGATAAGTTCTGATAACAGTTGAAAGGACACTACAAATGGAAGTGTTACCAATACATCCGGGGTGGCTCAGGGGTAATGAATCCGCCTGCAATATTGGAGATGTAGGACACAAGGGTTCGATCCCTGGGTCAGAAAGATTCCCTGGAGGAGGGCATGGCAACCCACTCCAGTATTCTTGTCTGGAGAATCCCGTGGACAGAGGAGCCTGGAGGGCTACAGTCCATAGGGTTGCAAAGAGTCAGACATGACTGAAGTGACTGAGCATGCACTCATGCATGCATCAATAGGCCCACAGCGTCCATCCGTCCTGGACAGATGGGCACTAATGAACAGACCCCGAGGCAGACCGCCTCACAGAACAAGACTCTGTCATAGACAACCAGTGCCATATTGAGTGAATCCTCATTAACAATGAAGTCCAGGACCTCCTTGATGGTCCAATGACTGCCCGACCTTCCACTGCAGGGAGTCTGGGTTCCATTCCTGGTCTGGGAACTAAGATTCTACACGTCATGTGGTGCAGCTAAAAAACCAAACAAAAACCCCCAATGAAGTCCACTTGGACGAGAGTTAACTAGCCCTTCAAGGATTCAAAGAGAAATGCAATTCCCTTTTTATGTAAGTAATTTTATAATCTTTCTGATCAGGCCCACAGCTGTAATATCTGATTCTGGCAAACTCTATAATCACATTTCCAGCAAACCTTTGATGTACCCTGAGCTGAAACTACACCATTACATTTTCATGAGAACTTGCTGCTCTTTGCTTCATTTATAAGCATTTTGTCACATTTCCTTCTGTTTAAATAATCCAACTTAAAGAAAAATATCTTGAGGGGATGTGAGTCACTCTTTTTATATTAATTCCTGTTTTGGCTGTTGCCAAAAAATTAGTATTTATTTTCCACAAATGTGATACATTCATTCTCGTGTTTACCTTTTTGCCATTGTGATTGTATCCAAAACAAGATGCTGAAAGAGAAGGTGTATGTTGTTCTTTGACAAAGGTCAGGTGCAAAGGAGTAAATTATTTTGAGATATTTTATATTGCAGTGACTGGTACCCAAATGTTAGGCTTTCACAGTGCACGAATGTCTGGGTGCCAAGGAGGGTAAGAGAAGTTTATCCTGAATGCAGGACTATCGGTCTTAAAACTGAAACACTGGGCCAACCAAGACTCTTGTCTAACCTGTGCTAAGACAGTGACTAGGCGAAGGAGGCAGCAAGGATAAAGACAGGGAAATCCTATTTGAAGAAGAGGTGTTTTCTGTTTGGAAAGAAAACACATAGACATAGAATACCAGAAGTGGTGGGAAGATTAAAAAAAAAAAACTGTGACCATTAAAAATCAAGGTCTGTGGGATTCTGTGTTTAGTTCCAAATGGAAGTCACTTTTCTGAGAAACATCTGTTTCCAGGTTCCCTCAATTTCAGTGAGTGAGATAAAGCAAACAGTTAGTGGTTTGTCTCATTCACTCACTTATCAATTTATTCAAAATTATTTATTGTTTTTTCCTAGGCAAGACATTGTCAATAGGAAAACAGTTGTCCCTTGGTGTCTGCAGGGGATTGGTTCTAGGACCCACCATGGACACCAAAATCTGTGGATGCTTAAGTCCCAGAGTCGGTCCCTGCAACCACCGTTCTGCATCCTCCAATTCCACTGACCTAGGATGGTGTGAAGAGCCAACACATTGGAAAAAAGCCTGATGCTGGGAAAGATTGAAGGCAAAAGGAGAAGGGGGCGGCGGAGAATGAGATGGTTAGATAACATCACTGACTCACTGGACATGAGTTTGAGCAAACTCTGGGAGACACAGAAGGACAGGGAAGCCTGGCGTGTTGCAGTCCATGGGATCACAAAGAGTCAGACATGACTTAGCAACGGAACAACAGGATGGTATAATATAGTATTTACTATTGAAGAAAACCACACATAAGATGATCTGCAAGGTTCAAGCCTGTGTTGTTCAAGGTCAACTGTATATCAGAAAAGGAAAGGCATTCCTTCTCTGGTGATGTTTACACTCAACTGCTGAGACTGGCCCTCTCCTCATGCTGAGCACCCATGTGTTCTCGTTTATTCCCTGTAATAACTCTCATTACTGTATCCCAGTGTGAGTTCACTTTCTAGGTAGAGAAACAGAGGCTCAGAGACAAAGGAAAGAAACAAAGGCAGAAAGTTGGGATTTAAGCCGATGGAGTCTGAAATTAAAACCCCCGTGATGCCATGCTCTACCAGTGGGTGGCAGAATTCTGCCTTGAAGCAAAATCCTGGATTTAATGGACAGTTGAGTGATGAAGCATTCCAGTGGTGTCAGGCACATTTCCAACAGCCTTCACATAGGTCCTCCTACTTAATGTTGACAGCAGCAAGGAGGACGCGCTGAGCCATCTGAAGAGGGCATTCTTCTCTAAGATCTGGTTTGTTGTTTATGTTCAGTCGCTAAGTCATGTCCGACTATTTGTGACCCCATGCACTGCAGCATGTCAGGCTCCCCATCCTTCACTGTCTCCCAGAGTTTGCTCAGATTCATGTCCACGGAGCTGGTGATGCTGTCTAAGCATCTCATCTTCTGCCGTCCTCTTTTCCTTTTGCCTTCAATCTTTCCCAGCATCAGGGTCTTTTCCAATGAGCTGGCTTGTCCCATCAGGTGGCCAGAGTATTAGAACTTCAGTTGCAGCATCAGTCCTTCCAGTGAATATTCAGGGTTGATTTCCTTTAGGATTGACTGGTTTGATCTTGCAGTTCAAGAGACTTTCAAAGTCTTGTCCAGCACCATGATTTGAAAGCATCAATCAATTATAAAATCAACTAGTAGGAATAAACTAGGGTATGGTGTCAGTTCTCAAAGACTTTGTAATAATCCCAGACAGAGACTGCCACATAGCCTGTTTCTGCTTTGCCTTTTTGAGTGAAAATGTTAAGTATTCCAAATGTCAATATTAGCATAAAGGCAGCATGGAGCACAGTGGCTGACCACAAAGACCAGTTAGGTCTAGATCACAAGTCTCCACTCCCTGGCTGTGTGGCCTTGGGCCTGTGTGGCCTTGGACCTGTGACTAACCTCTCTGAACTTCAATAATCTCATCTAGAAAATGATCATGAGGAAGACAGTGTCCTCCTTAGAGGTTATTAGGAGAAATCTTGGAAGAAAAGCTATGACAAATCTAGACAGCATTTTAAAAAACAGAGACATCACTTTGCCAACAAAGGCCCATATAATTAAAGCTATTGTTTTTCCAGTAGTCACATAAGGACCTAAAGAAGGCTGAGTGCTGAAGAATTGATGCTTTTGAACTGTGATGCTAGAGAAGACTCTTGAGAGTCTCTTGGACTCAAGAAGATCAAACCTGTCAATCCTAAAGGGAACCAACCCTAGATATTTGTGGAAGGACTGATGCTGAAGCCGAAGTTTCAGTACTTTGGCCACCTGATGGGAAGAGCTGACTCATTGGAAAAGACCCTGATGCTGGAAAAGATTGAGGGCAGGAGGAGAAGGGGATGGCAGAGGATGCGATGGTTGGATGGCATCACTGACTCAACAGACATGACTTTGAGCAAACTCCAGGAGATGATGAAGGACAGGGAAGGCTGGTGATTACAGTCCACAGGGTTGCAAAAAGTTGGACACGACTAAATGACTAAGGACATATCCCCAGTTCTAGAAACTTTCTTAGTGAGAACCTCCCCAAAGTCAATCAATCTTCTACTATCCTTAGCCCTGGACTTTCTGACCTAACATCAAAAACACAGCAGTTACTATGGCAACCATCTGACAATATTTTTACATCCTCCCTATGATAAGTGGGGCCTCTTGAGCAAAGCATGACAGCATTAATTACATTATTCATAATAAACCACATTTGATCATCCCTTTAGCTCTTTGCTTAATGGTTGGGATTTTTTTTTTTTTTTCGTTTTTCGTTTTCCTAGAATCTTTGTAAGGTAAAATAACATAATAAAAAGTATATAACCACATAAAACTTTAACAGAGGGTAAAATACTGTGGTTATTTTCTAGCATGTCTGAAGAAGACAGTAATTATTCTAATATCTTCCCTCAAACCACCACTTATTAATCAAATAATATTAATGAATCAAGTAGCTCTTTAGCAGGCATTTGAACATTTAAATGTTTGAACCTTTGTAAGGAAATCACTGAAGGGGGAATTGTGCATATTCTCTCTTTGTACTAAGTGAAAAAAAACTAGGAAATAGGTGACATTAGTCTATCTACCAGATAAATTATGCTAGTTGGTCATTTTATATTTCTAAAGGCTAAACGAGAATTTACAGTGTCAACATATTCTGCATATTCTGAATTGATTTGCATCATGAAGTACTCAGGGTGCTTTTGTTGTTTAGTCTCTCAGTTGTGTCCAACTCTTTTTGACCCCATGAACCCTAGCACACCAGGCTGCCCTGTCCTTCACTATCTCCCGGAGTTTGCTCAAACTCATGTCCATTGAGTCAATGATGTCATCCAAGCATCTCATCCTGTCACCCTCTTCTTCTCCTACCCTCAATCTTTCCCAGATGTCTGTCATTTATATGTATGAGATTTTGTGGGGGCACAAACATGTAATGGACTTATTATTTTATTTTTCTTCGTCATTGCTGTTGGCCATTCTCCACCAACCATTTCTCATTCCTTCATGAAGTTTCAGGAAGTAACCCCCCACCCCGCCCCCATTGCTTTTTTTTCTATAACAACTTTCAGTTATTTAAACATCTAGGTTGGTATAGTCTAGTCTAAAACTTCCCACTCGTTTCCGAGTTAATTCCGACCTCCTTCTCTTCCCCCAGCAACAGAGCTAGTCCAAGCCTGCAGCACTCTGTCACCCACCTGAGGATCCCCAGGCTCCCATGACCGGGGTCTCGTCTCCTGGCAGCCCTTCGCCTTGGCTGAGAACGGGCCGACTTCATCCACAGCATCCATTCGACCTCAGGAACATATGCCCAAACCCCCTCCATCCTGGGCCGGCCCTCGCTCTTGTGATTTGCCGAGCTGGGGGAGCAGCCCAGAGCTACACGTGGCAACATCCACCCCCAGAATGGGATGCCTGTCCCTTTTTCTGCATACTCAGCACATGGTTTGGTTTTTTTGGAGACTTTCTCATCCTTTCTTGCTGAGAAGATGTCCCTATAGAGAGCGACTTCACGGTTAGTGCAGTGGTAATGAATCCGCCTGCCAAGGCAGGCGGCAGGTTTGATCCCTGGGTCAGGAAGATCCCCTGGAGGACGGCATGGCGACCCGCCCCAGTATTCTTGCCTGCAGAATCCCATGGACAGAGGAGCCTGGTGGGCTACAGTCCATGGGGTCACAAAGAGTCAGGCACAACTTCGTAACTAAACAACAAGGACCCCAGAGAGAAACAGGAAATGATTGGAAGGGTGCGGTTTGCCCCTGGGGGGTAAGAGATATTATTTTCTTCTCTCCATACCCAATTTGGGAAGGCTTGAGAGGAGGGGCTGGGGCAGCAGTTGGATGAATAGCAGAGCTGGTGGGTTGCTTCTTAGTAAGCCAGGGAAGGATGCCTGGCTAGTAATTATGTATAACTTGCTTGAAATGGGGGCCACACCACTTTGCTTTCAGACGTTCATCAGGGGCAACAGAAAAAAGCCCACTCAGCCCCAGTTGAGCCGCACTAGCTCCCCCTGGTGGCCGCAGTACAGGATCTCACGTCTCTGGGCATCACCGACCCCCGTGCAGAAGTCTCGCCCAATCTAGAGTGGGGAACGAGGGTGGCTGACCCTGTCCCTGGTTGGCTGGCCAGTGTGGGCATCCTGGCTGGAGGGACAGGGCCTCGTCTGTCGAGCGCCAGCATCCTTTGTTCTGTCCTTCCTGCTGGAGAGTCAGCTTGGCTCAGAATCCCTGCATCTGTGCAGAAGTAACTGCAGATAATTAGTCCAAAGGAAGAGGTGAATTATCCCTGCTGGGCCCATCTGCATCGATAGAGCGTGTTCAGGCCTTTTATCCGCGTCCAGACAGGCAGGGGCCTGAGGCACATCCGAGGTCTGCTCTCATTCAGCTGCTCGGCAGGAGGGAGGGCCTGCCTCCCCAGCAGCATCACGTCGGATTGGAGTTTAGAGGGTGTGTGTGCGCGCTAGCGTGTGTTCAGCCGCTCAGTCATGTCCGCCTGTTTTGTGACCCCATGAACTGTAGTGCACCAGGCTCCTCTGCCCGTGGGATGTTCCAGATAAGAACACTGGAGTGGGTTGTCATTTTTTCCTTCGGGGCATCTTCCTGTCCCACAGATGGAACTCTTGTCTCTTTTGTCTCCTTCATTGGCAGGCAGGGTCCTTATCATTAGCGCCACCTGGGGAGCCCAGAGGTATATATAACTTGCCCCAAATTGCACAGGTATACAAGGACAAGCCTGCTCTCTGACACTGAACATAAACCATTAACCCTTGTGGCACTGGCAGAGCCTTTACCAGCTGGGCAGGCATGGGTCTCAGCAGGCAAATAGGGGTGCCTGGAGCTCCCAGACCTCAGCAGAAATGGTGCAGTTTTTGCTAGTTTTTATAGTTAGATCTTTAAAAAAAAAAAAAGAAAAGAAAAGAAATCAGAGCTGGCTGAGCAGCTGCTGTAGCTCACTTCCACCCTAGATCTCTAAGGAGCCGGCTGTCTTCTCTGCATGGGACGCACAATTCTAGGTCACTTCAGAATGATCACTGTCGCTCTAAATGGAGCAAAGTGAATGCTGTCTTTAAAACGACCAGGCTAATTACAGCTCTTAGGTGGACCTGGTGACCAGTTAAATAGAAAGTCTAGGAAGCCGACTAGAGAGGGGTATGGAAAGAAATCGTGGAAAGAGCGTTTCAGTGGCTCGGCTGTTCTCCAAGCAATTACTCTTTAGATTGTGGAGTAAAGGTTTCAAAGGTCGAAATGCAAGCATGTGAGCAGAAAACAAAAATTGCTCTGGTTGCCAGTGGATCTGTGAGTGCCCCCGATATGAACAGAGAAATGACCCACTGCTGCAGACCAGCAGAAGATTCCAACACAAGGCCAGGGGTGCTGCATTGAAATGCCCTCTGCCCTTGTTTTTTAGTGTTCTCAGGAGGCAAGAATTTCAGGTTACAGTTGCATTTACCTAGTTCTGGGTCATTATCAGTAACTATGATTAAAGCTCAAGAAAATGGAGCTTGAGTGGATACATGTTGTAGTTTTTGTTTTGTTTTACTTAAATTTAGCCCAACTTATCACTTTATTTTCTCAAAGCTTCTGAAGATGTCTTTCAATGAAGAGAAGCTATTATACATCTTGAGGGCAAGAGTTTCTAGAGAGTAGAGAGGAGGCAGGTGGGAGAAAGGAGGGTTTTCTGTGTGTATGTGCGTGCTCAGTCTTTAGTCGTGTGCGATTCTTTGAGGCCCCGTGGACTGTAGCCCACCAGGCTCCTCTGTCCATGAGATTCTCCAGGCAAGAATACTGGAGTGAGTTGCCATTTCCTTCTCCAGGGGATCTTCCCCACCCAGGGATCGAACCCAATCTCCTGCGTCTCCTGCACTGACAGTTGGATTCTTTACCACAGTTCCTCTACTGAGGCTGATATTCAGCAGTGTTCAGAGACAGCCTGCATCTGTAAAGACATTGGAAACCACAAATATCAAATATCAGATGAACTGACTTGAAGGTTAATATATGGATGCCCTGTTTCCTGGGACATTCTGAGTCCTGAAGCTGAAACAGAATGTCCGAGCCACTTCTCGTTGCTGGGAATAAAGACTGTCAGGGCCAAGATCCTTGTGACTTTCCTTCTTTGTTTACAGTCCTACCTCTGAGCCAGCAGCCCCATCTACAAAGCAATGTGCCCTCTGGCACGTGGCCAGCTGGGCCGGCACCCCCAGCAGTCAGCTTTCTGAGGGATGAAGTCAGAGGCTGGGGTCCAATCTGCTGAGATGTGCTGTCGATGTCAGGATCTTTTGTGAGGCTGCTGGACTGCTTTCCATGGTTGGTAAGGAAGCAAGAGCAGTGGGTAATGAGTTAGCTGTGCCATAAATCCCCCGGCACCTGAGCCAAGCTCCCTTCCATTCGTCTTGGCTCTGCTGACCTGATGCTGACATGAGGCCATGTGCCGCCTGGGCCAAGGGCAAGGAAAGAACAGCATGTCAGCCAAGGGCATGAGAAGGGGGCAGGACAGTCCTCAAACTGGAGAAAGGCTGAGAGAACCGGGAAGGCTGGGTGGGGACTGTTTACACAGCGGCAGGCAGTGATGCGGTGACAGCAAGCGATTCGGCATGGATGTGTTCCGAGTGAGCACTACGGGTCCGGATGGAGAGCAGGTAGGTTGGTTTCCAGCAGTAGTCCTTCTGCGATGCAGCTGTTGGAGGGCGAAATGTCCCCTCCTAGTCTGCCACTTGCTCAGACATACCCCGGTCTCGGGGACCCAGAAATCTGACCAAGCACAGAGCTCTGGAGCCGAGAGTAAAATTTCACAAATGCAGCCCTGGCATTGGTCCTTGGCGGACGGCCTTTTCTTTTTGTGAAATCCCATCTCTTCTCTTGGGGCTCAGCACCTGCTCTGTTCTTTAATAGCTCCCTGGGGCCCGGATCCAGCTGCGCTGCACTTACAAAAACAAGAAGGATTACAGGTTTCTAAACAGAAACGACGGCAGAGATCATCCAGTTCACTGACCTCATTTTACAAATGAGGAAATGGTGGCTAAGAGAGGCTGAGTTACTTCCCCAAGGTTACACAGCTTGTGCTGAGGAGTGGTTCAAATGGATGGGCCCCCACTCATCCTGGGAGAGGTCAGCGGAGCCACCACTTGCATCCTCCACACTCTGGCCTCTCCAGCACTGCTGGGCGATGGCCTGGAAGACCATTAATTAATGAACACAATAAAAGAAAGTGTTATTAAGGTGGCCAGAGGACCTAGAAACCCTTAAATCCTGCCTTCGATCAATGAATTCTTTATATGAAGTCCCTAAGGGAAATAAATCCATGGGACAATGATCAGTGAGGTAAAAGAGAATATTTTTTAATTAGCCTAGGCTCTGTGCCAAACCTAAGAGAATTCAATCAAATTAAAGTCAAATCAGAGAATGATGCCTATTTGAAGCCGAGCTTACCTAGGCAGGAATCCCCGGGCCAGAGCAATAAAGTCCTTTCTGAGGACGTTGTTTGGGAATGCCTGTAAAGGGGGGAAATGAAAGAGCAAGGTGGTCCATGGAAAAAGAAGTTCTCCCCTGTTCTAAAAATCTTGATGACACGGAGCTGGACACCAAAATGGAATCGGGTCACTTTTTCGGACTTGTTCACTTAGTAATTTAAGAGATGAGGGTGCTGAGGTCTAGAGAGATAAGGTGACTCATCTCTCCAGCTTTGACAAAACTCTAGGGCCTTCAGACAGACCACGTGGGGCAGCCCTTCCAGGAAGCAGTGGTTTGACTGGACCCTGCAGAAAACTGAGAAGCTGCCGGAGGGCCCTCAGGGGGGCAGGACCTACAGTCACACCTAAGAGCTCAACACTTAAAGACGGCCCCACTCAGAACAAACGGCAGAACCACGTCCTTCCCTCTCTAAAGGCAGGTGGCCTCGGAGGCTGGTGAGGTCCAGGGGATTCACAACAGATCTTCGTTGGTTCTCAGGTTCTGTCATCCATCCTGATGCTCCCGTAGTAAGCATCTGACTGTGGTGAAATGATTGGTTAACTTTTATAGGACTGGTATTTTGATCAGACTTTTATCTTGAATTTTACACTACCTAATATATTTGTTGCTGTTCAATTGTGATGTCCTGTCTGACTCTTTGTGACCCCATGGACTGCAACATGCCAGACTTCCCTGTCCTTCACTATCTCCTGGAGTTTGCTCAAACTCATGTCCATTGGTGATGCCATCCAACTGTCTCATCCTCTGTTGTCCCCTTCTCCTCCAGCCTTCAACCTTTCCCAGCATCAGGGTCTTTTCCAGTGTCAATTCTTTCCATTAGGTGACCAAAGTATTGGAGTTTCAGTTTCAGCAGCAGTCCTTCCAATGAATATTCAAGGTTGTTTTCTTTGGGGATTGACTGGTTTGATTTGCTTGCAGTTCAAAGGACTCTCAAGAGTCTTCTCCAGCACCATAGTTTGAAAGCATCAATTCTTTGGCACTCAGTCTTCTTTATGGTCCAACTCTCACATCCATACATGACTACTAGAAAAACCATAGCTTTGACTATATCAGCCTTTGTTGGCAAAGTGATGTCTCTGCTTTTTAATACATTGTCTAGGTTTGTCATAGCTTTTCTTCCAAGGAACAAACATCCTTTAATTTCGTGGCTGCAGCACTGTCTGCAGTGATTTTGGAGCCCAAATTTGCTACTAGTTTTTGTGTGTGGGGGGGGGGGTTATAGATTTTTTTTTTTAACAGAGGGATTGTACTATTCTGGGAATTCACTTCAATGATACGATGCTGGCCTTTCTAGGGCCTTAGGGAACACAGGATGGGATCACAGAGTAATACAGCTGGAAGAAACTTGGATTTCCTTCCATAAACAAAGATACAGACTCTAAGAGAGCTGGTGGACATGCCTGAGACTACTACGTGCCAAAGCAGATACTAGAAATCTGATCTTTTGACAGAATCCCGGTACCTTCAAATCACCAGACTCCTCATCAAGTTTCTCCATGTACTCATTCTTTCGGCAAATATTTGACAATCAGTTAATTTGTACCAGGAAACACATAAGGTGCTGAGAGTAGGGAAGACTACAGAGAACACCTCAGTACTTACTGAAGTTGAATTCTCTGTGTGTGTGTGTGTGCAGGAGTGAAGGTGAGAGAAAGCAAACACCGGCATTAATACCGCATGGGCTTCCCTGGTGGCTCAGATGGTAAAGAAGCCGCCTGCAGTGTGGGAGACCTGGGTTTGATCCCTGGGTTAGCAAGATCCCCTAGAGGAGGGCATGACAGCCTACTCAGTATTCTTGCCTGGAGTATCCCCGTGGACAGAGGAGCCTGCCAGGTTAAAGTCCAAAGCATCGCAAAGAGTTGGACATGACTGAAGCGACTAAGCCCACATTAATATGATGCGATTTCAGGTCTTGATCAGTGTTTTTCCAGCTCCTTTATAAGCTTCTCTTGATAACCATTTCCATCCTGCAGATAGATCTTCACTTGTCTCTCTCAGGCATGGGATGCTACGATGTTTGGTTTCAGACACACCTTTTCAAGCAAGTCAACAGAGCAGGAGTAGAGGTCAAATGCATCTCCAGGGAAGCACCCTGTGGACTGTCCGTCCAGAATAACAGAAAGACTTGCCACTGAGATGTTCATCATTTTTCAAAAACTCTGAAAGTTGACCTTGCTGTAAAAAACAGACCCTATTGAGCAGAAGAGAAATACATACTTTGAAAATCTAAGTGTTAATAACATCTTTGACTTACAGAATACATCAGTTTCCTCTCACACCAATTTTTTATTATTGCTTTGAGAATAAGGTAGCTCAAATGTTATATTTTTTAGTTTTATTTCTTACTGTGGTAAAACATACATAACAAAATTTACGATTTTAACCATTTTTAAGCTTACAGCTCTATGGTGTTAAATACATTCATGTGGCTATACAACTAGCTTCCGAGGTGGTGCAGTGGTAAAGAATCTGCCTGCCAATGTAGGAGATGTAGGAGTCAGGGATTTCATCTCTGGGTTGGGAAGATTCCGTGGAGGAGGAAATGGCAACCCACTCCAGTATTCTTGCCCAGAGAAGCCCATGGACAGAGGAGGCAGGTAGACTACAGTCCACGGGGTCACAAAGAGTCAGATACGACTGAGTGACTGAGTACACGTACAACTATCACCACCATCTATTTGCAGAACTGTTTACCATCCCAAAAGGTAATGCTGCTGCTACTGCTGCTAAGTTGCTTCAGTCGTGTCCGACTCTGTGCAACCCCATAGATGGCAGCCCACTAGGCTCCTCTGTCCCTGGGATTCTCCAGGCAAGAATACTGGAGTGGTTTGCCATTTCCTTCTCCAATGCATGAAAGTGAAAGGTGAAAGTGAAGTTGCTCAGTCGTGCCCGACTCTTAGCGACCCCATGGACTGCAGCCTATCAGGCTTCTCTGTCCATGGGAGTTTCCAGGCAAGAGTACTGGAGTGGGGTGCCATTGCCTTCTCAGAAATGAAATGCTAGTTATACTTATAAAACAATATGTTTCCATTTACCCTGCCCCCAGCCCTTGGTAACCACCATCTTGCTTTCTGTCTGTATGAAATTGTTTACTACCTCATGTCAGTGGAATCATACACTATTTTAAATATTATTTTAAAAAAAACCTGACCTACCCAACAGAGGAATCCAACAGTAAATTACTAGCACAAATAACTCTATTCTGACCATTTTTATTGACTGATTTTTAGGTATTTTTCTAGTTAAATCTGTGAGGTGGTGTTAGAGAAGGAGGTGACTTCAGATCATTTTGACCAAATAAATCACTAGCACTCTCATGATATACAGGGCTTCTAAGTGAATTTAAAAAGGCAAGTTTCATAGCCAAGAGAAAATTACTTGAATTTTTGGCTGTTCTGGGTCTTTATGGCCGTGTGGGTCTTTCCCTAGTTTGCTGCACAGGCTTCTCATTGCAGTGGCTTCTCTTGTTGCTGAGCACAGGCTCTTGGGCATGCAGGCTGCAGTAGCTGCAGCACGAGGGCTCTATAGTTGCGGCTCCCAGGCTCTAGAGCACAGACTCAACAGTTGTGGTGCATGGGCTCAGTTGCTCTACGGCTTCTGGGATCTTCCTGGATCAGGGATTGAACCTGTGTCTCCTGCAGAGTCAGGCAGTTTCTTTACCACTGAACCACCAGGGAAGCTCGTGGTTATGTCATTATTATATGTTATTATTTTTGATTTCCTAATTGGCAATAGAAGCTTTTTTTTTCTTTTGGTCTTATGACTTGCAGGATTCCCCAACCACGGATTAAACCTGAGCCACGGCAGTGAAAGCCCAGAATCTTAACCACTAGGCCACAGAGAACTCCCAGGAGATGATACAAGTTTATAAGAGCTTTCAGTCTTACATTGTATGGGCTTGAGGTGATGCTTCTGGTGCAAATAAGAAAAGCTTCTCTGATGTTCAAAATAATTTTCTTTCGTGAAATAACACTAAAAATGGTTTTGATTGATCCCAATATATGCATTTTAAAATGGACTAAATCGATTCCAGCTGTACCATTGGATTTAAACAAAATGCAGATTGTGGGGATCACTCCAACAAATGCATTAACAGCATCACTTTCACTTTTCATCTCTGTGCTAATTGAGTAGACAGATTTTCCCTTCACAGCAAACAGATATTGATAAAACATCTTTAGCTGTTTTGTCACCCATTAAATTGATGACAGGCAGGCCTTCCATGCCTATAAATTTGATCTGTGTTTAGCAAAGCCACACATTTTAAATCTTGACTTTTAAGATTTTATGTCTTAAATATGTTTTAACTCCAGACCAGAAACGCTTAAATTATGTATAAGTCAAGCCTACTTGAATAGGATGGGTAAATCGTTCTGGATGCTTTCAGTCCTCTGTCTTCTAATTAAATTAACTTTGGAAAGGCTCCTGTCTGCTCACAAAGTTGAAGCAAGTGGATTTTGTATGCACCAGTGCAACTCACAGGCTACGAAGCTAGTAATGTTTGTACCCATGTTCCAAGAGTGGTTACTGAGTATTTTTCAGCAACATAAAGGGCTGGGAGACTGGAGTTTAGAAAATAAATATGCCTGTGTGCCACTTCTTGGCTCCTGCGTATGTTCTATGTCGCTTCAGTCGTGTCTGACTCTTTGCGACCCCATGGACCATAGCCCATCAGGCTCCTCTGTCCATGGGGTTCTCCAGGCAAGAATACTGGCGTGGGTTGCCATTTCTTCCTCCAGGGGATCTTCCCAACTGAGGGATTGAACCTGCATCTCTTGCATCTCCTGTATTGGCAGGTGAGTTCTTTACCACTAGCATCACCTGGGAAGCCCTTATCGGCTCAGACTAACCTGAATTACTGTGTATCTTTTGTTCAGGGGTCCTGTTTTTCTATTGGAGGAGACCTGCTTCACATTGCTATTTTATTAAATATACATTTATGGTTGTTAATGGTGATGACGATGGTGATGATGACTTTTACTGAGAAAGCCAAGGACAGGAGACAAGGCAAAGGGAAAGTGTTAGTCACACAGTCGTGTCCAACTCTCTGTGACTGCGTGGACTGTGGCCTAGCAGGCTCCTCTGCCCTTGGGATTTCCCAGGCAAGAATACCGGAGTGGGTAGCCATCCCTGCTCCAGGGGCTCCTTCCAATCCAGGGATCAAACTCCGGTCTCCTGCATATCCGGCAGATTCTTTACTGTCTGAGCTACCAGGGATGGTAAGGGAAGATGGGAAGAAATAAAAGCACTAAGAAAAGCAGGGGCAGAACCAACTAAAGGGGGCCCAGCCAGTCTTGCTCCTCTGTTCTGCTTCCACTGGTCGCATTTTAGTAAACACTATGGACTTTTTTTTTTTTAATGGAAACAAAATGTCATTTCAATTGCAAAAGGCTTCATTTACAATGACTTTACAATGAATGAGAAGTAGATATGCTGGTGAGGCTGTGGAGGAAAGGGAACCCTTAAATAGTGCTGGGTAGGAACATAAACTGGTGTAGCCACTAAGGAAAACAATATAGAGGTTCCTCAAAAAAGTTAAAAACAGAACTACCATACGCTTCAGCGGCTCCACTTCTGGACATAGATCTGAAGGGAATGAAACCATCATCTTGAAGGGACAGCTGCACTCCCCTGCACATTGCAGTTATTCACAATAGCCAAGACGTAGAACAACCCGTGTCTGTCAACCGATGAATGGATCAAGCAAATGGTGTATCTGTGTACAATGGCAGATTATTCAGCCTTTTAAAAAGGAAGGAAATCCTGTCATTTGCAAAAACATAGATGAAAATGGAGGGCGGTATGCTGAGTGAAATAAGCCAGGCAGAGAAAGACAAATACTGTGTGGTATATGTAAATCGAAAAAAGAAAAAGTCACACTTACAGAACCAAGGAGTGGAAAAGCGGATGCCAGGGGCTTGGGTTGGGGAGATAGGAAGAGGTGTGAAAGGGAAAATGTTGCAGTTATAAGATGAATGCAGTCTGAGGACGTAGGGTATGATGTAGTGACCACGACTGATGACACTGCGATTGAAATGTGCTGTGAGAGCAGCACTTAGACGTTCTCCCCCCAGAAGGAGGGGGATGATAAATATATGAGGTGATGGGTGTGCAAATTAATGGGGGGAATCTTTTCACAATGTATATGTCTATCAAATTATTGCTTTGGTACTCTTTAACTAACGATTTTATACGTCAATTATACTCCAGTAAAGCTATGAAAAAGAAAAGTAAACTTGCTGACTTTTAATAAACCAAATACAAAAAATAAATTCTTAATATATAGGTAGTCAAGATAATAACATTAAGAAGAAGGCAGTCCAGCTCAGTTTCCCAAAGAATTGATTATTTTGTATTTTGTGTGTGTGTGTGTGCTCAGCCGCTCAGTCGTATTTGACTCTTTGTGACCCCATGGACTGTAACCCACCAGGCTCCTCTGTCCACGGGATTCTCCAGGCAAGAATACTGGAGTGGGTTGCCATGCCCTCCTTCAGGGGATCTTCCCCACCCAGGGATTGAACCCACATCTCTTGTGCCTCTTGCATTGGCAGGTGGGTTCTTTACCTCTAGTGCCACCTAGGAAGCCCATTTTATATTTTGCAAGATTGTTTTGTCCTGCATCCTAGAAAGTTCAAAGCAGTGCCATGCACCTGGCAAGAAGAGGAGAAGAGAATGTTGTCTCCTGTTACTGAGAAAGTGCCTACACACCAGGAGGGCCTCTTTGAATCAGGCTTGAGCCAAATACTTAACAAAGGCAGTCCAGGGGAGGAGTGGGGACCAGGAGACTGAAGCACCCGTGAGGCACAAGGCCAGCAGAATCAATTCTCGGCCCTGTGACCCAGACATTAAACCCAAGACACCACCACAGATAGAGCTGTTACTCACTGCTCTCCTTGCCCGAATCAGCTAGTGGCTTCTGCCTAGACCACAGAGAACATCCTTGGTAAGTGCAGCTAAAATCCCCACTGAGTTTACATCACAATAAGGAGGTATAAGGGGAGACATTGCTTAGATTAGAACTTCTATTTACTCGTTTAGTGACATTATGACATAATTAATATTCTTGTTCCCATAAGAGCTTATTCTGCACAACAACACGTTGCGTTTTGAGGAAAAGCAATGCCTTTTTTTTTTTTTTCATTTGACACGTGCCCAAGGTATAGCATAAACCCAGAGTAGGAGGGTGATGCAGAATTCCTAACTCTGGGGCCCAGTAGGTACAAAACATTTCAAAACTTTCAATGTCTGAAGAGGGCTTCCCAGGTGGCTCAACGGTAAAGAATCTGCCTGCCAATCAGGAGACACAAGTTTGAACCCTGGATTGGGAAGATCCCCTGAAGGAGGAAATGTCAACCCATTCCAGTATTCTTGCCTGGAGAATCCCATGGACAGAGGAGCCTGGCAGGTTACAGTCCATGGGGTTGCAAAGAATCAGACATGACCGAGCACAACACACACACACACACACACACACACACACACACACACACACTGTCTGAAAATTTCCATAGTAAAGTGTCCTGAGCCAGATGTAGACAAGAATTCTACAGCGAAACTATTTACAGCACTTCAGTCAGAATCTTTGCTTTAAAAAAAAATCACTCATACAGTGATTTAATCTATCATCTCTGCTTGAAAACTGCAGTATATTATTAGCAAATAACTTTGAAGTGCATTGAAGATGAAAAATTCATTTTTGATTTTAAAAATAAAATGCAATAACCATTGCTTAAATACCTGGAAAGTCGAGCTGTCTTTCCTAGGCAGGTTTTCCATTTGGGTGAGGGCTCACATATGAGGGAGCATCATCCACAGAGGGATGATTTTTTAAAACTATTTATTTTGGTTTTGGGTCGAGTCAATTAACAATGTAGTGATAGTTTAAGGTGCACAGCAGAGTAACTCAGCTACACTTATGCACGTATCCGTTCTCCCCCAACCTCCCTCCCAGCCAGGCTTGCCACACAACATTGAGCAGAGTTCCTTGTCCTGTATAGTAGGTCCTTGTTGGTTATCTTTTTTGAATACTGCAGTCTGTGTCCATCCTCAACTCCTTAACTCTCCCTTCCCCCGTCCTTCCCCACCCCCGTCCGCAACCGTAACACACAGGGATTATTTTATGGCAACCGTACATTTGTAGGTGCTAAGTCACTTCATTTGTGTCTAACTCTTTGTGACCCAATGGACTGTAGCCTGCCAGGCTCCTCTGTCCATGGGGATTCTCCAGGCAAGAATACTGGAGTGGGTTGCCATGACTTCCTTTAGGGGATCTTTCCTACCCAGGGATCAAACCTGAGTCTCTTATGTCTCCGGCATTAGCAGGTAGATACTTTACCACTAACACCACCTGGGAAGCCCAAGTACATTTGCTGGTATACAAATCCCAACATCAGAGGAGCTCTTGACCTTGGCGTTTTGAAAGTCCCCCAAACACTGCAGATCACTAAACCCTTCAATGCCATGATAATTCTCGACAGGTAGGAACTGCTCTCTTATTAGCTTGCTTGCTGGGAAAATTGGTAGAAGGCGGTTATCATGTGCAGTCCTGGGTGGGGTTAAACCTGACAGTAACTGCTGCCAAGGTGTTGAGGGCAAAACTAGAGATGTGACCACAGAAGAGGAGCATGTTGCAGGCAGCGTGTGGGCCTATCCGTCCCAGGGAGAGAGATGGCAATAGCCTGGCTCCCGAGGCATCACCTATGCCTCCAAAGTCACCTTCTAGCTTATCATTTTTTTAAAAATTAATTCTTATTGGAATATAGTTGCTTCACAATGCTGTGTTAGTTTCTACCATACAACACAAAGAGTCAGCCCTAGGTATGCATGCATCCCCTCCATCTTCTAGCTTAGACTTTTGGAACAGACACTTCACGGAGCTTCCAAGAGCACTGGGCAGCCTGGACAGCTGCCCAGATGTTGACTGTGAGCCACACATATTGAACAGGATGGTGCTGGTATCCTGGGCATCCCGGCTGCAGCTGTTTGCACAGCACTGCGTCGCTGCATGCAGGGGCGCTCTGGTCCGGCTGCAGCACCATCCTGTGTTTCCGTCTTTGCTAGCGGCCAAGGCACAGCTGCGGCAGCAACTCTAGCCAGCCCCCGCCCCCTGCCTTTGAGGAATATGGTCTGGGAGAAGAACGCACGATCAAGCACCACCCCCACACACGTGCGTTCTGATTTCTCCTCCTCCTCCTGCTCTCCCTGTGAACGGTGCCTTTCCCCTGCCCCTCGTGCAGCTAAACTAGGGTGGCAGATCCCTGGTTTTATAAGTCTCTATTCCAGTCCCTTCTTGGTTTCCATCATACCACTTGTGTGCTATGTTGTGTGTTTACTTGCTAAGTCGTATCTGCCTCTTTGCGACCCCATGGACTGTAGCCCACCAGGCTCCTCTGTGTATGGAACTGTCCAGGCAAGAGCACTGGAGTGGGTTGCCATTCCCTTCTCCAGGGGATCTTCCTGACCCAGAGATCAAATCTGGGTCTCCTGCATTGGCAGGCGAATTCTGAGCCTCCAGAAAAGCCCACATGCTAGATATTACTTATTTGCATGTCTAATCCCTTCTTTTTATAAATAAGGACATGAATGGCCAGAGAGTTAGGGAAGTGTTTGGGATTCCCCGTTAGGTTAACCGTGGCATGCTTGGTTGTGTCTATAACATCTAAAGGGCAGGGACGTCTGGATGCCCATTTGCCTATAAACAATTCTGACTATTAGGTGATACAGCCAATGCGCAGTCCAAAGGAAGGAACCCAACCCTTTTAGTCTTTCCCTCTAGATGCCAGCAAACAGCTGTTCTCCTGTCCTCTTCCTCTTCCCGCACACCAGCTGAGTGGGAAGAAGTATTTTTATCCCTCCCTCTCCTTCCCACTTCCCTGTGCCAGGGATGTGTCGTTTCTTTCTTTACTCCTGTGGTTAGGCTGTTGGTTAACAGGGGCTAGGGGAGGGGTGGAGGCTTCTGATCTTCAGGGCTCTTGGGTCTTGTGCATAAAGCGAGACACGGTTCTTCCTGGTCCAGCTCAAATGTACCCACAGCCTCTGAGCATCCAAATCCCATGTTTAAACCTGCTGAGTCTTTTCTCTTTCTTCTGTCTTCTACTATCCTAGTGCAGACACGACTTAGTGACTGAACAACAACTCTTCATGCCCTGATTCCAGCTCCCCTTTAGCTCCCCTTTAGCTCCCCATCTGGGGAAAAAAGCCAAGTAAGGGATGCCAGGGAAGGAGCAAGTTGCTCAGTCGTGTCTGACTCTGTGACCCCATGGACTGTAGCCCACCAGGTTCCTCTGTCCATGGGATTTTCCAGGCAAGAGTGCTGAAGTGGATTGCCATTTCCTTCTCCAGAGGATCTTCCCAAACCAGGGGTAGAACCCGGGTCTTCCGCATTGCAGGCAGACGCTTTACCATCTGAGCCACCAGGGAAGCCTAAGGATGATGAGAAGGAGACCCCAAACCCAGAGGTTTGCAAGCTTAGCGTTCATGATGATGACACAAGGAGTTTCTGTAAATTTTGGTCCCCAGGCCCCCCTCATTACTTGCCTATGGATTCAGGGGCTCTGGGATGGAAGTGCTGCTCTCCAGAGTCTACATTCTGGCACCCTGATAATATCATAAAAGCTGGTCTAGCATGTTTTCCTGTCCTGAAAGAATCAAGTCACTGTGGCTGGGGCTCCCTGGTCTAAGACAGCACTTCCACGTGACACATACTCAGAGGCTGTTTCCCAGGGGATGGCCTGTGGCTCTGTCCAGAGGGATGGCACTTTTTAAAAAAATTTTATTTTATTTATTTATTTTTGGCTGCACTGGATCTTGGTTGTTTTGCGGGGCTTCCTCTAGTTGTGGCAAGCGGGGGCTATCCTTCCTTGCAGTGCCAGGGCTCAGTGGCTTCTCCTGTTGCAGAGCACAGGCTCCAGGTACACAGGCTTCAGTAGTTGTAGCACACAGGCTCAGGAGTTGTGGCCCACGGGCTCAGTTGCTCCTCGGCACGTGGGATCTTCCTGGCCCAGGGATGGAACCCATGTCCCCTGCATCGGCAGGTGGATTCCCATCCTTGTGCCATCAGGGAAATCCCAAGAGATGATGTTTGACCAGCCTCTTCCATTTCCCTTTCTGTCTTTCCAAATACCATCATTTGTCCTGAACGTGCTGATGAGAAAGAGGTTGTGAAGCATGGGCTGAGCCATACTATTTCAGAACCCCACACAGGCTAGTTATCCCTTGAATAATAAACTTCATTTCAGAGGATTATAAAGAAAATAAAAGAAGAAAGGATATGGTCTGGGGCACCAGGATGGGTGCTGGGCACCCCTCCGCACAGCATCATCATCCGTTGCACAAATCCGGAGAGACAGAAAGCCAGGTGAGAGGGAGGACCCCACAGCTCACTGTTTCAGGCAAGGAATGCTCCCCTGGTGCTGAATCACTGCTTTCTCTCTTTCTTCCACCTCGTGGCAGCAGTTCTCCCTGTCACGTGTTTTCAAAGCATCTCAGAGGATGTGTGGCTTGACTGTCAGGAAAGACAGTACCCACCCATCAGATGTACAGTTCACAGGCCTATCTGGGGAGAATTCAGAGGGATTTGGTTCCTTGTTCTGAGATCAGAGAACAGCATCACTTTAATGAAAGCACATCTGCTGAACTTGACTTTGACGTCAGCCTCTGGAGAGGCAAAGATCAGGCCGCCTTCCTCTGCCCACCAGAGCCTGTGTTCAGGATGCTCTCGTCTTTCTGGTTCCTCGTCCTTGACTTGTCCCTTTCCCTGACTGGTGTCTGCCACAGGGTTCGGGGCCACACTAGCAAAAAGCACTTGTTGCTCTGAGAGCCCATCACACGTCTGCTCCCGCTGGAGGCAATAAAAGGGATGGGGAGGGGTGGTGTGTGCCAGTAATTTAAGATGATCTTATTGGCGATTTAGTTAAGCCTGCTGTGCTGTACTGTCTCAAGGCAGGAAGATAAATGCGCATTCTAGTGACTGAATCAGCTGGCATTTGAAAGAGGAGGAGCGAGAGAGACACACCTCCCTGGGACTCCTGACAGCTGAAAAATGACCCAGAAGAGCCTTGTGTTAAGTAGTCAGCTTCTCTGGCACAAGTTTAAAAACCAACTTGTATTTGCTATATTTCGCTCAAGATATCTGCTAAAACTTCCTTGCCCACTTTTACCGGCACACAGAGGATAGGAGTTGAGTTTTACATACTGTTATTTTCACCTGCATACTTTATTTTGGACTATCCACTCTCAGTCATTCATAGTATTGCAAACACATGATTGTGGTAAAGAAAAATTTCACAGATTATTTTCAGTTGACTTTTACATGGAATTTTGTATTTACAGATGAATATGGGTGTGCCTCATGCTTGGAAAATTCATGCTTAGTAAAATAATGAAGCCCCGCTGGGCAGGTCTCCTTCTACAAATGTTGGAAGGCTGTCCAACTCCTGTCTAACTCCTTTGATGGGCTCTTATCTATAATCCATGATGTCCTTGGATTCAATATTATCAGCCTTTAGACATTTCGGCTAGTAGGAGAGATAAAGTTAAATGTTTGCATGTCTACCTTTGTCTTTTGACAAAATGAATGAGAGCTGCAAATGTTATAACAGAACACACTGGCTGTGCTGAGCAGACTTGGTGTTTCTGAAGGAGAAAGGGCCGGCAGCACAAGGTGTGAGTTTGAGTCTCAGTTCTGCCCCTTAACAGTATGTGCGTGTGTGCTAAGTGACTTCAGTCATGTGTGACTCTTTGAGCCCACCAGGGTTTAAATCTCAGCTCTGCCGCTTATTAGCTCTGTGACTTTGGGTAAATCACTTAATCTTTCTGCAATTCAGGTTCCTTATCCAAAATGGGAACAATACAGTGCCTATCTTTTGTATTTTTTGGTAAAGACAAAATGTGTGTTAGTACATGTACGTAAAGTGCTCAAAACAGCACCTAGGTTCTATGTAAGGGTTTGCTTAGTTATCATTTCCTTATGCCTCAGCTAAGCTTCCAAGGCCTACCTTTGAGAAATGGAATACTTCCTGCCATATCCTTAAACAAAGGATGGCACCATCATCAGCAGTTGCACCTACCACCAATGGTGAGCCAGTGAGCCCTGAGGGAACTCAGGAAGGAAAGAATACGTGCCATCTAACAGCCATCTGGCTGCAACCACTCCCCACGAAGAGACCCGAGAATACTCAGGATGTCAAAACACAGAAAACTGGCCCCAGATAACTGAGGTGCATATCAAAGGAATGACTTCAGTGAGCCCAGACTCTCGCATCTTCCCACACGTAGAAAAGACCTAAATTCCTTAACTTGGGATATCTGGTTTTCTTTAACTAGCAATCATCTTTTGACATGCAAACTTTTGCTCTTCATTGCAAAAGTTTATATAACCTGGCTTCTCCCCTCACCTCCTCAGAGCAGTTCTCTCAGGGTTACTCGAGATGCTGCCGCCTGGGCTTGAAGTCCTAAAATCTCCCACCAAAGAAAACATAACTCTCAACTTTTAGGTGTGAATACTTTTTTAAGTTGACACCTTGAATTTGATCATTTTTCACCATCCCAATACCACAGCCCCAGTCCAGTCCGTCATTCTAGCTCTGCTGACCCCTGGGCTCTTCCTACTTGCTCCCTGTCTGAGCTTTGCCTCCACTACTGTCCATCCTCTGCAGAGCAGCTAAAGTCCAGGCTCCTTACCTGTGAGTCCCACCTGCTCGGGTCCCGCTCTCCTCTCCAGTCCCATTGCCACTCTCTACCTCACTCAGGATGGTCTACCTGCCATGATGTCTCATTGGCATCATTTATTTCTCAGTCCAAAAGTTATCCCCTCTAGGAGAACTTCTTGCTGTCTGCACCATCAGAAGCCTCCTCTGCTGGTTACTGCGCACTGCTGACATATCCTCCTGTCTCCTTCACAGACTTAACAAAATCGAAGTGACCTTCTTAATGGACAGGCCGGAGGTCCCTGTTCACCTCTTCCTGTAGAATCTCAGCACCTTGACTGTGGGGACTCACTTTGTCTATTTTGTTGCCATGTCCTGACAATGTTGAACTTTATGTGATGCTTGTGATCCTGGAAAACACAAAAGGCTAAGATATCCACTCTCTCCCCATCCTTTGTATTTGATAAATGGTTTGCTTGCAGAGAACTATCTTTCCCCAAAATGACTTAAATAAGGTTTATGGATGTCTCTTTTTTACCTAAAACAAGGCCAGACACAGACCTTCCAAATCTCTATTCTTTGTCTCATGTATGATTAACAGAACTACTTGTGTCTACTGAGTAACTGGAACAAAATATTTGTTAAGCAAACTTTGGTTAATATTTTCTCCTTCCCCTAGACCACTGAACTTGGCCCACCCTCAGCCTGAGCCAGCAGATAGGTGAAAATATTAACACATTGGCCACAGGATAAACTATTCATTGATCTACTGCCTGATCAGACCACTCCTTCACCCCATGCTCCCACCCAGATTCTTTCCAGCCTTTTCACTCCTCCCTATGAAAGAAAAACCCTTGTTATTTAACCCTTGAGCTCATAGGTCTCATGGCCACAGCTGTATGCCTGTTGTAATATTCCTCTTCTCCTACTGCAAATATTCCTTTTCTCCTTTGCAATAATCCATCTGAATAAAGTCCCTCTTTAATAGATCTGGATTTTTTTTTTTTTATTGGACAGCTCCCAGTGTCTAAAAGGTGTCTGGCCCACGACAAATGCCTAATGGATATTTATTATGGGATAAAATAGAGTATTAATGGGATCTTAGTCAAAATACTGTAGCTTTTATATGGCAGTTCTATGCATGGTAAATCTGTTAAGAAACTGTTGACCTAAATCACCCACCTTGGCCATGATGATAGCCACTTTTCTGAGTTGTCACAAGAGAAGGTCCTGATAAAGATCATGGTGCTGCCACTAAAAACAGGGAGGATTTGGGAGGAGCTGCTGGAGAAGACTCTTGCGAGTCCCTTGGACTGCAAGGAGATCCAACCAGTCCATCCTAAAGGAGATCAGTCCTGGGTGTTCATTGGAAGGACTGATGCTGAGGCTGAAACTCCAATAATTTGGCCACCTCATGCAAAAAGTTGACTCATTGGAAAAGACTCTGATGCTGGGAGGGATTGGGGGCAGGAGAAGAAGGGGACGACAGAGGATGAGATGGCTGGATGGCATCACCGAATTGATGCATATGAGTTTGGGTGAACTTTGAGAGTTGGTGCTGGACAGGGAGGTCTGGTGTGCTGCTATTCATGGGGTCGCAAAGAGTTGGACACAACTGAGCGACTGAACTGAACTGAAAGGAAGAGGAGACGCCAGCCCATAATATATCCCACCAACCTCCCAGAATCCTTCACACTGGAACCCATCTTGGCTGAGGGATGCCCACACCACCAGGAAGGACCCTAAGCCAAATCTGGGCAACAAGCAAGATAACTGGCCAGAGGCAACCTAGAAACTAACCCTGTCTCCATAAAACCTGAGACTTCAAGCCACGTGGCAGAGCAGTTCTCCTGAGTTTCCATAGCCTGTTGATCTGCGCCTGGGCTCCCCTTTCCAATAAAGTCTTTGCTTTGTCAGTACGTGTATCTCATTGGACAATTAATTTCTGAGTGTTAGACAAAAGCCCACTCTTGGGCCCTGGAAGGGGTCTCCCTTCCTGCAACAAATCCAGCGCTCATTGCTTAACCCCCTACTTACCACTGCTATGAAGCACACAGACAAGGCATGCAGGCCAAGAGTGGGTGGCTGATGGTAGAGATGGCATTGCCATTTACCCATCAATTCATTTCATTCTTATTCACAGGAAAAAACATATGATCTGGTCCTCTGAAGAGTTCAGCTCCCTCGTTCCTCTCTGTAGACTTCATTGTGTACAGCTGGGGTGGGATGCTGACTAAAGATAAGAGAACTGTTGGGTTTGTCTTTGCATCTGCAGAAGCCTAAATATCCATGTAATTCAGAGATAGTATTAAAAATAAAACTTCCTGTTTTTCCTATTTATTATCTTATAAACTTTGTACCAAATTTTTGTGTTCTTGATTGCATTTAAAAATTAAAACCAGCAGAAACAAAACTGAAATTAAAAAAAAAAAATACTAAGCTGTAAATACTGCTCTCCCAATACACTCACATACACAATCTTCCATTATTTTTAAAGTTTTCTCTACTTCAGATCACCCATGCTTAGTCTTATTCTTTAGTACAAATAATATAGCTGACTATAATTTTACTGGAAAGATTATCTTCAGCCTTGGAAGACACAGATGGCTGTTTAGTTTCTAAGTTGTGTCTGACTCTTTGAGACCCCATGGACTGTAGCCCACCAGGCTCCTCTGTCCATGGGATTTCCCAGGCAAGAATACTGGAGGGGGTTACTATTTCTTCATCCAGGGGATCTTCCTGACCCAGGGATCGAACCTGGGTCTCTTGCATTGGCAGGCAGATTTACGATTGAGCCACCTGGGAAGCCAGAGCAACTCTTATATTTCCCAAATACTGTTTAAACAGCTGTGATTAAAAAAAAAAAAAAAAAAAAAACTTTCCACAGCAGTTTAGTTTTTCCTCTTCTCATGACGAATCTAAGCATCCTTCTTAATTGCAAATATATTAAATGATAATCATGACTGAGGTACATAGCTAATTTGGGTTTATTGCCTTTTTACATGAATAACAAATATGAGCTTTCCAAGTCAGTATAATTATGTCTCAAGATCCATAAAATATGCTTTGCTTTAACATAACTGTATTGTCATTTTGAGTTAACATATTTAAGAAAATTCTGCCCAGTGCTATTAAGGAATCTTAATCTCAGGACTGAGCATGAAAAAGGCCATTAATTAACTCTTTAATGGTGGATTGATCATGCAAAGAGAGTGCCATTGATGGGCTTTCTTGGTTACTCAGCACAATAAAAAAGTCCTGATGCCAGATGTTTGGTGATAGGACAGTCATTCTGAACTTGTAAGAATTAGAAATGGCTAATTATAATGGATAAAAAAATTTAAAAACAACAGTTTATTTTAAATGTTTCACATGGCAGGCAATCAGGTAGTTTATTGAGTAACTTCATTGTGCTTGGTGTTGCACAAAGAACCAATGGGTGATTTAAAAAATGGCAGGAGGGCTATTCTTTCAACGCTGTTTTAAAGAATCTATTTTATTTTGTTGCCATTTGCTTGGATTAAACATTCTCTGAAATTAATTTCCTTGTATTATGGATGTACTCCTTTACTCCAGCTGAAATTAGCTCTATTTCCCTGAGTTTAAATCTTCTTGACAGTTATTGATAATGCCATTTCTCTACCCCAATGAATCACTTAACCAAGGACATGCCTTTACATTTTCTCTTCCTGCTTTCTTCTCCTCCTTCATCTTAACCAAATTCTGATTAGTGAGCTCATTACGGTTTGTTCCTGGGTGTTTTTAACATGTAACAAATCTGAAATGTTTTCATCAAAGCAGAGAAATTGCTACCTCCTTCTTTCAATGTGCTGTTATTGATTTTCAGGGTCCAAGAATTTATCTCCATTTTGAAGATACATCATGGCAAAGGAGAACACAATCACTGATTATTTTTAAGTTTGGGTGACTCAGAACTAGCCTGAAACACATCCTTTCTCTCCAGATAAACTTGCTTAAAATTTGGTGCTGTTTTCTTCAATTGATTAATGCTTGTAGTGGCTTATATCTTCATAATTCATATTATAGACAGTTCATTTCTCCAAGTACAAATAAGGCTGTCAGGTAGCTTTAAGACTGTGATCATTGAGTAATACATAAAGAGTGCCACGGAATAAGCAATTTATGAAAGGGTTCTAGGGTGGTGCAAAGAATTAATGAAGTTCCCAAGGGTGCCCAGAGTGCCACCCAGGAGAGCTCAGATGCTGAGAGATCTTGACTTCAGGCCAAAGAAACAACAAAGACTGTGGAATTATGAAAACTGGAGAGGAAAAGAATGATAATCTAACTCAGAGACTGCAAACAGGAGAGCTCCTCAGACTTTGTCTAGCCATTTGTTTTTCCCCTTTAACTTTGGTTTTGAATGGTGGTGATTTGGTGGTGATTTGTCCACCACGCTTTCTACCATCAACAGTGATGACCTCTGAACCCACTCATGCATTTGTATTACCTGCCTTGCACCCCAAAGCATTTCAGTTTGTGATCCAGTTTTCACAGTGAAAACATGAGAGAATGGTGGAGGTAAGTGATCTGTTCAAGGTAACTGACGAGCAAAATGTTTCATACGTGGGTGACCCCGCCTGCATCCACACTGTCCTTCTAGAGTCCTTTGTGTTCATCCTTTGTTACATTTGTCTGAGAGGTTAAAGTCAGAACCAAATACAAATCTCTGAATGAAATCACAAAAGCATTTTAGAAGAAGCAGTATGAAAAGTTCAGGATGTTGAGTAATTTAACCAAGTTGAAGGAGAAAGCTGGGTTTTTTTGTCTTCTACTCAACACTCTCCTCTACACACACAAACACAGACACAGACACACACACACACACAGTTTATTGCTTATTTTGCAAAATGAAGGGAACAACCTGTAAAAGGTGATTAAATTATGGCATTTCTTTCTGTAAGCATAAAGTCAAAATTTCCAAATTTGTAGAAGGTGCTTGCCTTTAAAATGCCATTGATCCAAAGTAAAATCTTATGGCATGCTCAGAAATTATTTTCTCTTAGTCATGCAAGATTTCCTTATGTCAAGATGACTCCATTTCAAAAAGATCATTGGGGCTGGTGAAAGAGGGAGTTGTGCTTTTTAAGTTGCTATTAACATGGTTAGCAAAAGCCACCCCCTTCTCCTCCTGTCCTCAATCTTTCCCAGCATCAGGGTCTTTTCCAGTGAGATGGTTCTTCACATCAGGTGGCCAAAGTATTGGAGCTTCAGCTTCAGCATTAGTTCTTCCAGTGAATATTCAGGATTGACTTCCTTTAAGATTGACTGGTTTGCTCCTTGCTGTCCAAGGGACTCTCAAGAGTCTTCTCCAGCACCACAGCTCGAAAGCATAAATTCTTCAACACTTAGCCTTCTTTATGGTCCAGCTCTTCTGTGGGGTAACCTAAATTGTCCCAGCAGGAGATCCATATGAGTTAGAAAGATTGCTTGAAAAGCTCTTGCATTTATGCACCAGAAAAGTTGTCTTCCTGGCAATATTCTCTTTGGCTTTAGATTTTAATTAAACTAGACTCTGTTTCTAAACAACCTCTGTGCTCTGCAGCATTTTTTCACATTTGTATCCAGCTCTTAATCGGATGCATTATAATTGTTTACTCTCACATTTAGCTCCCTCATTTGACTCTGTGCAGCTCAAGGACAAAGGCTTATGTCTTAATCAGTTTTGTATTCCTGGCACTTAACGTAGTATATGTGATATTATTGGGAGAAAAGAAAGGAATGACTAAAACCACACAAGATAATAGCTATCTCTGAAGGGGCCTGCTTTGTTAAAAATCCAGGTTTTTAGTTATATATAAAAGCATAGTAAAGAGACACAATGGTTGAGCTGGAAGAATTGGGGAGGGCAATTTATGTAGGCAACGGTGCCATTAAGGAAAGGGATGCTGGCTTCAGTGCAATGACCCACACAGAGCAGAGGCAGAGTGGTTCCCACTAAGTTCTCATGTTTTTTCTGTCCCCATCACATTCTCTCCTTCCCCTGGTGTCTTGCTCCTTACCTTTGCCACCTCTCTGAGGCTTGAGTGACCTGGAGCCATACTGAATCCCGTGTCTTGAAAAAGTGAAAGTGTTAGTCACTCAGTCATGTCCAACTCTTGCGACCCCCATGGACAGTAGCCCTCCAGGCTCCTCTGTCCATGGGATCCTCCAGGCAAGAATACTGGAGTGGGTTGCCATTTCCTTCTCCAGGGGATGTTCCCTACCAGGATCAAACTCAGGTTTCCCACATTGAAAGCAGATTCTTTACCATCTGAGCCGATCCTTTTTAAACCCCACGTTAACAGACTACGGTCCTCTTTACGACTTTTTACTTTCTGTCAGTCTTTCCAATCTGATTGGAGTCTGATCTTGCTGGCTCTTGAGTCTCTTTGTCTCTCTGCCTTTCTTTTTCTCTTTCTCTTGTTATCTCCTTCCTTCCTTCTCCCCATTGATAGAGCATTTACTATGTACCAGCTGTGTTCTAAGGTGCTTCCCAGGTGGCGCTAATGGTGAAGAACCTACCTGCCAATGCAGAAGATGTAAGAGACTCCGATTCCATCCCTGCGTCGGGAAGATCCCTTGGAGGAGGAAATGGCAACCCACTCCAGTGTTTTTGCCAGGAGAATACCATGACAGAGGAGCCTGGCGGGCTACAGTCCACGGGGCTGCAGAGTCGGAAACATGACAGAAATGACTTAGCACGCAGGCAAGCGTGTTCTAAGCACCAGCTGAGGGCAGATGTAGAAGGGGGTGATCCGCAGGTTGGGGAAGCCTCTCCTTGTACTGATTCCCACTTTCAGTTCCCGTTATTGTTAGAGCCTGCTACACGCTTTACATATGTTGCTTCTTTGTGGCGGGAGTTGGGTGGGGGTGGTTTGGGGAAGGTTCAAATACATTTATTGTGCCCATTCTTTCTATTATTATTACATCAGCAAAGAGTTGGATACGACTGAGCAACTAACACCACGTCAGATCATCAGGTATTAGATCCCGGAGGCTGGGGACCCCTGACTTAGAGGGTCTCCTTCAGAAAAGGAAATTGCCTTGGAATCACTGTGGGTGTCTATCCCCTGGGCCACAAAGGTGCATGTCTTCTGCCTAATCCCCAAGTCCCTGGGCCTCTGGGCCTGGCTGGTGCTGGGCACTGGGGCACTGATAGCGCTGCTTGGGACAGAGGCCCCTGTGATGGGTCAGGCATCCTCTCCAACAGGACTCGCATCACTTGTGTAGGAACTGGTTCTGAGAAACACTGGCTTTGGTGGGGTGGACCAATCAAAGTGCACCTTAGCTTGGGGTGGGGGTGGGGGCGGGGCCAGGGGAGTGGGCGGTTCTTAGAGAATGCAGGGGAAGTGGGGACTTCCTGTTGACAAGGCTTGGGGAGAGATATTTAAGCAACATAGGAGACTGGCGACCTTATTACTTTTATTTTATATTTAAAATTTATTATTTATTTCACTTTTGGGCTGTGTTGGGTCTTGGTTGGGTTCGGGCTTTCTCTAGTTGCTGCAAGCAGGGACTACTCTCTTGTGGTACGAGGGCTTCTCAGTGTGATGGCTTCTCTTGTGAAGCATGGGCTCTAGGCAAGCAGGCTTCAGAGGCTGTAGCTCTCGGACCCTAGAGTGCTCAGCAGTGGTGGTACGTGGGCTTAGCTGCCCGGCCGCATGTGGGACTTTCCCGGACCAAGGATCCAACTGGCGTCCTGCATTGCAAGGCAGATTCTTAGTCACTGGACCACCTGGGAAGTCCCCTATTACATTTAGAATTTAAGATGCAGGTCATAGAGGTTACATTTGGGATAAAAAAAAAAAACAAACTGGGGCTTAAAAAACTTGAATTGTGTTCCCTCACTTCTGTCTCCTTCCTTCTTACAGCACAGCTCTGCCCATAGCACTTCTTGTTCAAATTCAGCTTCTCTTTAGCATCCCACCTCCGGCTTTCGCGGGTAGGGGAGAAAGGCCACTCTCGGCCCAGAGGTGCTTTACGTCATGCAATTCTCCTCAGTTTTCATACAAAACCTTTCCTCCTCTCTACCTTTTCTCTACCTCTTTCCTGTTCTCAAGGACTAGTTCTCTTCTTTCTTAAGGTCTTCCCAAGGAGTGCCTCGCAAATTGCAGATTTAGAAGCCAAACCCTTGTGGTTGCTAAAAAGATCTGCAGAAATAATTCCCCATGTATTCCAATTATGCAGAAATGGGAACTCCCAGTGGCTGGAATCCATTTAAAGTCGATTTGTAGCACTAATTCCCCAAACCATCATTCTCCTCTGATCTACTATTAAGATATCTTTTAAAGCCTTGGGGGACTGGAAGGATATAAACTTTAAGTGTATCACAGGATATCAATTTGAAATACCAGTTCAATAAGATAAGTTGGATGTTTGGTTGGTTGATTATTTATTTATGAATATTATGACTATATGCAAAACATAATGAGTTTAGAATCCAGTAGACATTTAACCCAGGTTCACAGTCTCAGTAAAATTTGTGGTAAGATTACTGTATAGTTCAGAAATAATACTAGTAACTTTGAAATTGGTTAGTTTTTATTAGAAGAAATGAGGCCTCACCAAGCATGATAGTATTTGTCATGAAGGCATAAAATTATATGAGCAGAAGACAAAAGTGAATTTTAAATATCTTATTTTAAATAGGATAAGAAGTCAGCTTACTTAAATATTTTCTGTGCACATTATTAATCACAGTATTCAAAGCATAGGGGCATAAGGATTAATTTTTAAATTAAATGGATAGTTTAAATATGCTAAATAAATAACAAACCTAATTAAATACACACTTACTGAAGTCTATCCCTGTATTAGAATTTTTCTTTTGGAATCCAAAATGATGTACAATTTCTGCAAAATCCAATTTAAAAAATCATACTGTTGACATTAGATGTTGAAGAGTTATTTTATCATGTTTCATATTAAAATGTTATTTTATATTGAAATAGAAACAAAACTAAATGGACATAGCAAGATCATTAACTATCTGCATTAACAAATATCACATTATTTTAAAGCAAAAATACTTTAAAAAGTATTTGTTAAGGACATTAGGGATGAAATTCTCTGGACCTTCATTGGTGGTAACATAGCTCCTTTTTTTGAAATATAACAGTTCAAAAAATAGAGGTTTTGGAGTAATTTCTATCATCTCCTGGAAGTAAAGTCTATATTAAAAGATAAATTGTGTAGTGTTGACCTAATAGTTGGCAATATGTGATTAGGAGGCTGATATCAAAAGTAAGAAAGATAATCCATGCATATTAGAATATGAAACATTGAGCAAAACTGCCACCTCCAATAACTTAGGAGTAAGATTCTATCCTTAAATAATTCAAATAAAATTTCTAGGGGAAAGTGAGTAAAAGACAAAGCATTAGTGGTGGTGTGTCTTGGTTCTTATTTGTTGCATTTTACAAGAGAGTAAAGCTATGACAAACCTAGACAGTGTATTAGCGTATTAAAAAGCAGAGGCATCACTTTGCCAACAAAGGCCCATATAGTCAAAGCTATGGTTTTTCCAGTAGTCATGTATGGATGTGAGAGTTGAACCATAAAGAAGGCTGAGCACTGAAGAATTGATGCTTTCAAACTGTGGTGCTGGAGAAGACTCTTGAGAGTCCCTTGGACTGCAAGGAGATCAAACCAGTCAATCCTAAAGGAAATAACCTTGAATGTTCATGGGAAGGATGGCTGCTGAAGCTGAAGCTCCAATACTTTGCTCACCTGATGAAAAAACTAACTCACTGGAAAAGACCCTGATGCTTGGAAAGACTGAATGCAGGAGGGAAAGGGGATGACAGAGGATGAGGTGGTTGGATTGCACCACTGAATAAATGGACATGAGTTTGAGCAAGCTCTGGGAGATGGTAAAAGACAAGAAAGCCTGGCATGCTGCAGTCCATTGGGTCAGAGAGAGTTGAACACGACTCAGCAACTGAACAACAGCAGCCTTTTGTAAGGAAATGGGGGGCAGACAGTTATTTCAGTTCTCTAAATCTCATGGATTTCTTTTTATTCCAGATCATAGTTTGTTTTTTTTTTTCCCCTAAATATCTTCTCTAAATACTTTAAAGGTACATTGTCTGTCTGGCTTAATCAGTTTCATATTCTGAAAGTTCTTTGGAGACATAGAGCAGATCTGGTGTATTTATTTGTTCTTTTACCTCCTCAATATATATATATATATATATTACCTTTTATACTGTTTTTTACAAGAACAACATAAAATCAGTCTTTCTTTTCTTTATCTCTTAACTATCTTGTTGTTGTTCAGTCCTTCAGTCATATCTGACTCTCTGCGACCCTATGGACTGCAGCATGCCAGGCTTCCCTGTCCTTCACTGTCTCCTAGAGTTTGCTCTAACTCATGTCCATTGAGTCAGTGTTGTCATCCAATCATCTCATTCTCTGTCACCCCCTTCTCCGCCCACCCTCAATCTTTCCCAGCATCAGGGTCTTTTCCAATGAATTGGCTATTCCCATCAGGTGGCCAAAGTGTTGAAGCTTCAGCTTCAGCATCAGTCCTTCCAATGAATATTCAGGGTTGATTTCTTTTAGGATTGACTGATTTGATTTCTTTGCAGTCCAAGGGACTCTTCAGAGTCTTCTCGAGCACCACAGTTCAATAGCATCAATTCTGTGCATGCTAGAAGATGAAACTGATTGAGCCAGCCAATGTACCTCTAACGTATTCAAAGAATGATACTTAAAAAAAAGAAAACAAACTATGATCTGGAGTAAAAAATCCATGAGCCTTAGAGAACTGCAATAACTGTGCCCTGCCTCCCCGCCCCTTTCACTTGCAAAAGTAGTGGGATAAAAAATTGTACTTTCAAAAGAAGCTGACGTTTATATCTTTCAATTATTGTAATGGGTGTTTCATCTTGTTTGTAACCACTTGCTTATACCTGTCTTATATTTGAAATGTGAATTTAATTGGATTTTAAGCTTTTCTAGAGATCAAATTGCCAACATCCATTGGATCATCAAAAAATATGACAGTTCCAGAAAAATGTCTACTTCTACTTTATCAACTTTGCCAAAGCCTTTGACTGTGTGGATCACAACAAACTGAGGAAAATTCTTAAAGAGATAGGAATACCAGACCACTTGACCTGCCTACTGAAAAATCTGTATGCAGGTCAGGAAGCAACAGTTAGAACTGGCCATGGAACAACAGGGTTCCAAATCAAGAAAGGAGTATGTCAAGGCTGTATATTGTCACCCTGCTTATTTAACTTAAATGCAGAATACATCATGAGAAATGCTGGGCTGGAGGAAGCACAAGCTGAAATCAAGATTGCCAGGAGAAATATCAATAACCTCATATATGCAGATGACAGCACCCTTATGGCAGAAAGTGAAGAAGAACTAAAGAGCCTCTTGATGAAAGTGAAAGAGGAGAGTGAAAAAGTTGGCTTAAAACTCAACATACAGAAAACAAAGATCATGGCATCTGGTCCCATCACTTCAGGGCAAATTGGGAGGAAACAATGAGAGACTTTATTTTGGGGGGGCTCCAAAATCACTGCAGATGGTGACTGCAGCCATGAAATTAAAAGATGCTTGCTCCTTGGAAGGAAAGTTATGGCCAACCTAGACAGCATATTAAAAAGCAGAGACATTACTTTGCCAACAAAGTCTGTCTAGTCAAAACTGTGGTTTTTCCAGTAGTCATGTATGGATGGGAGAGTTGGACTGTGAAGAAAGCTGAGCACCGATGAATTGATGCTGTTGAACTGTGGTGCTGGAGAAGACTCTTGAGAGTCCCTTGGACAGCAAGAAGATCCAACCAGTCCATCCTAAAGGAAATCAGTCCTGAATATTCATTGGAAGGACTGATGCTGAAGCTGAAACTCCAATACTTTGGTCACCTGATGCAAAGAGCTGACTTATTGGAAAAGACCCCAATGCTGGGAAAGATTGAAGGTGGGAGAAGAAGGGGATGACAGAGGATGAGATGGTTGGATGGCATCACTGAATCAGTGGACCTGAGTCTGGGTAAGCTTTGGGAATTGGTGAAGGACAGGGAAGCCTGGCATGCTGCAGTCCATGGGGTTGCAATGAGTCAGACACGGCAGTGACTGAACTGAACTGGTTTCTCCACGTCACTCCAGAGGAAGTGGGGTCCTCTGATGGGTATGTGTTCACCTTGCCCAGGACAGATCTACAAACACTCCAGCTTAATGATGCAACTCGGAATGCTGTCACCTTGAATTAGTGGAATATGAGGTATATTGATACTGTTCAGGTCCTAGATGGGAGATACACAGAGTCAGCCACAGCAGTGATGCTGCAACCTGTGACCTTGGTTCCCTGACTCTCTCCAAGAATCCTCAAAATGACGACAACAAGAAGAACACATCTGGTGGTGGTCAAGGCAGAGAAGGACTGATCAATTCAGAGATACAGTTTGTATACCATGTTACCACCTCTTTAGCTTGCTTACTCATTTAGACTTTTGAGGAAACTAATGCTGGAATTTATAAATGTTTAACTATGTGGTTTTGTGGTTTCTTGAGTGCATACTGTTCCTTAAAGAACTGGATGTTTGCTATGACCCAAGTAAAATAGAAATTGAAACTAAAGTTGGAAACTCAATTTCAACTAAGGGCATATTCTGTAATTCCCATTTTGGCTGTGGCTGAGATGTATAATGGAAAAAACAGAGACCTTTCAGAGATGGTGCCAGGGGTCACAGAAAACAAAGGAATAAGGAGCTTTCCCTAGAGATCAGAGTAAGGCTCTAATGAAAAAGCCCTCTAACTCCCAGTGGAGGAGGTCTTGGCCACATCTGTTTAGTGTGATTTCAGAATTACTGGGCTCAGTGACTGCCAGGATCCTCCCATCCTTTCCTTTCTACCTGGGAGTATTTGTGTAGTTACCCTGTTCCTCTCCTACTGTTATATGCTGGGTATGTTGGCAGAAGTGGTTGCAAATAATTTGCCTTTTTATTCATCTTTAAGACAAGAGGATCACTTCTGGATCAGACAACTCCATAAAACCTGGAGATCTGAACTTGGACCTGGGTGTAGTGAATAAATGAATCTTTGGAGATGGGCTGAGCACATTCTGTGTGTGTTAAGAAGGGAACTGAGATACTTTTGGGAACCACAAGGATAGACTCTTGCATAAACATCGACTGCTCACCAAATACCACTGTGCTCACACACATTATCCAGCTCCCTTTGACACAGGTGGGGCCATGTGACTTATTCTGGCCAGTGGGCTGTGAGCAAAAAAGAAGCGTGTTTTCTGTTCTTCCCGGCTGTGCCAATTCCTCACCTGGCCCTTAGGTGACTACACAGAACAGAGCTCCGCTTTTCCCCGACCCCCAAACCTATGTCAACAAAGAAGACACTCTCATGGAAGCCACTGGCAGTGCGGAGTTAATTTGCATTACCTAGCCTATCCTGACTAAAACAAACTCAGAAACTTCAAAACTGGCCTGCATATTAGATAGTAAAAAATAACAGTGACAATCCCTTATGATAATATATTAAGATGTACAGCACAAAGCATACATAAGGAGAGCACATAAAGAGAATGGATTATTCTCATGGCTAAGGAAAATATTTTTACTTTGGCAATTTGATCTTAATCCTTATATATTACCCAGTCCTTAAGCATCTAATTGTCTAGAAATGTGCTATTTTACCATTGTAATATCATCTTAACATCACTCTTATACATACTGATGTTTCTCTGAGTATTATCCCACCTGCCTGGACTCTCAGACTTCAGTGCACTCCCACGTGGATACAGCTTTCGAATGTCACTAGCCAACCAATAGGAAGCCTCTTCCCCTTAACCAAACCTAGACCACAGCAAATCCAACATTAACAGGGTCCTTTAAGACAGTGCTGGTGGCTCAGATGCTAAAGAATCTGCCTGCAATGCGGGCTACCTGGGTTCAATCCCTGGGTTGGGAAGAGACCCTAGAGAAGGAAACAGCTACCCACTCCAGTATTCTGGCCTGGAGAATTCCATAGACAGAGAAGCCTGGCAGTCTACAGTTCATGGGGTCGCAAGAAGTCACACGTGACTGAGCAACTTTCACTTCACTTTAAGGCAGCGCATAAATGAGTAACTGATTTGGCAATGTCAGGTATGAGGTCAAGGACCATGAAAGATGCTTATGAGCAGATGAGCAAACTAGACCTGAACCCAGGAGGGCAGGGAGGGATCCTGCAAACAAATATTTAGGCAGCTGAGAAATCTGAGGAGCTGAAAGAGAGGGTGAGCAGAACGTGCACTGTATCAGGACAATTTCAGTCAGTGTGACTAAAGAAAACAAACCCATCACAGACGCCTCTGATCGGCAGTTATCAAGCGAAAGCTCTGAGCGAAGATAATTTGGATCCTGGAAACAAAAAGATCCAACACAATGAAGATTTATCTACTCAGGAAAGGGCAGATGTTCTTATAAAGAAATTTTAAGTGTAGAGTGGTATTATCATAAGCATATCATAAACACAAGGGTAATACCCTTAAGTATAAAGTAAAATGGTACCCTTTCCCTGGTACGTTGGGAAGAAGTTAATCTTGTAATATAGTGAATTTGTCTATTCTAATAATAAATAAGGGCTTCCCTGGTAGCTCATTGGTAAAGAATCTGATTGCAATGCAGGAGACCACCTGCCATGCAGGACATGCAGGTTCGACCTCTGGGTAGGAAACATCCTCTGGAGAAGGAAATGGCAACCCACTCCAGTATTTTTGCCTGGGAAATCCCATGGACAGAGGAGCCTGCCGGGCTATAGTCCATGGGATCACAAAAGAGTCAGACATTACTTAATGACTAAACAGCAACAATTATAAACAGTTTAAACAAAAAACACACATTTTTTTCCACTCTGATCAGTGCAAGGAAAATTTAAAACTGTTTTTAAAACTTTCAGAATAAAAGACTATAAGGTTTTGTGGTTACTTTGCCCCATCTCCGTGGGCCCTATTACTCAATCAGGCAGGTGTACTCTGGCTTTATAAGTCAGCCTCTTATAAGTGGGGAGAATTTTCTTCTAAAGATTTCTCAGGAAGGGGAGTACACACAAACTCACACATGTGATTTTGTTTCTACAGATACAAATAAAACTTGGCGAGGTTATCACCAATATCATTCAAAAGTCACAATTGATAGCGGGAAAAAAATAAAAAATCTGAAAGAGAACACTTTCTGAGCAAAGGTAGACAAAATCATCTGAAACTTTGAAAAAGTCTTATGTCATAGGCTAACTAAATACTTAGGTCTTGGCTTATATTTCCATTAGTGGTTATAAAACAGATGAGAGAAGGAAGAGAAGCAGGATAGTTAACATTAGCATTGCAGAAGAAAGGAAAGTCCATAAAGCTTTTAAAGAGATCTCGATCAAGAAGAAGTGAACAGTATTTGCCTGCAAATTAATTAAAGAAAACTTTTTTCTCCTAAAATGTTTCCATTTGGTGCTAGTTTGCATGTCATGTCCATTATTAACTATACCTTTGAAGATGTCCCTTTGATTGAACTAATATGTGATCAAAACTCAGCAACAACCTCAGATCATTTTGCTGTACTATACCTTTCTGGATAACTTTCTATAGAAAATTCATAGCTCTATAAACTTTAAAAGCATATCTGTATGTAGCAGCTATGTCATTCATTCATTTTTCTATTCCTCAAATATTTATTGAACTTCTGTGACATTCTGGCATGCTTCTAGATGGTTGGGAAGCTTTGGTGAACAAGACAGACAAATTTTCTACCACATGGTGCTTATATTCTATTGGAAGGAGAGATATTAAACAGAGAAGTAAATAAATGCTATGCCCAGAGTTGGAAGAATTCTATTTAAAATCCCTGTGAAATATATGATTAAAATATTGCATTAAAATATTTAATGTTTCTTTTCTTTTTTTTAGTAAATATGAAAACTGTTTAATGGGGTTACTGTATTTGGTATTGCTTCTTTTTAACTTACCATTTTGCAAGCATGTTTCTTTGTCTATAGTAGTGTTCAAAAATACCTTTTTAATAGCTTCAAACATAATAGGCTATATACAAAAATGTGATGCTTTCATTATTTTTGACAGTTTCTATAATCATAAACTAAATCCTTATCTGCATATCTGATTATATCCCCAGGATAAGGTGCATAAAGTAGAATCATTGGGCCTAAATGTATATATATTTTATGACACAAGGTATGTTTGGAAATAGATTTATAGAAAGGTGGCACTTCCTCATCATTATCTCAGCAATATGAGATATTGAGTAGACTTAAACCCTCAGTCAAAATTACACTATTTTAAATTACATATCTGTGTTTATAAGAGAGGTTGATGGAAAAAAATAGAAAGATAATGCATTTATCTTAGACTGATAGTGTATTTCTTTTGATATGTGAGTTATTTTATGATGAAACATACATTTGTTGCAATTTTTTCCAAATGGTCATTTATATTTACTTTGTTATGATATTTTTACATTCAAAAATATTCTTATGTGCTCAAACTTATTGCCCTTTTTTCTTTATGATTCCTTCTGTTCCTCTGGTGCTTAGAACACTTTCTTTATCCTGAAATCAGTAAATATATTTCTTATGTCCTTCCAGCTTTTTAAAAAAATTTTACTTTCTTACTCAGCTCTTTAATCTAGGTGGAATTAATTTCGTACGATGGGACTTTAATTTGAATCTTTTCCAAATCGTTCATTTCTTACCACAATTTGTTAATGAAATAATCCATCATTTTCCCCATAGGTTTGTGGTACTTTTTCATGTTACATTTATATACACACACACAGAGTCTCTTTCAGCGTTTGCATTAATTTGTTTAAAAGGTTCTGTTTTTAAGGTTTTGTGTATGGAAGTGGGTGGGGGTGATTAATGGTAAGTACTTTTTGTCCCACATGTTATAAAATTGCAATAATTCTCCGTATTGTCTTGACGGAACCTCGGGGGAGAGCAAGGGTGCGGAGGCATTTAGGACCCAGGGGAAAGCCAAGCTCCGTATAGAAGGACAGAGTCTCGGGCGCACACGCCTCCTACCAAAAATCACAGCCCCTTGGAGCCGGGGCTCTCATTCACAGCTTTCTAGAGAAATCTGAGCCCGAACCTGCCAGAATAGGGGATCTCACCCACTCAGCTCAGCACCGAGGACACCTGCAGAAACACATTACCAAAGCAAGGTTGGGCGGCCGTGTGAAGGTATTTGTTGCCTCTTTTCTCCTTTCTGTATTTGCAGCGCTTCCCCGCCTTTCCCCGCTGCTGCGATGCCATGGCTGCGGCGTTTCAGCACTTCTGTGCGTGGACAGCTCCCACCTGCAATCCCTCCGCACACCATCCCTCTCGCACCCCACTCTCACCGCCTCCGTGGTCCATCTTCCTCCCGGCGCCCGCTCAGCCTGCGCTCCTTACACCATCAGCACCCCCATCTCCACCATCACCGTCATGATCTCCACCATCACCAGCGCCGTAACTACCGTCAACACAACTGTGTCTTGTCACTTAGACAAAGCCGGAGGTCCGCAGGATAGAGGAAAAGAGCCCAAGTTTTCAGGCATGGAAAGCAAAGTTCAGGTAGACTACAGCCCTGAAAACAAAGAGAGACGCCTGCTTGAGAGAAAGGGAAAGTGAAGACAGGAGAGAGAGCCCTCAGGCAGGGGGACAGATGGGGTACTTGCCAGACACCAGCAGTTAGCCAGCTGCCTTTCGCAGATTAGGGACTGTTTAGTTCAGGAAATTAACATGGCCTGGGGTATAGTATTATTCTGGTGAAACAGATGTATACACTCAATCAGAGTTTCTGGTTTTCCAATGGAGAACCACCAGGAAGCAGGGTGGGGGTGACTGATGACTCACATTCACCCACATGCCGGTTTTCTTCCTAAGCGTTTATGGCAGAAACTCCAGAATTAAGTTTTTTTATTTTTCATTTTTTTACTAAAATATCTTGTAAAATGGAGACCCCAAAGGTTAACTCTGTGGCTAGAATGAAAATTAAAATGATGATGTTGATGATGATAACCTAACAAATAGGGCTTTTGTTGGAAAGTGTTATTTGTCCAAATGTCTCTTCCTGTCTACTTATTTAATTTCAATTTCTGATCTTAAACCTCTTTTTGAAGCAGAGAAGACAGATCCTTTGCCCAAATGGCCAAAGTGGTAATGATATTCAGAGCAGATGGTCTGGCTTTGTTCATCCTAGTCAAGGATCGAGTCAGATTTGAAAGGCGAGATTTTTATGTGCTTTCTCAGTAATCAGGTGATAACACAATTTTCCTATAATAGTAAAGGGTAATAAGTAGACTGAAAAAAAATTGAAAAGGCATTTTATGTAACTGTGTTCCACCAGGTTCTGCTTTTAGAGTGCTAAGATTTTCTCTCTCAGCTGAAAGGAAGTTGGGGTCTTCGGATATCTTGAAGGTCCAAACCCAAGTCCTACCTAGCACCTCTTTGATTTAACCGGGTTTATCTGTTTTATAAGAGCCAACAAATCTCAGAAAATAAGTGCCTGATCCTGTCATAAATAAAAAATCTTTTAGTGGGTACTCACTTAATTAGTTATTACTGAACAGTAAAGTGTTGGGTTTTTAAAGCAAATTGTTTTTCATAATATCAACATCTTTATTAAAAGTGAGATGGATAATATTTGCATATGGGAATAATGTCAGTCACATGTAACAACCAAGTTTAAAGCAGAGCACAGTAAATGTTGATTAAAAATTGCCCCTATACATTTATTCTGTCTCTTTAAAAAGAAAAAGAAGCAAGTCTTGTCTAAATCAGCTTGTCTAAATCAGAGGCACTGTAAAACAAACAAACAAACAAAAAATCCTCAGAAACAAGTATCTATCTGCTGGAAGAAGTTTTGAGGAAAAATTCATACCAAATACTCTTCTTGAATGAGGAATAGTAGTATTTTGTCAAAAGCTGTCTACTGCTGTGAATTAATTCTATCTGCGTCTAAAATGGACTTACTTTTTGAACTCAAATGAAGAAAACTAGCAAAAATATCTGGTGAAATGGATTTTAGGGAAGAAGAAAATCTCGTCATCCATTATTGTCCTTAGATTGGTAATATCCACAGTAAACTGGACCCCTCAAGGCCCCAAGGAACTAGATTCTTAAAACTCCTTTCCTTCCCTTATCTTTCTGCAAAGAACGGTTCCACTCAGGCAATTTTAAAAAGTGTACATATTGCCAGTTCTAGCTGCTTTGAACCAGAAACTCGGGCCAGGAATCGACTGTCTTCAATGCTACTTCTTCCTGTACCTAATACAATTTCCTGAGGCTGGGGAAATTGCAAAACGATGCTGCTTCAGTGAGATTTACAGGCATCTGTCTCAGAAGTGATGCCTTTCTTTGACTAAATATTATACTGAGTTTATTAATTTTTATGGAGTACCACTATCCTGGCTTCTCCCTTCTTTTCTAGTAAGTGCTACTTTGCTTTTTTTCATATTTTCAATAACAGAACTTTCTCATTTATATGATGGATTTAAAGGTGAACAGAAAACATATTTTCCAGCAAAGTGGCACCATACATTTTGCAGACATGTTCACAGAGAGGTGTATCCTATTAGAGTCATGGAATATAAAGCTGGAAGGGGCTTCAGTTCCCAAAACGGGGGATCTAGAACTCTTCAGAATGGGTGGTGTCTGCTCATTTCTGCAGGCTTTACAAAGGGACACCTTTGTAGCCTTGAGAAGTCTACTAATGATTTTACATGTTTCTCCAGCAGAGCCATCCTTAGTAAATGGATCCATGCTGACTTGGATATTCTCTGCTTTCCTGTTACACAATGACCCAGACGAGGTAACATAGATGAATGTGTTTACAAAATATGAAATCTGGCCACATGCAGTCAGCTCAGAAATACTCCTCAAGCCAACAGGGATCTTCTCCCCCATTACATTTTTCTCCCAATTTTGGATTCTTTTCATTATTATTCATTTTATCCAGGTTTTACAGGAATAAGTTTCAGAAGATTCACAGTATGAATGACTCTAAAACTGTAGCCTGTAATGTCAGCCCCAAGTGTTACATTTCTCTAGAGAAAACTGCTTAATTTTCAATCCAAGTTTTTCTTAGCTGAATGGAAGTTTATCTTCTCTGGCTTGAAACTTCATGGATATGGGAATCAACTGGTCACTCTCCTCTCCATAAAACAGCTTTCATTTGTTCAGCTAATAAGTTTATTATTTTTCACTCCATCTGCGGACTTCCACAGCCCTTTAGTATGTTGTCTCTTCCCCTTTATAGACCCGTTATCATGTGAAAATGTCTGTGTGGGAGGCTAGTTTTCTCTGAGCTTTTCTTCTTCCTGACTTCTGAACCAGTAGGAATTTCCCCATATGTGTTTGAGATGATCCCCTTTTGTCTTCTGGACTCTTTTAGCGAAATCCCCACTTTGTAGATACTGTACAGACCACTTGCTCCATCTCTTCTCCCTAAGATTGTGCTGTGTCCTGTCCTTAGTCGCTCAGTCATGTCCGACTCTTTGCAATCCCATGGAACACAGCCCGCCAGGCTCCTCTGTCCATGGGGATTCTCCAGGCAAGAACACTGGAGTGGGTTGCCATGCCCTTCTCCAGGGGATCTTCCCAACTCAGGGATCAAACCCAGGTCTCCTGCATTGCAGGTGGATTCTTTACCATCTGAGCCACCAGGGAAGCCCCTCCCTAAAATTATATCATGTCAATTCAGTCTGTGTTATTGCTCAAACATCTTACATAAAGTTCCATACCTGTGTATGTGCCAAGTACACAGTGTATATAGTGCTCACTGTTTGTAGCTCTGGAGGAAATAAGAGGGGATTTGTGGCAGTTGGGGATGCCAATCCCAGGCTCTGTAATTAAAAGGCATCTTGTCTTATGTGTGGGCTCTCCAGGCAGCTCAGCAGTAAAGAATCCACCTGCAAAGCATGAGATGAGTTCAATCCCTGGATCGGGAAGATCCCCTGGAGAAGGAAATGGCAACTCACTCCAGTATTCTTGCCTGGGAAATCTCATGCATAGAGGCACCTGGTGAGCTAGAGTCCATGGGGTTGCAAACAGCTGGACATGACTGAGCACGCCCACACATCACAAACAGCCACTACTTCAGTGAAAAACTTTTCTATTTAACACAATAAAGAGGCTGAAAAACCTCATTCCTTCTTTACATGTTGTCTTTCCCTTTAACTCCTTGTATTACTTGCTCCAAGGCAAACTAAAAGGATAACAATTTTATAGATTGTCCTAGAACAGGACACCATCTTTTGTGAAGCATGTTCACTTCATCCGAGTCCCAGTCTATTCTACTTCTGCTCCAGCATCTATTTTGGGTAAAAGTTCAGGACACAGAGTCAAACCCGACTGAGCAACTTTCACTTTCACTTCTCAGCATCTCTACTCTGATAGAACTCATTCCCATTGACTTTTATTCTTTCTTAAGAGCAAGACCAAATGGGACAGATGACTGTGTGCTTCGTTGCTATTTTAAAGGGAGCCAAGAGAGTCTATATAAGGATTATTTATGTGGCAAGGGTAAGCCCTGGGGTATAAAGGTGATAGAAAGTTGACCGTAAGCCAGGGGCTAAATTCTAGCCATACTATACTTTCAGATGATTAAAGGTCTCCCCTTTATCCTTCCAGATGACTTGCTTGACCCCAGTACAGATAGCTCTTTTCTGCAAGTTGGTGAATGCTTGATAGAGAGTCAATGGACTGGTGTCCAATTTATTACTCACAGGGTGTGTGTTCCTTTGCCATTACTTATGCAGACAAGTCCTACAAGCACTAATGTGTGTGTTAGTCTCTCAGTCATGTCCATCTCTTTGTGACTGTGTGAACTGTAGTCTGCCAGGCTCTTCTGTCCATGGAATTCTCCAAGCAAGAATACTGGAGTGGGTTGCCATTCCCTTCTCCAGGGGATCTTCCCAACTCAGGGATAGAACCAAGGTCTCCTGCATTGCAGGCAGTTTCTTTACCATCTGAGCCACTAGGGAAACCTAACGGTCAGTCTGAAATTCATCATTTGGAAATAAGACCCCTTTGGTCAGCACCATCGAATGTTGTAATCAACCAACCTCTGAGATTTAAATATAGGCTCCACTGGCAGTAAGGAAGCATATTATCTTTCAAGAAAGATTTCAAATAGAATTGTACTTCAAAAAAGATTTTTGCTCACTGTGACTTTTGATTTTGGTTTTGATCTATCAGCCAGATCTGTTTTTATGTCATTCAGTGTAAAAATTCCTTTTAGCATTCCTAGGGGGAAATGCATATTCCATGAAAAAAGTAGAAGTGAGAATTTAGAAAGGTGAAGAGCCGTAAGTGTTCATCTAATTCAATACATATTAAAAATTCTAAAACATATCTTTCACATTTATTGATGGCTGAGGTAGTTAATTAGACTTTCAAATGGAAAGTTTTATCACTGAGGTTCATTCTTCATCTTTTTCTTAGAAGAGAAACTCACAAAACAAATACAGGTATAGTTTCTAACTTTATATTTGTATTAATTTAAAGCTATGTGTACTTAAAATTGTTCTTTGTATTACCTAGAACATACAGAAGCAATAGATATTTAATGTATTGTTCATTATTATTGATGTTCTCACATTTCAAATAATATTTAGAATTTATAGATTTCATCTTTCTGGTCATGACAACAGCATACTGTTTCTTCCCGAATTTGGCTAATTGTGGTCAAATTCCCAAATTCTTCCCAACTTGGCCACATCCCTTAATCGTTCTTCCCGAGGATTGATGGGGTGTAGGTCTGTGCCTATTTTGCGAATGAACCTGAGAGCATTAGCACCCATACTACTACTACTACTACTAAGTCACTTCAGTCGTGTCCGACTCAGTGCGACCCCGTAGACGGCAGCCCACCAGGCTCCCCCGTCCCTGGGATTCTCCAGGCAAGAACACTGGAGTGGGTTGCCATTTCCTTCTCCAGTGCATGAAAGTGAAAAGTGAAAGTGAAGTCGCTTCAGTCGTGTCCAACTCTGTGCGACCCCGTAGACGGCAGCCCACCAGGCTCCCCCATCCCTGGGATTCTCCAGGCAAGAACACTAGAGTGGGTTGCCATTTCCTGCTGGTATAGAAAAAGCACCTTTTCTGAGTCAGGGTTGGACAGTGAACAGAACATGATCTTCAAGTCAGGAAGACTTGGGTGAGTCTTTGTTTTTCCATCTATACTTACTCTATCTAAATCTCAGATTTACCCTTTTATCTGATGAGTAATAATCTAGGTTAAAAGATTGGTGTGGAGATTAGACCACATAATATCAAAGTCCAAGGTAGGTAACAAATAGTCAACAAATGTTTGTTTTTTCCCTCAGTTTTAACACTAGCTCCTTGTCTGACTTAATGCCTGGTGTTAGGTGTTCTAGGCTCAGTATCTTTTTATTTTCTTGGACACGCTATCAGTGTGGTATCAACAAGAATATTACAGTAAATGTAAGCCAGAGCTTTTCATTTTCAAAGCACTTTCACCTACATCATTTCACATGGTTCTCAGAGTCTCCCAGGGAATTATCTTTATTCCACCTATTGCGGGATCGTTGTAATGATGAAAAGAGATCAGTGATGTAAAATGCTTTGAAATAATACTTATGCATATGTACATATTTTTAGATAAGACATGGTTATTATTACTCTGATTGTTTCTACTATGTTTAATGTATGTTTCTAAAGATGATGAAATAAGTGAGAATAATAGATTATAAAGTAACTGAAATAGATTTTATTTGAATTATTATACTTTCTGAAATGATTTTCCACCTAGATTCCTTGGTGCATAAAGACTAGGGTATGTGTTTACAAGTGTGTTTATGGGCAAATACACTTTCTTAAACGAATTCTGTATGAGGAAATATACAGATATATTTTTTTCTAATGGAAATTTGAGATGCAGTATAAATCTGGAATCTATGGATGCCATGATTTAAAATATCATCATATGGAGACTCTTCTTTTCTCCTCCTCATACAAAAATACCACTATCTGAATTTCTAGCTTGTTAGAAAAAGCATGGATTAGAAATGGAAGTAAACTCCTACCATGGGCTCCTCAGAGACTGTACTGAGCTACTTTTCATGTATCTGGAACAATCTCTAAACAAAAGAATCATTTAGGACCCAACCAGAAGTGGAAGAGGAGTTTCTGAGGCTCACAGGAACCCACCAAAAGTGTCCCTTTGGGGTTATCAAGCACATTTCAATACCCGGGCCATGCTTGGGAGTCTACTAGGCATGCCAACGTATGAGTCCTTCAAACAGAGTGTCAAGGCTTCTGACTTGTTATTCCCAGTGTCAAGCCCTAGGAACATACATAAAGAAAGCAAAAATCAATGATGGCTTGAAAAGTCACAGATAGCTAGATTTTAAATAGTCCATCTGCAAATGAAATATGAGGACAAGATGGTAACCGCACATTTGTAAAGTCGGTTGCTAGGCTACCTAAAACTGTCTATTAACCCCTTAGGCACATTTAAGCTTATAGAAGAGTAAGTGAAGTGAAAGTGAAGTCGCTCAGTCGTGTCCGACTCTTTGCGACCCCATGGACTGTAATCTATCAGGCTCCTCTGTCCATGGGATTTTCCAGGCAATAGCACTGGAGTGGATTGCCATTTCCTTCTCCAGAAGATCTTCCCGACCCAGGGATCGAACCCAGGTCTCCCGCATTGTAGACAGATGCTTTACCGTCTGAGCCACCAGGGAAGTAAGGCTGGAAGGGATTTCAGGAAAGGAGAGCAAGGTTCTGAGAGGGACGGTAACTAGCTGAAGGTGACATAGGTCTTAAGTAGTAAATATTAGAACCTTTCTGCTATATGTAAGGATAGAAGAGCACCATAGTAAGGAACATGGGATTTTAGAAATACAAGCTTAAACCCAGTTTTGCTTCTTGGTAACTGTGTAACTCTAGGAAGGTCATTTACCATCTTGTGTGCCTATTTCCTCATCTGAAAAATGGGGACAATAGTATACTCATCTCATAGAACTGAGCTAGTAAATTCCCAGGTGGCATTAGCGGTAAAGAACGTGCCTGCCAATGCAGGAGACATAGGAGACGCGGGTTCCATGGATCCTTGTGTTGGGACGATCCCCGGGAGGAGGAAACACAACCCACCCCAGTATTCTTGCCTGGAGAACTGCATGGACAGAGGAGCCTGATGGGCTACAGTTCATGAGGTGGCAAAGAGTTGGACACGACAGAAGCGACTTAGCAGACAGCACAGGAATTAGATCATATACCATGTAAAAAAATTAGAGTATGCAAGTGCCTGGGACATAACAAACATAGTGATAATAAATACCAAATTAAAGCAATTCTTATTATACCACCAGGACAGAAACCACTCTGACTTCTTCAGGTGATATCAAGTCCAGTGTGTTCTTTATACCTGTTTGACCAATTCAGAAACATTGAATGACAACCAAATCCTGCATGTGAACAAAAAATATCACAATTAAAAATGCTATATCTGAAGAATATTCTCGTATAGCACAGTATTTTTAGTGCCTTAAATATTATTGATGGAAGCTATTATTTAAGTAGAAGTCTATTCAGATTTCTGAAATGAAGGGTTTGACTTTAATGGAAAATGTCTGTTTCATCCTAAGCATGAAAACTGGTGACCCTGGCTTGGGCACTCTCTCCAGCAACTCTCACTGTATGCTGAGCACAGAATAAAGATATACAGTGAAGCAAATTTATTTCAGAGATTATAGATCAGAGGCATAACTATGGACGTGGGCTGTGAAAAATGCAGCTTCAACTCTCCCCCTGAACCCCTTGTAATTTATCTTGGAAACGTTGTTGAGTTCCCTGAACTGTAAGGTAAGGAAGTTGCTCCCAGCAGCTTTAAATATTCTGTCAGGGACCAACCTTTGCTATGCCTTGTACTCTGAGCACATTGTGCCAAAATTGGAACCCTGAACCTCACCCAGAATGCTTCAAAGAGGCAAAGATCTGAAGCACAATGTGCCTAGGCTAACTTCTTCTAGGAACAAATTACTTTGTATATAAGGAGGGAAATGAAGGCAGCTACAACACCTTTAAGGAAAACATTCCTAGAGGTACTGAAACAGAAGGGGAAACCACTTATTCACTCAGTGAACCAACATTGTGACTACTTTATGCGTTTGTCCTATATGGATGTACACATACGGCACCTACTTAGTGCAGGCACTGTCCCAGACACTGAGGATAGGCAGTGAACACAATGAAGAGTCTCTGAGCATGGCACAAACCCTCTGTGTGTCAGAGACTGTGCTGGGGAAACACAAATGAGTAAGATCAGGTAATCAAGGAGATTCTGAGTGAGGAGTTCAGACTAAGGAGGGACAGGGGAAACTGGTGATAAAATGTCATTTTGGTAAGGGTGAGGGGACTACACCTGACCTCTGAAGATGAGAGAGAGTTCCTGGGTGGTGACTCCTTAAGGGTAAGAGGAGTTAGTCAGTGGTTGTTCTAGGCAGAGGGAGCATCTTTTTCCAAGGCCCAGGGGTGAGAGAAGAGACCACGAGTGTCTTGGTGTGGCAGCATGGATGGATGGTGGATCTGGGGACACAGATGGGGACCAGAGTCTCAGAAACCAGGTCCACGTCACAGGGTTTTATATTTCATCCTAGAACAAGTGGAAGCTATTGATTGATGTTGATCAAGGAGTGACATGGGGGGCTGGGATGAATTGGGAGGTTGAGATTGACATATGTACACTATCGATACTACGTATAAGATAGATAACTCATGAGAACCTACTATATAGCTCAGGGAACCCTACTCAGTGCTCTGCTGCTGCTGCTGCTAAGTTGCTTCAGTCGTGTCCGACTCTGTGCGACCCCATAAACAGCAGCCCACCAGGCTCCCCCATCCCTGGGATTTTTCCAGGCAAGAACACTGGAGTGGGTTGCCATTTCCTTCTCCAATGCATGAAAGTGAAAAATCAAAGTGAAGTCACTCAGTCGTGTCCGACTCTTAGCGACCCCATGGACTACAGCCCACCAGGCTCCTCTGTCCATGGGATTTTCCAGGCAAGAGTACTGGAGCGGGGTGCCATTGCCTTCTCAGTGCTCTGGAGTGACCTAAATGAGAAGGAAATCCAAAAAAAGGGGGATATATGAATATATAGAGCTGATTGACTTTGCTATACCGTAGAAAAGTAACACAACTTTGTAAAGCAGCTATACTTCAGTAAAAATCAATTTTAAAAAAGGAGTCACATGAGAAGATTTAAATATTAATGCAAAGAATGGACAAGGGAAAGTCAAGGTTGGCAGCAAGGATACCATCAAGGGGATATTGCAGGACTAAACAGATGAGTGGTGATGTGGTCTAAACAAAGAGCATGAAAATGGATGGAAAGAACTGGGAAGATCTGAGAAGCATTATGGAAGTGACTGCCTGAATGTGGGCAGTAAGGGAGGGGATGGAATAATAGCTGATGCCCAGGTTTCCAGCGTGGGAAATGACACAGATGATGTCAGTCAGTAAGAGGGGGAGGTCGAAGAGCAGGATGAGGAACGCTGATGAATTCAGTTTTGAACATATTGAGTGTGTGGGGCCTAGGGGACATCTAAGTGGCGGTGTTCAGTAAGCAGCTGGATATATAAGTACACCTGAGCATCAGGAGAGAGCTATGGACTGAAGTCACCCACACGTAGGTGGTTAAATCATGGTTGGACCCTGGAAAATAATACATAGAAATGGTGAGCACGTACGAAGATGGAGCAGGAATGGACAGAGGCTGGGAGAAAAATAGGGTACATGGAATTACAGAAAAGAGTGAGAAAACAGTTTTAAGAAGTCATCAACATCAAATGCTAATGGGGTCACGCATACATAAATGGTGCTGAAATTTGTCCACTGGCAGCAGCGACAGAAAGGTCATGCACTAGTAGAGGGATCATCTGGGTTTGCTCGGCACTGTCCCCAGTTCTGCTTGTTGTCCCAGTATCATTGTTATTAGCGCCTCCTGGTGTCTAAATTTGGATAATAAACTATATGATCATCTCAGCCACTGCTTGGTGAGAGTCAAGGTAGATTGCGGTGGGTATGCTGTGTGCTTAGTCACTCAGTCATGTCCAGCTCTGTGCAACTCCATGGATTGTAGCCAGCTAGGATCTCTGTCCATGGGGATTTTCCAGGAAAGAATACTGGAGTGGGTTGCCATTTCCTCCTCCAGGGGATCTTCCCAAACCAGGGATCAAACCCAGGTCTCCCGCATTGCAGGTGGATTCAGTACCGTCTGAGCCACCAGAGAAGTTCACAGTGGGTATCGAGGTGAATTTGAAGAAGTGAAGTTGCTCAGTTGTGTCCAACTCTTTGTGACCCCACGGACTGTAGCCTACCAGGCTCCTCCATCCATGGGATTTTCCAGGCAAGAATATTGGAGTGGGTTGCTATTTCCTTCTCCAGGAGATCTTCCTGACCCAGGGACTGAACCTGGGTCTCCCACATTGTAGGCAGACACTTTACCATCTGAGCCACCAGGGAAGTCCAGGGAAGAATTTAAAGAGGGAGACATGAAACAAGGGAACTTTTTGAAAGAGTGTGGTGAGGTTGTTAAAGAGGGAATTTTAACATCAGATGGACATTGAACTAGATGGATTTTAAACATTCTTCCAATCCTGGGACTAGTTCATAGAGAACTATATTCCTTTACTATCTTCAGTTTCGCAATCAGTGAGAATAAGGATTTTGTTATACTTATTTTCTCACTTTCAGAGCCAAATGCTACATTTTACAAATTACTTTGCAAAGCCAACATTTTATAAATAAAACTTTTACTATTCTACATTCATTCTTGAAAATGAATACTAATTATCTGAACCCATTTTCATCTATCACAAAGGCAATATAAAGCAGAAATGTGTGAAGTGATTATCTCCCTATAGAAATTACAGCTAGTCCTAAATTAAGTTGAAAGAATCATTTTATCTTTAAAATTATTTTGTATGATAAAGTGTTAATAATTATGTTGTAAGTAAATGTTCTGCCTCTTATTGCAAATACTGTTTGATCTAGGAAAGCTAGGGGGAAAAAATACACACCTCCAAGTTTTTTTAAAACTAATATGTCTTCTGATTTTTGGTACTTCTAGGTTAGACCAAACTGATGTCTGAGAGAGCTTGAATATATTTAAAATGAGAAAGATGCAAATAATATGAGCATTTGTCTGTATACCATTTAGGTAGAAAAACCTGAAGGGCTTAAAACAATCATTAAGTATGCTAATCTCTAGTTGCATCCATGTTGCTACCAACAGCATTAATTTCATTCTTTCTTATCAGTTCAGTTCAGTTGTTCAGTTGTGTCTGACTCTTTGCGACCCCATGGACTGCAGCACGCCAGGCTTCCCTGTCCATCACCAACACCCAGAGCATGCTCAAACTCATATCCATCGTGTCGGTGATGCCATCCAACCTCATCCTCTGTCATCCCCTTCTTCTCCCACCTTCAGTCGTTCCCAGCATCAGGGTTTTTTCAGATGAGTCAGTTCTTTGCATCAGGTGGACAAAGTATTGGAGTTTCAGCTTCAGCATCAGTCCTTCCAATGAATATTCAGGACTGATTTCCTTTAGGATTGACTGGTTGGAACTTCTTGCTGTCCAAGGGACTCTCAAGAGTCTTCCCCAACACCACAGTTCAAAAGCATAAATTCTTTGGTGCTCAGCTTTCTTTATAGTCCAACTCTCACATCCATATATGACTACTGGAAAAACCATAGCTTTGACTAGACAGATTTTGTTGCCAAAGTAATGTCTCTGCTTTTTAATATACTGTCTAAGTTGGTCATAGCTTTTCTTCCAAGGAGCAAGTGTCTTTTAATTTCATGGCTGCAGTCACCATCTGCAGTGATTTTGAAGCCCCCCAAAATAAGGTCTTTCACTGTTTCCATTGTTTCTCCATCTATTTGCCATGAAGTGATGGGACTGGATGCCATGATCTTATTTTTCTGAATGCTAAGTTTTAAGCAAACTTTTTCATTCTCCTCTTTCACTTTCATCAAGAGGCTCTTTAGTTCCCCTTCACTTTCTGCCATAAGGGTGGTGTCATCTGTGTATCTGAAGTTACTGATATTTCTCCCAGCAATCTTGATTCCAGCTTGTGCTTCATCCAACCTAGCATTTCACAAATGTACTCTGCATATAAGTTAAATAAGCAGGGTGACAGTATACAGCCTTGACGTACTCCTTTCCCGATTTGGAACCAATTTGCTGTTTCATGTCCAGTTCTAACTGTTGCTTCTTGACCTGCATACAGATTTCTCAACAGGCGGGTCAGGTAGTCTGGTATCCCTTCTCTCTAAGAATTTTCCACAGTTCGTTTTGATACACATAGTCATAGGCTTTGGTGTAGTCAATAAAGCAAAAGTAGATGTTTTTCTGGAACTCTCTTGCTTTTTCCATGATCCAGCAGATGTTGGCAGTTTGATCTCTGGTTCTTCTGACTTTTTGAAATCCAGCTTGAACATCTGGAAGCTTACGGTTCTTTTTTATGACCGAGTAGTACTCAGTCTTGTGTATGTACCACATCTTTTTCCCATTCATTTGTCGATTGGCATTTAGATTGTTTCCATGTCGTGGCTATTGTTAAAAGTGCTGCTGTGAAAATGTATCTTTTTGAATTACAGTTGTGTCTGGTTATATGCCTAGGATTAGGATTGTAGGTCAGAAAGGGAAAGACAAATACCATATGATGTCACTTAGGTGTGAAATCTAAAATATGACAGAAACGAACCTAGCTGTGAAATAGAAATAGAGTCAGACATAGAGAGCAGACTGGTGGTTGCCAAGGGAGAGGAGGGTGGGAGAGGGCTGGACTGGGAGTTTGGGATTAGCAGATGCAAACTGTCATATATAGAATGGGAAAAATAAAAAAACAAGGTCCTACTGTATAGCACAGGAAACTATATTCAATATCCTGTGATAAACCAGAATGGAAAAGAATATGAAAAAGAATAACTGAGTCACTTTGCTGGATAACAGTAATTAACACAGCATTGCAATTCAACTATACTTCAATAAAAATAAATTAAAAATAAAGACATTTCACCAAGGGAAAAATGAAACAAAGAACTTAATCACTATCATAAGTAAAGTAATATCTTGGGATAACAGAAAAGTTATACCAAAAAGTGACCTTGAAGTCCATATGGATATTGGGCCAGGAAAGAAGACAATTAAGAGTTCCAAGACCTTTTGTCCTCAGCAGAAGAGTGAGACTGCTGGGAAATGTCTTCACATGAGCCTCTCTTTTACTGCTGTTGAATTTGATTATCGAAGGTCAAGCTTCCAGCCATAAGCCTGTCCTTCTCTCCCTGCTCCAGTTCATTTAGTTCAGTTTGAGTAATTAGGTACCATGAGGTTACAATAGGGTGACTTTAAAAGCCCCTTTTCACTGTTAAGCTGCAAATGGCTGCCTTTAAAAAAGGGGGTATTTCTGTGAAAGAAACTGAGAAAAGAAGCTAATGGAGGCCCTAATGTCTCTGATTGAATGCCTGTGAATTGCCCCATAAAACAGGCTGCAACAGGGGAGAATTTTTCTCTTTTCCTGGGTAACTCATTAAAAAAGCAAGCTATTCCTAGTCTGACTGTAGACTGTTAATTAGTCGGTATCATTAAAAACTTCCTAAACGTATTGCAAAGACTTGCATATTACACAGTGAAAAGTGAAAGCGAACGTCACTCAGTCGTGTCTGACTCTTTGCAACCCATGGACTATACAGTCCATGGAATTCTCCAGGCCACAATACTGGAGTGGTACCCTTTCCCTTCTCCCAACGCAGGCATCAAACCCAGATCTCCCACATTGCAGGAGGGCTCTTTACCAGCTGAGCCATAAGGGAAGCCCAAGAATACTTGGTGTGGGTAGCCTATCCCTTCTCCAGCAGATCTTCCTGACCCAGGGATCGAACCGGGATTTCTTGCACTGCAGGCAGATTCTTTACCAACTGAACTATCAGGGAAACCCATTACACACTGAAGGTGTGAATAATGAAATTATGCCAAAGACCCTATTTTAAATAATATATACCCTTTATTCTCCTAATCAGCTCTACAGCATAATATACTGCTTTTCTGAGTTCCAGGTCATTTGCCCAGACCTTCTTTGTATCATCTATTTGTCTCTCTTGTGTGTATTTGTTTTGCAGTAAGCAATGGCCTTGGTTTGGCTTCTCTTCTGGCTGGCCACCACCACATAGAATCTGAATGTCCAACCATTTTCCAGGAACAGAAAGAAGAGCCTCTGCTTGTCTGTTTCAGTGGCAGCTTGGTGGTAAAAAGACTGTTGAATGGGCCACGATTTCAGCAGACCATCACGTGAATGGGACCAGTCTCTTTTCTTCCCAAACATCAGAAATTAAGCACTTCGAAAGGGGATTCAGCCAAGATGACCCATTTACAGGCTGGACTCAGCCCAGAGACTATAGAGAAAGCACGCCTGGAACTGAATGAAAACCCAGACGTTTTACACCAGGATATCCAGCAAGTCAGAGACATGATCATCACCAGGCCTGACATCGGATTCTTACGCACAGATGATGCCTTCATCCTGAGGTTTCTCCGAGCCAGGAAGTTTCACCAAGCAGATGCCTTCAGACTCCTGGCCCAGTACTTCCAGTATCGCCAGCTAAACCTGGACATGTTCAAAAACTTCAAGGCCGATGATCCTGGCATTAAGAGGGCTCTCATCGATGGGTTCCCTGGAGTGTTGGAAAACCGTGATCACTACGGCAGGAAGATTCTTCTGCTGTTCGCAGCCAATTGGGATCAGAGTAGGTAAATGTAGACAGTGTCTTTATTTGGTCCCTCTGTTTCATAAGCATTGTCACTGCATGTTTGGGGCTATAAGCCTTTATGGATAATGGGCTCTTATTTAAACATATATATTCTCTACATACAGGCTTCCCAGATGGCGCCAGTGGGAAAGAACTCGCCTGCTGATGCAGGAGACATTAACATATGTGGGTTTGATCCGTGGGTCAGGAAGATCCCCTGGAAGAGGGCATGGCAACCCATTCCAGTATTTTCGCCTGGAGATCCCACAGACAGCAGAGCCTGTTGGGCTACAGTCCATAGGGTCGCACAGAGTCAGGCATGACTGAAGCTATTTAGCACACACACATGCACTCATTATCTTCATCTACAAAGAAACTTTCAAGGCCACGGGTCTTTCACTGCCATCAGAAGGTGATTCCAGATCCACAGCAATGTTTTGGAACACAAGTTAGAATTGTAGAGACCTCAGAAGTTATTCTGTTCGTCAGAGGGGGTCACATATTTTCATAAAACTGAAATCTGGTCTTTTAGAAGATCCATATATTCCATCTTTTATGTTCTCATCTTTAACAACAAGAAAAGTGGATGCAGTAGATGGCTTTAAATCAAGTATTTTCAACACATGAAATAATTCCTTGGATCCTGTCCATGAGTTTAATACCTGACATTTTTTCTGCATGCCAGACCTTTCCACCCAAACGCCTTCGAGCATTTCTCCTGAAAGTCCCATAAATAACTACAAACTCAACACGTCCCAAACTGAGTGCATCATGTTTCCCGCTCTTCCATCCATCCAGTCTCTTGAGCCAGAAATCTGAGTGTCTCTCTGGACCACTCCCTGCCATTGCTCCTCACATTTCATTAATTGCTGAGTCCTGCTCCTTTCTTTTTAAAACCTGCTCGAGTCTCTTGTTTTTAGTGGCTCCTATGGCTACTGCCCTAGTGTAAGTTCTCATTTCTCACCTGCATCACTCAGACAGCCTTCTGACAGGCTCCGTGCCTCTGGTCCAGTCTCCTCTGAGCCATTCTAGTCTTTACAATCGTCAGAGTAACCCTCCCAAAATTCCACTATGTCACTCCTCTCATTAAACTTCTTCAATGACCTGCAAGTCTTCAAAGTAAAATAAAGCCCTTGACAATTCTTCTTCATCTCCTGCTCTGCTTCACCCTCTGCTCTTTTTCATGGTCTCCAGTCCAGCTGGTTGGAAGTGTAAGCTTTGCCTTAAATACTAGTAATTGTGGTTTTGACATGTCTCCAAGCCTCTGGACTCACTCCACCAGAGACTTAAAGGAGGGCCAACATTTCGTATGCCAAATCGAACCAACTTGGACATACCCTGCCCACTGTCTCATACCTATCTCTGGTGTTCTTCGGGAGGATAGTCTTCATCAACGTCCATCCCAACCCTGTTCCGTGAGGTGTCTTCCTCTGCTCACGTATTTCCACTCAGGTATTTACAACAGCAGTTTAAGAACCACTGTTATTATAGCCGATATTTTTGAACACATATAATCTCATTTAATCCACCGAAGAACTTTTCATGATGGTATTCCTATGATCCTAGTTTTGCAAAGTTAAGCAACTCATTCAGTGTCACACAACGAGTGAGATACAGAACGGGGGTTGATTTGAGAGTGAGTTCTCTTATCTTGGCTTTATTATAATTGCATGCCTACGTGTGCGTTCTTTCTTACCCCTCCTCCCAAGACTGCAGTTTCCTTGAGGGCAACAGACTGCACCTTTTTCATGTTTATCTCTTAGGCACATAGTCCAATAGGCAATAAATGTTGAATTAGAAAGAATGTATGGACTAATCTCCAAAATTTTGCCTGTGACTTGAGCTCTCACAGGGGTATCATACTGAAATTATGGTACTTGGGGAAACACAGGTTTAACTTTCAAAATATACCAAAGAGCCCCTCATCCAAATATAATTAAAAGAAACTTCTAGGGTGCTGTTTAGTGCCTCATATGACTAGGCCTCACCCTAAAGATGATTAGCGTGGGACACTTTAGTGACCCCACTGACTGTTTTCTGGTTGAAAAATTGGAATAGGGCAGTCTAGATGGTGAAGGACAGGGAAACCTGGCATTCTGCAGTCCACGGGGTTGCAGAGTCAGACACGACTGAGTGACTAAACAACAGCAAACCCTGAAAAGGTATTGGAATGTTTTACTACTATCAGTCTATATATAGACGGTTCAGATCTGCACCGCAGCCCAGGATGCCCTGCTGTGTCTCTGCTCTGTTATCCCATAGGCGTTAAGGATGAGCCTCTCATTATAGTGTTCTACCGATGAGAAAGATTTCCAGGTCTTTTTTTTTTTTTTCATATGCTAACTTGCCATCTGTATGTATTTTATTGTGAAGGATCTGTTAATGAACTTGGTCCATTTTTCTTCTTTTAAATTGATGAACCTATTTGCAGGGCAGGAATAGAGATGAAGATGTAGAGAACGGACTTGTGGGCACAGCAGAGGAAGGAGAGGGTGGGACAAATTGGGAAGTTGGGATTGGCATGTATACACCACCATGTGTAATGATAGCTAGCAGGAAGCTGCTGTATAACACAGGGAGCCCAGCCGGATGTCTGCAACAACCTAGTGGGGTGGGAGGGAGGCTTAAGAGGGAACAGACATATGTATACTCATGGCTAATTCGTGTTGTCATATGTCAGAAACAGACACAACATTGTAAAGCAATTATCTTCCAATTAAAGATTTCCAGGTCCTCACATTCACCCATGCATCATTCACTTGACAAACATTTGTTGAGTGTAGACTTGGTGCCAGAGTGTGTGCTAAGTCACTGAGGACATGACAAAAGTACATGTCCCTCCCAGCAAACAGTGCTTTGGGCACCCACTGTCCGGTAATGATGCAAACACATGGACAGCTGACCCCTACCATGGGAGAATTCCTTCTGAGACATAAGCCATCCACAGTGGACAGGAGACCTAGTTTAACTAGCATGAACAGCTGTCCTCTTGGAAAGGACACACAAACACTTTGGATTTTGAAACAGTAAAATCTGATGACTCTGGAGAATGATCGTGCTGACTTCATCGGTGCGTAGTTGTCACACGTGTTCGAGAACTTCCATCTGCTAAGACACATGACACACAGAACACCAGTAAGCAACGATTTAGACGTGAAGAGACCATCACCATATAGTATCTTGTTTTCTGTTAGTCTTTGGTCTGTAAATATCTCCAAATGTGGTGTTAAGAAGCAAAAAGAAACAAGTCTCCAAGGGAATCATTCAAATCTTTATGATTATGATAACCTCAAATGAGGTACTTCATGTCTCTTCTCAGTTTCCTTAGGTGTAAGATGAAGAGCGTGAACTAGGTAATCTCTGAAACACCTTCCATCTCTAATGGTTCATGAATGTGAAGCTCATTCAGCCTGATCCTATGGATGGAGAGGGATTTTAAAATTCACTCTATAGGCTTCTGACTCACTAGGTTCTTTAAAGTAATCTCTCTCTCTCTCTCACACACACACACACACACGTACACACGTACACACTCTTACTTCCACCCCTCCTCTCTTCCTCCACCAAAGGCTGGGTCTACTTGAAGCAGCTTTATTTTTAACTGTTTATTTCATACTGGAGTATAGCTGATTAAAAATGTTGTGATAGTTTCAGGCATATAGCAAAGGGACCCAGCCATACATATACGTGTATCCATTATCACTCCCCTCCTATCCAGGCTAGAGGCAGTTTTTTTTTTTTTTTCAATTGTAGAATACTGTTTGTTCCAAACCATTTTGGCTTTAACAAGAAGGTGAAAGGTTAAGGCTATCCCATTGACAGCCACAGATGATCAGAAGCAAACAAACCTCAGTCTGAACTATGATACTGTCATGTGATTTACTGGTTATATGACCCGGGCGGGACAAGTAACCTCTCTCTTTTCTGACTCTGTTTTCTCACTTGGAAGGTGGAGATGATAGTTCACTTCAGTTCAGTCACTCAGTCGTGTCCGACTCTTTGCGACCCCATGAATCGCAGCACACCAGGCCTCCCTGTCCATCACCAACTCCCGGAGTTCACTCAGACTCACATCCGTCGAGTTGGTGATGCCATCCAGCCATCTCATCCTCTCTTGTCCCCTTCTCCGCCTGCCCCCAATCCCTCCTAGCATCAGAGTCTTTTCCAATGAGTCAACTCTTCGCATGAGGTGGCCAAAGTACTGGAGTTTCAGCTTCAGCATCATTCCCTCCAAAGAAATCCCTGGGCTGATCTCCTTTAGAATGGACTGGTTGGATCTCCTTGCAGTCCAAGGGACTCTTAAGAGTCTTCTCCAACACCACAGTTCAAAAGCATCAATTCTTCAGCACTCAGCCTTCTTCACAGTCCAACTCTCACATCCATACATGACCACTAGAAAAACCATAGCCTTGACTAGATGGACCTTTGTTGCCTGACAGAATGTGGTCCACTGGAGAAGGGAATGGAAAACCCCATGAACAGTATGAAAAGGCAAATTGATAGGGGATGATAAGCAAGCTTATTTAATAATGTAGCTGAGAAGACTGAATGAAATAATGCATTTAAGTTACACAGCTCGTTGCATGGTACATGGTAAACATGTAGTAATACTTAAAGTATTAACATGAATACTGGGCTTATAAAATGGGCTTATAGTATTCAGTGGTAAAGAATCCACCTGCCAATGCAAGAGACTCAGTTTCAATCCCTGGGTCAGGAAGATGCCCTGGAGGAGGAAATGGCAACCCACTCCAGTATGCTTGCCTGGGAAATCCCATGGACAGAGAAGCTACAGTCCATGGGGCTGCAAAGAGTTGGACATGACTTGGCAACTAAACAACAGCAACAAATAAAAGTAATATAGCACAGACGGTAAATAAATTGAAACCAGAGACAAGAGTATGATATTTGAAGATGGAAGTGGGCTGATGAGTCTATCTGCCCCTTGCTGTCCTCAGCACTTGTTGGCTTTCTCCCCAGACATGTTCCCCATCACACAGACCTAGCCTAACTGAGCCCTGGAGGCCTGAAGAGTTGGTGTAGCTTTGCAAAATGATTACTTGACTCTCTCGGGGAGCCTGAGACAACTGGAAAGCCATTTGAGTGTCTCATATGAAAGGTGTACTGAGATTAAAACTGTTATTAATATTTATTAAAGCTATGTAAATTTCATTAATCTAGACCCCGGACAGCCTGAGCGAGAGCACAGACTGGTGAGTGACGGGGAGTGCTGTCCACCAGGGGCACGTGCAGACCTAAGTATGCACACAGAGGCCCAGAGTCTCTGGGCTCCCAGCGCATCCACCAGCCTCCTCCAGAAATGGGGTCTTGGCAGGAGCTTCTAGACTTCTGTCTTTACTGAGGCAGCCAGGCTGAATGGAAATGAGCCAGATTAAATCAGCACCCACCTACTCATTTGGGCTTCCCAGGTGGCACAGTGGTAAAGAATTTGCCTGCCTATCCAAGAGATACAAGAGATGTGGGTTCCATCCCTGGGTAAGGAAGATCCCCTGGAGGAAATGGCAACCCACTCCAGTATTCTTGCCTGGAGAATCCCATGGACGGAGGAGCCTGGCAGGCTACAGACCATGGCGTCGCAAAGAGTTGGACACGACACACCAGGTTGCACTACCTACTAATTCATGGAAGGAAGCCGGCACCTCCAGGGTCAGCAGAGTGTACATTTCAGCTCACCAGCCCAGTGTGTAAGAAGTCTCGGGGCCACTCTTGCTCAATGAGCCTTTTGATCTTTCTCACCTAAACTCCCATCAGCATCGGCAAGAATTCACAGCTTTTCCCTTAAGGGCTGATAAAAAAGAAATCTCCGTCTTGTTTCTGAGCTGCACTTGCATGGGTGCCGCACAGTCTGATGTGCCCAGGAATGCCATTCCCATGGAGGGGAAGATGTGTGCACTGAGGAACCGCGTCCATTTTTTTCTGGATTTTGCTCAGTTTAAAAAAAAAAGAGTTAAATTTGGCTAAGCTATTTTGGGGCTTCCCTGGTGGTTCAGATGATAAAGAATCCACCTGCAATGCAAGAGACCTGGGTTCCATCCCTGGGTTAAGAAGATCCTTTGGAGAAGGAAATGGCTACCCACTCCAGTATTCTTGCCTGGAGAATCCCATGGACAGAGGAGCCTGGTGGGCTACAGTCCATGGGGTCCCAAAGAGCAGAGATGGGTATACTATCTGGCATGTGGAGCTCTTGCGAGGATTAACCCCAATTGCTGCAGTTCATAGGGTCCAAGAGGTAGAATAAGATAATGATTAAATGCACAGACTTGGAAGCCAGATGGCCAGCTTCAAATCCCAGCCCCCTTCCAACCAGCCCTATGATCCTGAGCAAGTTGATTAAACTCTTATTAACCTCAGTTTCTCACCTGAGATGACCATGATCATAGACTAACATTAGTTGGTAGTCAATAAATAGGCTTCCCTGGTGTCTCTGATGGCGAAGAATCTGCCTGCAATGTGGGAGTCCCCAGGTCTAGTGCTAAAGAAACTGCCTGCCAACGCAGGAGACATAGGAGATGTAGGTTTGATCCTTGGGTGGGGAAGATCCCCTGGAGGAGGGCGTGGCAACCCACTCCAGTATTCTTCCATGGAGATTTCCCATGGATGGAGGAGCCTGGTGGGCTACAGTTCATAGGGTCGTACAGAGTTGGACATAACTGAAGTGACTTAGTATGCACACTAGCACAGTCAATAAATGGCAGTTGTTTCTTAAGAAAGAACTCCAAATCAGGTAGAGATGTAGGATACTGGCCCACAAGATGTTCTAAGGGTGGCAGAATTTGACACCATGACTAACTTCTCTCCACCTGGAAAGTACAGACAATACAGCTGAGACTCCAAGACACCCTGCTCCAGAGTCCTGCACAGTAGTTTAATTGTGGCTGGGAGGCTCTGAGAAGTCACGTGTCCTTTTATTATGCTTATTATAGTCTATTATGCTATTTATGCTTATTAGAGTCTCAGGATATCAGAAAAGCATTGGGAGCAGGATGGTTCAGGTAATAATAGCCTTGCCACAGACTACATACAGTTGGCTACTCTGGTAGCTCAGATGGTAAAGAGTCTGCCTGCAATGCAGGAGACCCAGGGTTTGATCCCTGTGTGGGAAGGTCCCCTGGAGAAGGGAATGGCAACCCACTCCAGTATTTTTGCCTAGAAAAATACATGGCCAGAGGAGCCTAGCAGGCTACGGTCCATGGGGTTGCAAAGAATCGGACACAACTGAGAGACTAACACTTTCACTTTCATAGATTACAGTAGCATCCATTGGTGCTCTGTAGACAAGCTGGCCCCCAAGTACTTTAATGAGGGGAGGAAAAACAATCAGAAATGCATTGCAAGTCCAAATACATAAAATTACACTGGACATTCTTTTGTCCTTGTATTATTTACAACTAAAAGCTCAAAAACCAGTGGCCAGGTTGAAAATGAGTTGAAAACTTGGTTCTTTAAGGAGGCTGAGACATTGTAAGGAAGAGCCACGTTAGGGTAATTTAGTGGAGAGAAAAGGCAGCTGATGAACAGCTTGATTACTACTTTCAAGTATAGAGAGTTATTATAAGTAGGCAGTGAATCCTGTGGGCTCTCCTTCCCCAACATACAGAACTAGGGACAAAACATCTGCGATGAAGCACAACCATCTGGCTTGAAGACCTGGGAGCCTGAGCCAAGACCTCAGCCCCAGGGCTCAGATCAGGGTGAGGGGCTGGTGAGCCTGAGCACAAAATTGAAGGGGCACCAAAGGTCTCATTAATCAAAGTAAATAATATTGTCAAAAACTATATTTTAGGATCAAAATTCATGCAAACAAAAATTCTTCATGAACAATATGTCAAAACTTTAAAGTAGGCAGGATAGGAATTATTGATTTTTCCTTGTCCCTTGGGTTCTAGCATGGCTCAGTATGGCTTTGCCCAGGTCAATCTGACTTCTCATGGGAAGAGCCTTAAGTTGGCTCCTAGTCAATTACATTACAGTGTATAATACTATATCTCTAGCCCGCCAGGCTCCCGTGCCCATGGAGTTCCCCAGGCAAGAATACTGGAATGGATTGCCATTCCCTCCTCCAGGGGATCTTCCCAACCCAGGGATCAAATGCAGGTCTCCGGCATTGCAGGCAGATTCTTTACCATCTGAGCCACCACGGAAGCCCCTTTAAGACTTCAGCTTTCTCAAATGGGAACTGGCAATAACCTTACCTGTCCCCTGTGGCTGCTGTGGGAATTAGTGATAATACAGGTAAAGCACTTGGCAGAGTCCTTGACACATCATTGCATCCAATATATGGAGACAATTATTGGTACCACTTTCTACTGTAATTAGCTACTTAGTATGCATGTGTGGCTGCTCAGTTGCTTCAGGCACCTCTGACTCTTTGCGACCCCATGGACTGTAGCCCACCAGGCTCCTCTGTCCAAGGGATTCGCCATCGCCAGGCAAGAATACTGGAGTGCGTTGTTTCATTCTCCAGAGTTTCTTCCTGACGCAGATATTGAACCTGCGTCTCCTGCATTGCAGGTGGATTCTTAACCCCTGAGCCGCCTGGAAAGCCCATCTATTTACTGTAAGACTTGCTATTGTTTAGTGGGATGAATCCAGGCTTCACTGGCTCTCCCATTTACTGCAGTGACGTGCTGAATGGCTACAGTAGTCCGGCTCTGGGCAAGTTCCCAAAGGTCCTAAGGAGCCGCCGTTTGCAGAATGGCTTCTCACACCAGCCCCCAGTCCCTCCAGGCACGAAACGAAGGGAAGATAGATCTTACTAGGGGACTTGACCTTCCTGCTGCCAAGGTTCTGGAAACAAGGACACTGCCAAGTTGACTTTATAATGAAGCAGACAACCAGGAGTCTGTCTGCCCTCAGGGCGCATGCGCTTTTCCACTCACCGCTGTTTTCTGGGGGTGTTCAGCGGCTCCTCGTCCCCTCACACCAGGCAGTAATTGATTTGATGGATACGCTGGTGACTGGGCTCCTTCAAACGTTATTAGTTCCTGTTGACCTGTGGCAACCCCGGAAGGGCTGGCGGGGCACGTGTCCCGACAGCTGCGGTGGGAGATGAGCATTAATTAAGGGGGTTTTCTCTTCTGAGTAAAACCCCGAGGCAGTGGTGGGATACAAGTCTTTGGACTGTAAATAAGCCACTTGATGGAGGCTCGCCTTTAGCTTTTTCAAGAGCATCCGAGAGCTTTTTACAAGCAGCAGGTGTTCGGCACCCCGTTGGGCTTCGCCACCCTAAGTATAAGAACTTGTGAACGAAAGGGGCCGGACTTCTAACATGTCAGTGCTGAACTGGGGAGGGGAGGAGTGTAGCCGAGCCAGGCGCTTGTTTTCATCAGGGCCATGAGAGAGCCCTCCTCTCCAGTCTCAAGGCCTGCCGAGAGAGGTTCCAGAAAATGTCTCGCAGTCTGCTCTCCCTGTGGAAACATTCCCAGCATCCCTCTGGGAGTGACAGGTTTCCCAACTGTTGTGACCTTGGGAGAGAGCAAAAATGAACCGAAGAGGAGAGTTATGACAACCACGAAACAAACCATGTGGCAGGCAGCGACGCTCTTAGGCGGCCACTAGTCACATCCTTACTTTGCAGGTGATGTGACTGAGACTCAGAGAGGCTAAGTAACCCATCCAAGACCACACAGCTGATACATGGCTACAACAGGCTGGATCTCAGACCTAACACCATTCTGCACAGCTCACCACTAGGACCCATCTGCCAAACGTGGGGGCCGTTCAGTCATTCTGGGGGGCTCTCATTGAGGTACCAGTATGTAAGCCTCTCCCAGAGTCACTCAGGCCCCAAAGACTTGCCAAGGACCTCATCAATCAACAGGTAAATCCCACTGCTATGTACTCCAGTCTCACCAAAGTCTGGCCAATCAAATGTTGAAGATCCTGTCCAACCTCTAATGTAATTATTTGACCATAGTAATAGTGACAACAAAAACAACTTTTTTTTTTTTTTTTTAATCCAAGCCCAACAGAGGAATCTGGACATTGCTTGGAACATGTCATAGAAAGTGGTCCTAATATGAGTCTGATTTAAGATAGTGATGAAGGTTCATCTTTGCTGCCTGTTCCTTCCACTAAGATGAGTGTTTGTGTGTCAGCATTCAGCTGGTGAGAACCCCAGCTCTACAGTTCCAGTGGCGTGACCCTGGTGAGATACGTGCCTCCTCTGATCCTTGGTTTCCTCACTATCTGGTAATAATTATGTGTCTTTGATAGAGCTGTGTGAGTTAAATGAAGTGCCAGGCAGGAAGGGGTCTGACACACAGAGAACCCTTTCTTTTTATCCTTAATTCAGGTAGTTTTCCCACTTGTACCTGACGCAGAGTGTGAAATGCCCAAGATAACAATTTCTCATTCAGTTTAAGGTCTTTATAAAATGGACTACATCTCTCTTATATGCTTTTAAGAAGCTTCTGATGGGTGCGGAAATGAAGTTAGAAGAGTTTACGCGTCTTCCTCAACCTGCTGGACACGTGTGTAGCTCGTCACATGGGTTAGTCAAATAGTTCTTCAAATATTCCCTTTAAATCCTCTTCTTCCAAAAGAACTTGTCAAACATGCTTCAGCACTCTCGCTCTAATTCCTCTCAGTTCAGGGCTCAGCTGCCTTCTGCCCACTATCAACATCCCCTTCGATCGTGCTCAGGCCCTTGAAAGCGTGCCTGTTAGAAGCATCTCCTGTATGGATTGGATGGACAGCAGAGCAGTGGGGTCCCTACTCTGAATTAACACAGCAGCGTGTGTCCCTGCCTCACTGGGTGGCTGCTCCTCCAGTAGATGTCAGATGTCACATGGCTTCTGTGACCTTGTGACGCCGGCCAGGCACATTTGTGGTGGGAAGGGACCATCAGAAGCGGGAGAGCAAGCTTTTATTGACAGCATATCTTTCCAGGCCACCTGTTTCTCCCGATTTCTCACTTATAAACCCAGGAGTTCAAAAGACATGACACTCATTACCTTGTAGATAAAAGAGTCTTCTCTAATGGCTAGAAATTCAAGGGTCTAAGAATAAATTTGTCCTTCCTGGAGTATGGCCTGGATGAAGCAGCCAACTCAGATTATTAACTTGAAATTTTTAACTTGAAATTTTGCTCCAGTGGCCGTGTGTCCTTCTCTTCAGAAGGCCAGAGTCAGTACAAGAGGGGATGGGGAGAGGGCGTTTTTAATCACGGTGCTGCCTGCACTGTGAGATTTTCTCATGGGTGTAGCTGACTTTCTGAATGAGTGCCTAGGGACCTAGGGGGCTTCTGTTATATAATTTGAAGTTCTTCTGGGCTGTTAGCTACTTTCCCCAGTTCCCAGTCAGCCACGAAGCATCTTTTGAGCACTTTACAAAGAGCAGACTGTAGAGCTTCGAAAGAAGCCCCCTCAGTCCCTGAGCCCTGAACCTCAACCAGAGGGTCAGCCCCCAGCTCTCCTGCCCTTTAAATACGGTTCCTGGGTAATCGCTCCTGAAGGGTGATATTCGAACTTTAAGCAGCTGCTGGAGATGATTAAATGCCTGCACTTCGCTAAGGCTGTAAATCAAGCTCCCAAGCCATTTATTGTGAGTGTACCATAAAGCAGTAGAAGTTATTGCTACTATACTGCAAAATGTAGCATCAGACAAGAAAATAGAGGGTACATTTTGTTGTGAGGGTTTTAAAGTGACGTGTTGTTTTTCCTCTTTGCACATTCTCTGTTTCTCTTCTCTTTGCCTCTATTTCTTCCCTGGCTCTGATACTTCCACAGGGTGTCTCGGAATCTAATTTCAAATATGGCACTCCTGCAAACAACAGCTAGCGTCTTCCTGGTTGAGAGTGTATTGGTATTAGCGATGCTTCCAGGCATCGGGCACGTCCTGTGCCACACTGTGAATTTAATCCTCACAACAGTTTATGGCAGAGAATTATTATTTTCACTTTAAATAGAGGGTTTTTAATTGAGGCAAAATCACAAGGCTGGTTGGTGAATATATCTCTTTCTCCTTCTTTACAATACCTGGGTATGTCTGGAGTCTGCTGTTGGGGATTGTTGTCACCTAATCTCTGATCACACACAAATTCCCTGCTGAGGAATCCTTGAGGGATCCCCAGAAAGTTGTGTCAGTCTCTCTTTTAAAAAATTTATTTATTTATTTATTTTTGGCTGTGCTGGGTCTTCGTTCCTGCACAGGCTTTCTCTAGTTGCAGAGAGCAGCGGCTGCTCTCTGGCCATGGTGCACAGGCTTCTCATTGCTGTGGTTTCTCTTGTTGAAGAGCATGAGCTCTAGGGCAAGGGGCTCAGTACTTGCAGCTGCTGGGCTCTAGAGCACAGGCTCAATAGTCGTGGCGCATGAGTTTAGTTGCTCCAAGTATGGGATCTTCCCAGATTACAGATTGAACCCATATCTCCTGTAAGGGCAGGTGGATTCTCTGCCACTGAATCACCAGGGAAGCCCCTATGTCAGTCTCTTTGCCACACATTTTGCCACAGAAAACCTTAAGAATTTTGCATGACTTCCCTTACTCAAGGCTTCCCTGGTGGCTCAGAGGTTAAAGTGTCTGCCTGCAATGCAGGAGACCTGGGTTCGATCCCTGGGTTGGGAAGATCCCCTGGAGAAGGAAATGGCAACCAACTCCAGTATTCTTGCCTGGAGAATCCCATGGACAGAGGAGCCTGGTGGGCTACAGTCCACGGGGTACCCACGGGGTGGCAAAGAGTCGGACAGGACTGAGCGACTTCACTTTCACTTTCACTTTCCCTTACTCAAAGGACATCTTCCATCAGAGCCACACTTCTCCCCACTCATCAAACCTCTTTCCCACCTCTAGTTACCTGGTTTCTACTATTCAGTTTTCATTCCCATAGTGAGGTGAGCATGGGCCCTTCAGGAATACTGACAAAAGGTATCTAACTCAACTAGGAAGCTGGGGCCTCAGAGAAATTTTCCTGGAGGCATTACCTGACTTGAAGGAGAAGTAAGATTGAGCAGGTAGAGGGGAGGAAGGTGAGGGAGGCTGTCTGAGAGAAAAAGAAAGCACCTGGGCAGGGATCTGGGGAAGAGAGCGCTAACCATGTTGGAAAAGCCTCTGTTGGCTGCGGTAAGCACAGATTATAAGGGCTCACACAGAGACAGAGGAGGCTGGGAGGTGTAGGCAAAGGCCAGGAGTGAAAGGCCTTGCTGCCACTAGGAATCAGGGCTTCATGCTTGAGAGCAGATCAAGCCCTACACCTATTTCAAAGCTCTTCTCCATGCTAAGAACTGCGGTGCTAGAGAAGACTCTTGAGAGTCCCTTGGACAGCATGGACATCCAACCAGTCAATCCTAAAGGAAATCAAGCCTGCATATTCTTTGGAAGGACTGATGCTTAAGCTGAAGCTCCAACACTTTGGCCATCTGATATGAAGAGCCCACTCATTGGAAAAGACTCTGATGCTAGGAAAGATTGAGGGCAGGAGGAGAAGGGGATGATAGAGGATGAGATGGTTGGATGGCATCACTGAATCAATGGACCTGAGTGAGCAAATTCTGGGAGATGGTGAAGGACAGGGAAGCCTGGCATGCTGCAGTCCATGGGATCAAAAGAGTTGAATATGACTGAGCAACTGAACAACAACTCCACACTAAGAAGCTTTGTCCCTAGCTGGGGCAGCTCTGATATCTTCCTTTTCTTCCCTGGATGCCTGTCACTCTAATCTTCTCTACCGAATGCTTCATCATGCTCCAGGAAGCTCCTGGAGGCAGGATGCTGGGTGTTATTCTCTTTGGTATCCACGGGTACAGAGTAGAGCTCAACAGCATCCTCTTGGCTAACTTGTGGGGAGAAGTTTCAAACAGTGGAAAGTCCAAAGGAGAGTAGCTGTTTGTAGACTCTCCTCAATGACAATATTCCTGGTAAGGGGGCCAGAGCTGTGTGCAGTTGAACTTGACAATGAAAGAAGAAGAGTCAAGAATGCTCTGTCTACAGTTTGTTTGGTAATTCTCAGTATTACCAGGTAATTCTCAGTAACAGTGGCAGAGAATGTCCTAGAAGCAGCAGGACAAACAGGGCACATAATGGGAGTCACTTATGCTGGGGTCTGGGGTGGCTCCATCCACTGTGTGATGAGCTGAGGTGCCAGTTTTCTCATCTAACAATGATCAAACCAGTCAATCCTAAAGGAAATCAATCCTAAATATTCACTGGAAGGACTGATGCTTAAGCTGAAGCTCCAGTACTTTGGCCACCTGATGCAAACAAACAGCCAGCTTATTGGAAAAGACTCCAGTGCTGGGAAAGATTGAGGCAGGAGGAGAAGGGTTGACAGATGATTAGATGGCAACATCTACTCAATAGACATAAGTTTAAGCAAACTTGGGGAGATGTTGAAGGACAGGGAAGTGGGGCGTGCTGTAGTCCATGGGGTCACAAAGAGTCAGACATGACTGAGTGAATGACCACAGCAAATAATGATGTAGGAGAAGACAGTTTCCATTGTTTTCTCTCCATTCTAAATTCTGTATTCTATGTGTGTCATTGTGCCTAAAACCAAGTTGAGGAAAGGTGTCACGTTACAGAAATCTTCACTGTTCAGGTTGCTTTCTGCCCTGCAGGGCTCATGGAACTGAAATCCAATTCTGGCCTTGTTCTTGGAGAAAGGCTTCTTATTTCAACTTCAGGTCTTTTTCATCCTGACAGATTCTGTAGATTATGTTGATCACACATTTCCTCATGAGTTTCTGATGAGTTAATCCATCATATAATTTTATAACATGCATATTGATTATTCTATCACACCACCACAGCTAGAGTATTTCAGTGTGATATCTGATCTATGAACCGCTCACCGCCCCAGAGTATCAATGCAATGCCTTATTTACTTTAAAGCTTCATAAAGGAAGAGGGTCCCATCACAGAGATGTTAAGTCTTCAGATAGTTGAGGGCTGCTTTTTTAAAGCCAACTTTAAAGTTTTATCTTATTTAGTTGTTAACGACAACAACAACCTTATAATGCATTATGAACTCCCTGTGTGCATTCATGCTCAGTAGCTTCAACCGTGTCCAACTCTTTGCAACCCCATGGACTATAGCTCGCCAGGCTCCTCTTGTCCATGGGATTCTCCAGGCAAGACTACTGGAGTGGGTTGCTATACCCTGCTCCAGCATATATTCCCGACCCAGGGATCGAACCTGTGTCCCCTGCACTGCAGGTGGATTCTTTACCACTGAGCCAGCGGGGAAGCCCTATGTACTCCTTACCCTTGTCAACTATGATGTATTAGGTTTTTAAATGACAAATGCAGGCTACAAAGAACATAAGCTCTTGTGCCCTGGGCTGTGGAATAGCTATTATGTTGAGGATTTGCGGAGGACACGGTCTTTGTCCCCATGCTACACGGCCCATAGTGCCGTGCTATATGCGCTCTCTAATCTTTTTTCTTCGTTTTGCTTCCAGTACCTCTTTATCCTCTTAGCTATTAATTGGCTACTGTTAGTGGGCTTGCTGCAAAACTCTTTCTCCTAATTTCCTGGGGATTAGGAAGCCAGAAAACCGAGCCGGTTGAACTATATGCTCTGGGTAGAAGATCTGTGGGGAATCCCGAGAAATAAAGTAAATGAGCTGCAGCAGTGCATGAATTTTATAGCATCTCATCTGTAGGCTCAGAAATGTAGTTCTGCCTGATGCACCAGCAGGCAGCCATGAAGCTCCTTCCGCTGCAGATTTTGGTTAGAACTGTGCAAAATGGAAAAACCTGGGAAGTTTTTCTTCCAAGGTTTCTCCAACCTTGGATTCATATACTACATCTCCTCTGATTTATGTGTCTTTCTTCTCTATCATATTTGCCCCAGTTTAACAGAAAGGGACCTATGTTTTCACTTACACTTGGACGAAAACCTTTTTTTTTTACCAAAGTGGTGACTATCCTTTATATTTTTATGTTTAGATTTTCCAAGCTATTAAATGCAAGATTTTGTTTCTCATCTAGAATATACTGGGCAAGTTAGAGCAGCTTAGCTTTCTGTTTATCTTTTACTATATTCCAGGTCTTTCCTGAACATCTACTTTGAGGCAATGGGGGTCCAAGGAACCATGTCACTGGACCTGTTCCCAGTGGTCCCCTCACCTGAGCTCCACCCCCTTCTCACAGGTCATATGACCCTGGCTCCACCACAATGACCAAAATATAATTTTTATATTTATGGGTTTAAGTTTCTACTTCTTTGGTCCCTTCAATACCCAGACACCCAGGGATGGTGACAGGAGCACGAACACTGGCAAGGACCATGAGATCATAGACACCTGAGCCAGGAAGACACCTGGGAGATGCCTTTGTCCTTGTTTTCTTCAGTGGTCTAGGTAGGCATCCTAGGTTATAGAGTGGTAAAGAACCCCACTGCCAATGCAGGAGACACAAGAGATGAGGGTTCGATTCCTGGGTCAGGAAGATCCCCTGGAGGAGGATCTCACCTGGAGAATCCCATGGACAGAGGAGACTCGTGGGCTACAGTCCTGGGGGTCACAAAGACTTGGAAATGACTGAAGTGACTTAGCACACACAGAAAGAGACTCTCATTTCTGGATAAGGGGTGCAGCCAGTCACATTAAGATGGAGCTGTCTCCTGAGATGGGAGGACTCGTGGCCATTGAATAGTGTACCTCAGAAGCCAGGTTCTGTTAACCTTTTATTCCTTGCAGCACCAAGCTGATCATCTAACCTGAATAAGTGCTATGATAGACAGTTGTCCAAGTGAAGGAGGAAAACTAATTGAGGTTAGTAATTCCAAATCTGATGCTCTTTTTAAAATAGACTTGGCATTCACATACTTTCAAAGGCATTTTTCCCTTATGATTTAGATGGATTTCACACCCCATAATAAATGTGGCCAGAAAAAAATGCTGATTTTATCTTTTAATACTTGAAACCCCTAAGAGCATGTTCAGTTCAGTTAAAGGATTTTCAATTTGACAACTCTCATGAATACAATATTCAGGCTATCATTAAAAAGTGAGCTGAAGGAGATCTTTCTGTACTGGAGGCAACAATTCACACACATGAATATATTCCACTATATACGTCTGTGTGGATGAAAACATTAGATGTAGAGATCATGAGGAAATCCAAAGAAAACCTTTTAAGGAAGAAAGCCAATTTTTTCTCTTTAAAAAAAAAAGGCAGGGGACAGGGAGACGAAGAAGCATCATTTCTATATATTGCAGTAAATTTCACCTTGAAATAATCAAAATGAGCTTAAATTCCAACAATTTAAAATATGGTAAAAGTTGAGCATAAATATGTCCTAACAGCACAGTTAGTGTTTCTGTTGTCATGATAATGCTTTACTGTTTAAAATCAGAGCCTCTATTTTACATTTCTGCCTATTATTGGAAGAACAGTGAATGGAATATTTCCGATCACTTTTAGAATTATTTGTAACATAAATATTTTATCTCTTTAAAATTAAAACTATGTATTATCCACTTTCTCAGAGCACTGCATTTATTTGTTCCTCAATATTTAAGCTGAATTAAATCACAATGAAATTGTAGTTCCAATGCCAACAATGACTTAAAAGTTTTGACTTTTCTGTATGATTTTATTTCTATGTGCACACTGGAAAGAAATGTTTTTCAGATAGTTCTGAAGATATTTTTCACTCCCCCATTTTAAAAAAATGTTTTATATTGGAGCATAGTTGATTAACAATGTTGTGCTGGTTTCAGGTAAGCAAAGTGATTCAGTTATACATGTATCTACTCTTTTTCAAAAATTCTTTGTCCCATTTGGGTTATCACAGAATACTGAGCAGAGTTCCCTGTGCTATACAGTAGGTCCTTGCTGGTTATCTGTTTTAGATACAGCGGTGTATGCACGTCAATCCCAGACTCCCAAGCTATCTCTACCCCTACCCTCCTACTCTTCCCTCCTGGTAACCATAGGTTTGTTCTTTAAGTCTGTGAATCTGTGTTTTGTAAATAAGTTCATTTGTATCATTTTTTAAGATCCCACATACAAGCGATACCATATATTTGTCTTTCTCTGTCTGACTTATTTCACTTAATAAGAGAGTCTCTAGGTCCATCCATATTGCTGCAAATGGCTATTATTTCACTCTGTTTTTAATGACTAAGAGTCCACTGTATATGTGTACAGCATCTTCTTTATCCATTCATCTGCTGACGGACATTCAGGTTGCTTCCCCGTCTTGGCTATTGTAAACAGCACTGCAATGAACATTGGGGTGCAAGTCTCCTTTAGAACCATGTTTTTCTCTGCATGTATACCCAGGAGTGGGATTGCAGGATCATGTGTGTGTATTAAGTTTCTCAGTCGTGTCTGACTGTCTGTGACCCCATGGTCTGTAGCCCACCAGGCTCCTTATTCATGGGATTTTCCAGACAAGAATGCTGGAGTGGGTTGAATCCTCCAAATCTGCCTTAGATGAATTGCTTAGTGTCTCTCATTTGTGTTTTCTTGTTTTCCCACTTCTGTTGGTTGTCTCTCAGCAGGAGATAAGTCTCCAGGAAACAAAGATTTGTCTTTGATTATTAACTCCCCTCTCTCCTCACTCTCACTCCCCGAACATTCGTTAACTCAGAGGCATGTTATAAGGAATAAATTAAGGCAATAAAATAAATGAAAGATGATCCATGAAGGTTTTGCAAAACGGTGCAGTGTGTCTAAAATGGCATTTTCACTATTATGCCTGCAAGTCAAACCTGTGCATTCTTTGACTTTATTCTAAGAAACGTTGAGTTTCTCCCTTGTGATGTTTCTAGATTTTCTCTCCATTTTTCCTCATTCATTTCCCCTCAGTATTTCCTTGTAATGATCTTTTTTAAATTTTATTTTATCAAAGTAATAATGTGAACAGTTTCAAAAGCCAAATTTTAATTAGCCTTGAACAGTAGGCAGCATCTCCCTACTTCTTATTATCTAATTCCTTTGTACAGAAGAAAAGGTTTTCAGTCATTTTAACCATATCTTCCAATATATACTTGCATATTTTCAACTGGCATGCATACATTGCTATTTGTTTATTATTTTAGTGTAAGTTACTATTTCGTTATTCTACTGAGAAAGTTTAACCCTCATCTGCACATTCTTTCTCTTGTTTCCCAACCTCTTAAAATAGTTAAAGAACACAGTGAGGGACTAAATCAATATCTAGTGTTTATATTATTGTGACTATATAAATGGGCTTCCCCCACGGCTTAGTGGGTAAAAAATCATCTACAGTGCAGGAGACACAGGGGACTTGGGTTCAACCCCTGGGTCAGGAAGATCTCCCAGGAGGAAATGGCAACCCGCTCCTGTATCCCAGACAGAGGGGCCTGGAGGGCTACAGTGAGTCCGACTCACCATGAGTTGGACACGACTGAGCTAAATAAGTAGCATTCATAACTATATAAATAATATTCCTAGCTATTAATTTTCTCTAAGCCAGATTACTGGAGTGGGTAGCCTTTCCCTTCTCTAGGGGAATCTTCCCAACCAGGGTCTCCTGCATTGCAAGTAGATTCTTTGCCAACAGAGCTATCAAGGAAGCCTCCAGGATTCATAACTATATAAATAATATTCCTAGCTATTAATATATAAGTAGTATTACATAGTTATATAAATAGATTCAAAACTATTTAAATAGTATTCATAGATAAGCCACATTAAAAAATAATTATAATTAAAATGTTTTGTAACAGTAAAAAACTGTGATGACATTTCCTTCCTTATGCAACATTCTGCTATCTGCTAAGGCACTGATAACTTTTGTAAGAGATCACTTGATATTCTATATATCCAACATGGCCCTTTGCCCCTGGCAATGAGCCTTAGACCCTAGCTTTCCTCCATCCTTGCCCCTCTATGTCATGTGATCCCTTGGCCAAGGGAGCCAAGGGGACAGGGACATGCCCACTGGGATGCTGTGCTTCCCTGCCCTCCTAGACCTGGCTTCTGAACCCTGGACTCCAGAATTTCCTGCCCAGATGGTCCCAGGTACTTTCAGGTCCTGATGGTCTTACTGTGTGCACACTCCAAGGCCAAAGACAGATGAAGGAACAGGTGTATAGCATCCACAGGCTTATGCAAGACCCCTTGTGGTAAAGGGTGGGGCTGGGGGTGGGCTGGGGACTGTAAGCAGGTAAAGAATCAGGCTGCAATGCAGCAGGCCCGGCTTTGACTCCTGGGTCGGGAAAACCCCCTGGAGAAGGGAATGGCACAGCAGGCCAGTATTCCTGCCTGGAGAATTTCATGGACAGAGGAGCCTGGCAGGCTATCGTCCATGGGATGACAAAGAGTCGGACATGACTGAGTGACTAACACACACAGGCACATACACACAGACACACCTAACAGTAAAGGGAGGGGTTGGGGTGGGCTGGGGACTGAAGGCGTCCATCTCTGGCCTCTCTGAGTGCTTGGCAGCAGTGTAGCCCCAGGAGATGACTGAACTAAACCTCCTCTCCATGGCTTTAAGCACAGCTGTGAATGCCTCTGCTTTGTTTGGTGGGGGAGCCATTCCTTTCACGGTTGTCCAAACCCACCAGCTCTGCCATGTTGCAGCACCGTCACCTCTCCTCTCCACACCTTTCAGAACCGCTTTCATTTCTCCCTTGTGTTTGTCTCTGCTGTCTTCTGGATCCCGTGTTGTCTTCTTTCGCAGTTTATTTCATTGTTTTTGTTTGTTTGTTTGTTTGTTTTTTTGAGAGGGTGCATGGGAGACACACTGGAAGTTGAAAAATGTTTTATTTCATCCTCACAATAAGTTTGGTATCAAATCTGTAGGTCGGAAACTGTTTACCTGTAGAATTTTGGAGGTTTTGCTTTGTTGTCTTTAAGCTTCCAATATTGCTGTGAAATCCAGTGATACTTGAAGCCTTAGTGCTGCACATGGAGTTATTTCTTCTCTCAGGAGCCTCTCTCAGAAGACTTTCTATGTGTTCTGTCATTTCACATTGATGGCCCTGGTCTGGGTCTTTTCATTTACTCAGCTGAACATTCCATGAGCGCATTCAATCTGTAAATTCAGATGCTTAAGTCCAGGGAAACGTTCTTACTTTATTATTACTATTTGTTGTTAAATCACCTCCTCCGTTTTCTCTAATTATTGCTTATGTAACACCTATCATTTGAATGTTTGAGTTACAAGAGTTAATTTCTTTTTTACTCTTTTCTTCCACTTTCTAAATTTGTTTTTTGTGGTTTCTTTTTTGTTTTTTTTTTGTTTGTTTTTTTTTTAAAGATTTTCTTGTTATGACCTTCTCAAACTTCTCTGCATCTTTCACCCACGATATCACATTTTTCCTTTCTGAGAGTGCTCTTGTGTTAATAACAGCTTACTCTTTTTTCCTATCAGTTCAGTCAGTTCGGTTCCGTCGCTAAGTCATGTCTGACTGTTTGTGACCCCATGGACTGCAGCATGCCAGACCTCCCTGTCCATCACCAACTCCCAGAGTTTATTCAAACTCATCTCCATTGAGTTGGTTATGCCATCTAACCATCTCATCCTCTGTCATCCCCTTCTCCTCCCACCTTCAATCTTTCCCAGCATCAGGGTCTTTTCAAATGAGTCAGTTCTTCACATCAGGTGAACAAAGTATTGGAGGTTCAGCTTCAGCATCAGTCCTTCCAATGAATATTCAGGACTGATTTCCTTTAGGATGGACTGGTTGGATCTCCTTGCAGTCCAAGGAACTCTCAAGAGTCTTCTCCAACACCACAGTTCCAAAGCATCAATTCTTCAGTGCTCAACTTTCTTTATAGTCCAACTCTTCACATCCATACATGACTACTGGAAAATCCACAGCCTTGACTAGATGGACCTTCGTTGGCAAAGTAACATCTCTGCTTTTTAATAAGCTGTCTAGGTTGGCCACAGCTTTTCTTCCAAGGAGCAAGCATTTTTTAATGTCGTGGCTGCAGTCACCATCTGCAGTGATTTTGGAGCCCCCCAAAATAAAGTCTGTCACTGTTTCCACTGTTTCCCCACCTATTTGCCCATGAAGTGATGGGACTGGCTGCCATGATCTTAGTTTTCTGAATGTTAAGCTTTAAGCCAACTCTTTCACTTTCATCAAGAGGCTCTTTAGTTCTTCTTCACTTCCTGCCATAAGGGTGGTGTCATCTGTATATCTGAGGTTATTGATATTTTCCTCGGCAATCTTGATTTCAGCTTGTGTTTCATCCAGCCCAGCATTTCTCATGATGTACTCTGCATATAAGATAAATAAGAAGAGTGTCAGTATTTTATCTCTCCAGTAATATTAATTTTAATACTTCTCGCATTTTCTGCATCTTTTCCAAGCTAATTTTTTTCCTTGCTTGTCCTTGCTTCTTGGCTATGTCCTCCTTAAGTCCTTAACAGTTCTAAACACCTATGTGAAAGTTCAACCTGCATGGGAGGGACCTGTGAGCTCCATGGTAGTGTGATGAGGTAGCCAGCTGTCTTTTTCCATGAAGGACTCCCAGCTTTCAGTATCTGCAGGTCTTTTTTCTTGCTCAGTGCAACGTCTCCAAAGAGAAGTCTTCCTGATCTTCTGACCAGGGATGAGGGTGGTGCCAGTCCTCTGAGAGCTGAGCGTGGAGAAGGCAGGCAGTTTTGGTTTTACAGTTTCAGAAACAGCCGTTCACTGAACCCCCTGCTTGACCTGCAGCCTGGCCTCAGATGGACACACTGTCCTGGGGCCTCTCTGTTCTAACTTCCCAAGAACAAACTGTCCTTCTTCTGAGAAGGAATTTAGTATCTAAATGCTTTAAACACATCCCATGACTCCCCTGGTTTGAGTCACCTGCCCCAGCCTTCAGAGGCTGCTATGTTCTGAGCATTTCCGGGAGTTCGTGGTACAAAGTGGACTTACTTCTTGCTGGCTCCCTTTTTCTGGTCTATTACTTCAGCAGTCCCTTGTCCATCTGCTTTCCAACCTCCAAAATTTGATAGTATCTCTCATCTGCCATCATCTCTCCATATGTTTTCCTTGTTCCCAAGGTTTACTCATTTTTAAAAAATTTCTTTACTCTTAGGTAAATAAGGTCTTAAGTGAAGAAGAAGTAAAACCATATGCTCAATCAGCCATGTTTAACTGGAAGGTCTTGAAGATTTCTTTTATTTTATTCATATATTTTGTTTGTACTTTCCTGTGAGGATATTACTGACAACGTTAGCACTTCAAATATCTATGAATTTTCTTAGTCCATTCATTTTTATATTCATTTACTGATTATGTTTTTTATTATACTGCTTAGGAAGCAAAAAAGATGTGAAATACACTTTGAATTAGGGCAAGAATAAAGATATGACAAAATCTGAACATTTAATAAGGTATATATCCAGTGACAAGTAGGTAAACATCATCAGTTCAGTTCAGTTCAGTTGCTCAGTCGTGTCCGACTGTTTGGAACCCCATGAATTGCAGCACGACATCATAGCAGGAAGTAATTATATCAGAAAACACCTTTAGAAATTAAAGCCCAATCATCTAGGTGTGACACTTGACAGAGTCCTATAAATATCTCAAAGGTAAGAGAAGATACTAACAAGAGTATACGACTAACTGGAGCTTGCAAGAAAAATAAAATAGAAAGGAAACTTTGGGATTAATTATCAATCAAAAACCTTAAGTTTCAAAACTAGTAAAAGGAATGACATTTTAAAATGTTTACCAAGTGCTTATTGTGTGAGAATAAATATATTGTCAAATAGAAAAACAGTCTGGGCACTTCCCTGGTGGTATGGTGGTTAAGAATCCGCCTTGCAATGCAGGGTACTTAGATTTGATCCCTTGTTGTTGTTCAGTTGCTAAGTCTGACTCTTTTCGACCCCATGGACTGCAGCACGCCAGGCTTCCCTGTCCGTCACTATCTCCTGGAGCTTGCTCAAATTCATGTCCACTGAGTCAGTGGTGTCATCCAACCATCTCATCCTCTGTGGCCGCCTTCTCCTCTTGCCCTCAGTCTTTCCCAGCATCAGAGTGTTTTCCAGCGAGTTGGCTCTTCACATCAGGTGGCCAAAGTATTGGAGCTTCAGCTTCAGCATCAGTCCTTCCAATGGATATTCAAGGTTGGTTTCCTTTAGGATCTCATGCCTTGGAACAAATAAGCCTGAGAGCCACAGCTAAAGTCTGTGCTTGGCAAAGAAAGATCCTGAGTGATCCAACTAAGACCTGACACAGTCAAACAAATAAACAAAACAGAAATGAAAAAACAAAAAACAAAACCAATCTGGACTTAATAAGGAAGGGCTTTATCCAAAAAGATTATTGTAAGGGGAGGAAAGAAGAGAAGGAAATAATTTTTTTTTTTTTTTTACAATTCAGGATTTAAATATTTAGGTTATTTAAATCACTTATTTTAAGCTGCACAATGCTAAAGGTAAACTAAAAAGATTTAAATACAACCCACTGCAAGGGAACACAATGAGTAGCTTTTTATTAAAAAAAAAAATTTGTTTAAACAAACAAACAAACAGAAGTATCATAAACACAATGCAGCCACCCTGTCTGGTATGCAGGAAGCCGTGGGAGATGGTGGTGAGAGGAGCTGGGATGGGGAACAGGAATCTGCAGAAGGAGCTTCGGCTCACAGATGACGTGCAACCTGGAAACATCCCGAGGTCCCTTGGGTCCCCCTAGTACAGTGGGGGAAGGGGACGATTTCCATAAAGAGAGCACTCAGAACATAAGATCTGTGAGGGTCTCATGGCTTAAGCAGGAAGAGTTTTCATTCCCAGGGAGAAGTAAACAAGGCTAGAAAGATCTGGAGGTGGGAGGTGAGATGAAAGGATGGCCAGATAAAGAGTAGATCAGAGAATGTTTTACCTAAGACCAAGTGAGGCTGAGCCAACCTTCAGGGCCCAGGGGAAGGAGAGAACCTTAACCTAATTCAGTTAACAAGCATTATGTTCCTTTGATCAGTGGCGACCAGCAGGTCAGCTGATCATTTATGAGGCAAAGAATGGGGAGCTGAAGACTCTGTGTCACAGGTCAACCAGGGAGGGGGCAGCTGTGTGAGTCTGATCTATGTCATGTGGGCAGGGTGGTTCTTTGCTGCCAGCCTGCTTTGCAGGAACACAAAGGAGGGGGAGATTACCTAACTTTTGCTGTTTTCCAGGATCACAAAAATTGGATCAATTTCAACACTGTCCACATAAATAAGCAAGATGGCTACCCCTGAAAAATTAAGTGGCTAATGAGGGCAATAACAGAGTAAAGTAATTCCATAAAGTGTAGCAAGTGCTGTCTGTGAGAAATAAATATGCTGGTTGCCATGGCAATGCAGAGGAGAGACACCTCACGTGGTGGGGGTTGGGGCAGGCAGCAATGGCTACGCAGGTTCTTAATGGATGACCAGGACCTATCAGGTGAAGAGAAGGGTACGAGCTCTAAATCAGGAAGTATCAGCAAAGATCACAAAGGCAAATGTGCTGTGTGAACTTTATGCAGCAAAGCTTACATCCAAGTGGGCTAGGGAAAATAGTCTTTTCTGGCTGACGAGAGATTATTTTTTCCTTCTTAGGCGATCAAATAATAAGAAAAAAGAACTTCATCACTCACAGAGGGAAATGTGAGTCTCAAATTGGGTTAAAGACTGGAAATGCTCCAGGATAAAGGTATGATGAGACTATACTCCGAGGGGAAGCTTGAGTGATGTCATAGCAACTGCTGGGAGCAGCTCTGGGTGTGCCTGTAGGGCCTCATTCCAGGCTTCCCAGGTGGCTGAGTGGTAAAGAATCTGCCTGCCAAAGCAAGAGACTCAGGTTCGATCCCTGAGTTGGAAAGATCCCCTGGAGAAGGAAATGGCAATCATTCCAGTATTCTTGCCTGGAAAATCCCATGGACAGAGCAGCCTGGCAGGCTATAGTCCATAGGGTCACAAAGAGTCAGACACAACTTAACCACTAAACAACAACCCAGGCCAACAGCTCACGAGTGGGAAAGAGGTCTAGCAGGCATAGAGAAGCCCCACCATCTCCCTTCTATTCCTCACCAAAACTATTAAGCCAGTTTTCTTCAGAGTAGGAGTCTATCCGTAAATATGTAGTGAAAACCTAGGTAACACGTTTATATTTATCTAGAGTTTACTTTGGAGAAGGCAATGGCACCGCACTCCAGTACTCTTGCCTGGGAAATCCCATGGACAGAGAAGCCTGGTGGGCTGCAGTCCATGGGGTCGCTAAGAGTCGGACATGACTGAGAGACTTCACTTTCACTTTTCACTTTCATGCATTGGAGAAGGAAATGGCAACCCACTCCAGTGTTCTTGCCTGGAGAATCCCAGGGATGGGGGAGCCTGGTGGGCTGCCATCTATGGGGTCGCACAGAGTCAGACACAACTGAGGCGACTTAGCAGCAGCAGAGTTTACTTTACAGCTTAAGGCTTTGTCTCCCAGTATCAAACTTCATATTCTAAAAAGTAACAAACTTCTGTTTCACTCCTTGTGAGAAACAGACTGCAACAAGAGTAGATTTCTTCTCTTTTGCTTCAAATACAGAATTTTTAGGGGATCAGATATCCAAGCATCCTGGGGTGGCATGCCCTTCCCTAAAGGAAAATCTGTGTCAGAACTCAAGCAGCAGGCACACCAAGTGTGGTGGATAAAGGGACCCTTTGTGGGGGTGGTGCGGGGGGTAGGGCACGGTGCGGGTAAGGGGTCAGAGGCCAGGGTCAGGGCACAGATGGATGCTGTCTGAGAGGAGAGGCACAGCCCCTTGGAGTAGGATCACTGGGGAGAACAATGTGGGGCAGGGCTTCTCCATGCTTGCTGGACCTTCTTTGCCACTCTGAGCTGTCAGCATGGGGTGGGGACCCATAGGCAGATAGGGCACTGCTCCCAGCAGTTGCTATGACATCACTCAAGCTTCCCTGCAAGAGTATAAAGTCTCACCATCCACTCATCCTGGAGAAATTCCAGGCTTTAACCCAATTTGAGACTCATAATTCCCTCTGTGAGTAATAGGGCTCTGTTTTGGTACTATTTGATCTTTGTAGCTTTCACTGTAACTTCTAAAATGCTGTAGCATTTCCCACTTGTAACAAAAGGGAAACAAATATGTTTTTTCAAAATGTTGTTGCCAAGTTGTGTCTGACTCTTTGTGACCCCATGGACTGTAGCCTGCTAAGCCTCCTCTGTTCATGGGATTTCCCAGGCAAGAATACTGGAGTGGGCTGCCATTTCCTTCTCCGGGGGATTTGCCCAGTCCAGGGATCAAACCCACATCTCCTGCATTGGCAGGAGGATTCTTTAGCACTGAACCACTGGGGAATGAGAGGATAGTAAAGCGTAGCATGTCCTAAATTTAGAGGCAGGAGCCAGTCTTAGAGTGTTTCATTGGGTTTTTTTTTTTTTTGGCATCATGCCTTTTCTTGCGAGAAGCCTCCTTACCACCCCCTGACTGAGGAGTAGAAGCGAGCATAGCTCCCGCTGTCCTGTCACCAGATCTCCATGGGATGACGTGTGAGGGGAGGAGGGAGCAAGGTGGAAAGAGGAGACTGGGGGAAGTTAAAAGTTAATAATGTAGTGATGACAATAACCTGACAGAATGATAAAGAAAAGCAACCCACGTCCTTAAAAATCAAGAGTAGCCTAGAACAGGGGTCTTCCAACTCTGGGATCAATGCCTGATGATCTGAGGTAGAGCTGATGTAACAAAAAATAAGTGCACAATGAATGTAATGTACTTGAATCATCCGGAAATCATCACCTACCTCCCTAGTCAGTGGGAAAATTGTCTGCTAGGAAACCAATCACTGGTGCCAAAAAGACTGGGGACTGCTGGCCTAGAAAAAAAAAAAAAGGTGGGAGATAAGCAGGCAGGGGGAAAAAAGCTCGTGAATCCGGAGGTTTGTCAAGTTGACAAAGGTAGTCAGTGCCAAATACAAGCCATCTAAGGAACTTGGTGCTGGAGAAGACTCCTGAGAGTCCCTTGGACTGCAAGATCAAACCAGTTAATCCTAAAGGAAATCAACCCTGAATATTCATTAGAAGGACTGATGCTGAAGCTAAAGCCTCAATACTCTGACCACCTAAGGCGAAGAGCCAACTCACTGAGAAAGAAGATCCTGATGCTGGGAAAGATTGAAGGCAGGAGGAGAAGGAGGTAACAGAGGACAAGATGGTTGGATGGCATCACCCAGCTCAATGGAGATGAGTTTGAGCAAACTCCAGGAGACAGTGAAGGACAGGGAAGCCTGGCATGCTGCAGTCCATGGGGCCACAAACAGTTGGACACAACTGAACAACAACAACAAGGAAAAGTAAAAGAATGAATATACTCTACAGTAGCAAAAAGGAAAAAATAGATTAAAACCAAACAAATCTCCTGCATCCAAAAAACACAGAGTGGAATAGAGTATGGCAAAAGAGTAATTTGGAAAATGTAAAATGAATTCTATATGAGCCTTTGTGGATAAATCAAGGTTCCAGGATAAGAATTACAAGGCTTTCTCAGCTTCTGTTTCTCAAACTGAAAGGTCAGTAGTTCAGAATTGGATTTTTGACTATAGTAGCTCACAAAGGTCATCCCCTCACCCAGGCATCCCATGTTGACTGCAAGATCAAGTTGACTGCAAGATCAGGACTGGTGGCTCTCAATCCTTGTCTATCCCAACCTTTCCTGTCTGAAAGTCATGAATGCTTTGAAGCAGTAGGTTGGGCCCTGCTTGTGTCCTGGAGCATTCCAGGCATGTTTGCTGGTGTTTCAGAATCCTGTGCCACAAGAAGTGAGCTAGGCAATAATTCCCTCTTGTGATGATTTCCTGTCTGGTGACCACTGGGTTTGCAGTATCCTTCTGGTTCCTGTTCACCCTACAATTGCCTTCTGCATGTGGTGCCCATTTCCAGTTGGGGCTCTCCCATTCCCCTCCGTCTAACTCACACAGTCCGCTTCAAATGCCCTTCCTCCTCCATGCTCCCTGAGTATCCAGACACCACAGCACCCGGCACGTTTCAGATACTTCTGCTGCTGCGTCCCACCTTTCAGATCAGCCCCCATCTGACCCGATGGGGTCAGATGATCTGTGATGTGAGCTAGCTTAAGTGTCTTCACATATAGCCATTTAGTCTGCAAAATAGATGTGCAGAGTGTGCTATTGCGGTCTTTATTTTCAACATGAGAGAACTAAAGGCCAGAATCATTAAATAACCCACCCAAGGTCATACAGGTAAGCAAGCAGCCAAGCTAGAATCTATATCCTGGTTTGTGTGACATCTAGAGCTCACTTGTTCTACCACCTCACACAGACTACTAGAGAATATTTAGTAGGGTTCTTTTTTAAAAAATGATGATAAAGAAAGAAAAGATTGCAAAAATGGATTTTCCTCAGTTTATACGAGTAGTTAGTGGAAGAACTGATTTTAAAAAGATCTCACTCCCAGACAAGTAACCGGCTGCAGGAACCTTGAGATTTGACACTGTAAAATGGGGCAATTTTGGCAATTTTCAGCATCTCTGCATTTCTCAGGAAGAAGTCCATGACCCATGAAGCCCAGTACAACCTATCTTTTCTCACCTCACTTTTTATCCTGATAATGCTGGGCACAGAGCCTCTATTTCTGCAAGTATCTCAATGGATTGAATTGTTTTGGGTTAGGGAAAATTTTTAAGACTCTATACTTCTTTATTTCTGAATGGGGAAATAGGGAGGAAAAAGACTATAATTTGTCAAGCATCTACCATCCCAGACACTGTAATAGGCATCTTTAAATTGACCAGTGGTTCTCAAACTTGAGGATACACCTGAATCTCCTGTAATGTCTGTGAAAATCAAACCCTGATGGGCCTCCCTCCCAGAGGTTCAAGCTCAGTAGGCTTAGAGTGGTGTCTGAAAACTTGCACTCTTTTTTTTTTTGATATGGATCATTTTTAAACTCTTTGTTGGATTTGTTACACTGTTGCTTCTGTATTATACTTTGGTTTTTTTGGCCATGAGACATGTCGGATCTTAGCTAGGAGCTACCAGAGATTGAACCCACAGCCCCTGCACTGAAAGGCGAAGCCTTAACCAGCAGACAACCAGGGAAGTCCTGGAACTTGCATTTCTAGGAAACTCCCACACTTTGAGGACCTCTGATATAGGCTGAGGACTTCCCTGGTGGCCCAGATGGTAAAGTGTCTGTCTATAGTGCCAGAGACCGGGGTTCGATCCCTGGGTCAGGAGGATCCCCTGGAGAAGGAAATGGCAGCCCACTCCAGTGCTATTGCCTGGAAAATCCCATGGACAGAGGAGCCTGGTAGGCTACAATCCATGGGGTCGCAAAGAGTTGGACACGACTGAGCACTTTCTTTCTTTTCTTATCTTAATCCTCTCAGTGAACCCAGAAGATACTATGATCCTCTTTACTTTATAGAAGAGGAAATTGTGATTCAGATATGTTAGGTCAGTTCCTAAGACTACCCAATTAAATAAGGACACAAACTTTCTGGTTCCCAAGCTGTGTCTTTGCTCTTTCAAATATCCTACTCTACCATAATCAGCAGGTTTTCCCAAGGAGCCACCTTCCTTCCTGCTATAGGAGCCACACACTGCTCTCTTGAGCTGAGATCCAGAGTGGGAAACACTCAACACTTAGATCCAGTTAGGGTCTCATTCACAGCCAGTTTACCCTTCCTTGCTCTCCCTCCTGGGTCACAGGGTTTGGTGACAAAAGGAAATGCTCTATGTGTGTGTGTGTGTGTGTGTGTGTGTGTGTGCATGTGTTTATTTTGAGGGGCTTAGGCTGCTTTAAGGGCTGACCCAGGTGGTGCTAGTGGTAAAGAACCTGGCTGCCAATGCAGAAGAACTAAGAGACACGGGTTCAGTCCCTGGGTTGGGAAGATCCCCTGGAGGAGGGCATGGCAACCCAATCCAGTATGCTTGCCTGGAGAATCCCGATGGACAGAAGAGCCTGGAGGACCACAGTCCACGGGGTCACAAAGAATCGGACATGACTGAGCGACTAAGCACGTCATGCTGCTTTGAAGATGGGGGACAAGAGAATGGTGCAGAGTGGGGCAGCCCTCGAGGGGTCAGCAGGAGTTGCTGTCACGGGGCGCCTCTACCCTCCCCTCATTAGTGGACACAAGGGGAAGGTGGTGACCCAAGGAAAGGTGACACCTCTCGCCCCACAGCAACCTGAGCCCTGGGAACAGTCAGTCAGGTGGACGGAGCAGAAAGGCATAGGATCTAGGCATCAGCTCGAAGGTACTAGGACCTCTGTTAAGGATGCAAGAGGTCTTTACATTGGAGCACGGTGAGGCACTGAAGTGGCCCATCCAGAGCCAGACCTGTGACCTGTGTCTAAGGAAGGACACTGGGTCACATGTCCCTTGGAGGGCACTGACTGAAGGGGCCCAGAACTCAAATATTTGGCCTGGGTCTCATGAGCAACAGCAGTTCAGGAGAGTATACCACAGACAAGTTGGTGAAGTATTAGAAGAAAGAAAGGAAGAAGGAAAAAAGATAAATGAGGAAGGAGACAAGGAAGGGAGGGAAGGGGAGAGGAAAAGAGTGAAAAAGAAAGAAAAGGAACTCTTACTTTTCTAGCAAGGCTGTGTACATTTTCAGTCTGGATGAATTTCGATATCCTATTGTTGAAAGTAAATAGAAATTTTGTTTCTGAATAATCTCTTTTTTTAACTGTTTCAATAATTGTTAAACTCTGAGGCAGAATATTTTCAGGTTGGCAATTTGGGGGCTGGAAGACATTTTGTATTTCCTGGGTTTTGCTTTGTTCTGTTTTGTAACCAGGTGTCCATTCTGTCAGCTCAGAGCAAACATCACAGGCAGGATGCAGGCACTGAAGACAATGGCCTTCTCTTAAAAGTATTGTTGGTACAAACACATGCCTTTAAAATGCACTTAGAAGAATAAGCTATGGCCAGCAGGTAAACAGGAGAAGGCACTGGCACCCCACTCCAGTACTCTTGCCTGGAAAATCCCATGGACAGAGGAGCCTGGTAGGCTGCAGTCCATGGGGTCTCGAAGAGTCAGACACGACTGAGCGACTTCACTTTCACTTTTCACTTTCATGCATTGGAGAAGGAAATTGCAACCCACTCCAGTGTTCTTGCCTGGAGAATCCCAAGGACGGAGGACCCTGGTGAGCTGCCGTCTGCGGGGTCACACAGAGTCGGACACGACTGAAGTGACTTAGCAGCAGCAGCAGCAGATAAACAATAGAAAACATTTCCTCTTTGGCTTGTGGATGGTTTTGGCGTTTGTCATTCTAGCCCACATCAGGATGCATTCTATTCCACTCATTGCTAAGTCTATCATTCTGTTTAGAGGGAACAAGGTGTAAAAACTGCCAGGATTAAAACTGGACAGAGGCGCAAAGCTGTTAAAGATAATAGACCTGTGTTAAACCCGTGAATGAGTGGAAGGTCCTCTGTCCGAAGCCCTGTTCTCATTGTCCTCCATGGGCTGTTTTCCACACATACAGTGTGTTCACAGCTGGCTGGCAGTTTTCTTTTGGGGCCTTTGTGAATAGGTGTGTGCCAAATCACAGGCCTGGCTCCCAAGCTGGGAACCCACATCCGTGCTCGTTTCATCCAGCATCTCTCAGGAGGGTCCCTCATCAACTCTGCACCCGCCATCTGGTATTGTTGGGGTGGCCAGCTCCCTAGGCACTGCATGCCTCCGAGAATTACAATCCAGGTGGATTCAAGTGTCACTAAGACTGACTTTTCCCTAGGGTTTAGAATTTTGTTTCAGACAAAATAATATACACAGGAGACAGTCTGGCAGTATTTTCCACCTTTTAATGCTGGAGGCCAAAGTCAAGGTTGTACCAGCAGGTTTTGATAAAGCTACCAGAATCTAATTGATGGCTTTGAAGGGAATTTTAAGAAGACTTGGGTGTGAAGGCCCCTCAGTGAAAACAGCTGCTGTTTCCTCTCTTTGAATGGAGGCTGAATTCAGTGCTGTATATCCCAGAGGGCTTTTAATACTGTGCATCTTAAGAAAGGCAGATTCAGAGTCATGAAAATGTGTTAGTTGGCTTTCCGGTGGAAAGTGACAGAATTTCTAACTTTCAGTTGCATGCATGCTAAGTCACTTCAGTCACGTCAGACTCTTTGTGACCCCAGGGACTGCAGCCCACCAGGCCCCTCTGTCCATAGAATTCTCCAGGCAAGGATACTGGAGTAGGTTGCCATGCCCATTTCCAGGGGATCTTCCCAACCCAGGGATCAAACTTGCATCTCCTACGGCTCCTACATTGCAGCTGGATTCTTTACTGCTGAGCCACCAGGGAAGTCCCCAACCTTCAGTTACCCACCTCCCCAAACCCCAGATTCTTCAGGGATATTTGCAATGAAAGGGTTAGGTGGTAGCTAACTCTGTTAGCTTCAGTGGTGAACTGGACTGCACTTGTCCTTCCTCCTTGGCATGTCCAGTGGGCTCCACTTATTAGCATCCTCTTCTTTATGCCCAGGTCTCACCCTGGCTCCATTCTGCCTCTTGCAGAGGGGAAAGAACTCTCCTCCCCAACCAGAGGGAGCTCAGGGCCCTCTGATAGCATCACTGGCCTGGTGGGAGGAGAGAGAAGAGAGCAGACCTGAGTCCTGCTAAGAGGAGAGGACTCTGCCTCAGACTCAGCATGGGGAGGTCTTAGCTCCTCTGTGACTTGGCCACTGAGGTCTGGTGTCTGCATGTACTGCCAATACCCACACTACACCAAGCTCCCTGGACTATCTGCACACCTTGCTTGGCATCCTGTTCACCACTGCACTTACCACGGGAGGCCTACTGTTTGGTTTTCTTCTCGGTCCCCTGAATGGTCAGCTTGTGAACCAAAGATGCGCTGCCTTCAGTTCTATCGTACCTGCATCAGGTATAATGCGCGGCACATAGAATTCAGTTACCCTCTGCTGAAAAAACGTGTGATATTTAGTGCACCTTTTCAGAGCTAATTCTCTCATCCAAATCCTAGGAATTTGGCACTCTCCTTCTGATGATACAGATGAGGAACTCGAGTTACAGACAAATGAAACAACAAGCTTGGCCAAGTCAAGATGATAATTTCAGATACAACATTCAACCCGGCTGTCGGGCTCCAGAGCTTCCAACATAAACCACTATGGTTACACGTCCCAAGGACCATCCAGAGCACAGCGAAAGATTAATCTCTTTAATTCAGGAGGCCAGGTGGAGCATAGAGCTCAGCACATGCTGGTAGGGTTAGACTGATTCCAGGAAACGGAGCAAACTAGCTCTGCTGGAAAACCTCTGCCTCCTCTTTAACCCCACAGCAATATCCTCTCTTCCCCCCAATTCCGGCATCTTGCAGTACAGACCAGAGAATGTGCAGCTGGCCTTCTATCTCAGCTGTTTTGGAGTCAAGCATCAGGTCATACTTGGGGGTTCTCCATAAATGAATGAATAAATGAATATCCAATAGGACCTGAGATGCTTCTTCCCTTGTTGAACAACCAGCTTTATTATGTTCCTTGGTTCTAATATTGGCCTTGACTTTTTAGCCATGAGACATATTTTGATAAGTACTTATCTTTTTTGTCCTGCTTAAATTGAAGTTTTGCAAAAGGCATATCATTTGGGGGTCTGAACTACTTAAGAAAAAGTGCTATCCTAGAAAGAATGAAAGAGTACCATATGAAATGGATAATATGGGAAATTACATCTGCATCTGTGTGACTCACTGTTATCAAAAGGCAGGTGTGTATTTTGTTGGCTTAGAACTGCTCCTCTGCTCCTGTGCAGTGTCTCTTTAGTGGTGATTTTCTAACCAATCATATTGAAGGTTTTTGAATAAAAACAAATCCTTTTATTAACTTATGTTAAATAGTACATTGCTGCAGAAGAGCAATGCACCTGACAGTCACCCTCCAGAGCCAGGATGAAGCAAGACCCACTTTGTTTTTCAAGTTTTTGTGCCCCATGGGCTTCCCACGTGGTGCTAGTGGTAAAGACTGCCATTGCATGAGAGATGAGAGACACGGGCTCAATCCTTGGGTCAGGGAGATTCCTCTGAAGGAGGCATGGCAACCCACTCCAGTATTCTTGCTTGGAGAGTTCTCTGGAAAGAGGAGCCTGGCAGGCTACAGTCCATGGGGTCACAAAGAGTTGGACATGACTGAAGCGACTTATCATGCATGCATGTGCCCAATACACTTATCAACCACATTTTTTATTATAATTCTTGTAACTGTATTTTTTCCATTACTGACAATAACCCTTATGAAAATTATGATAAAATTGCACTTGCATTTTAATTTTTATTCTCAAAGCAACGACTAGGCTGGCATTGCACTGCTCAAGACACTTCACATGAGTGCCCTACTCTAGATGCTCTGACAGACCGAAGCTCACTCAGAAAGATCACAGAGCATGTGGGGGACATCCGCTTCTAAAAGCAAGAGCTGGGACTTCCCTGGCAATCCAGTGGTAACACTTTGCCTTCCAATGCTGGGGGTGCAGGTTCGATCCCTGGTGGGTAAGCTGAGATCCCACATGCCTTGAGGCCAAAAGGCCAAAACATAAAATAGAAACAATATCGTAACAAATTCAATAAAGACTTAAAAAAAAAACTTAGGTGTAAAAATATTAAGATAGACCTCAGATACATGCAAAATATTTTCCCCTAGAATACAAGTGAAAAATAGACAAGATTTTCTATAATATTTCTTTAAAAAAACAAAGAATTAGCCTCCATAAGTTAAACTTTCACCAGTTGGTGAGGTTAAATGAAACACTTCTGGCCTTTTAGCAAGTTCCAAACACAACACAGGTGTGTATGACACTGCCTGTGTCTTTTAAGCTGCATGGAAATAATCTCTGAACTGCATCATTGAGGCACCTGGTCTTTTTGCCAGGCAAGAAATGTTTTAAGAAAGGTTTAACTTTATCTGCTGTACAGACTAATGAACAAAAATCGCATTAAACTGTGGCTTCCCCTACTCATCCTTCTCCATAGGGTTTCTGATCATGGAAGAGAAATCAAGAGCCCATGCTTCATTTAGCATCCCTCACTTGATACGTTTTCTTCACTTCTTCTATTTCCCAAGTGAGCTATGTCTCCTGCAAGCCTGTACATGTGGCATTGAATGATGTTGTATCGGAACATGCTTTTCTCCTTATGGTAAAGTACGATGCTAATGCATTGCAGGAGTGAACAACTTCAATAAGCCATTAGTAGACTTTTGGTTCCCGAATGGTAGTTTTTACTACTCTGAAGATAAGCTAATGGTGTAATCAGCTGTCTTGTTAGAAGTACACACACAGACAAACAATCGTCAATCCTCAGACAGCTTAGAAAATGCATATTCTTCTTTACCCCCCTCTTATTGTTTTTATTTATACGCATTGAAATCAAAGGTAAAGCAAAAGGGAACAAAGCAATTACCATGCTGAGTAGGGGAAACAAAGCTGAGTGGAAGACTTTAGTTAACTGTGTGATTCCTGGTTCAGGTGGCAGAGACAGTAGCAAAGCTAAGGGGCATCTGTAATATTTGTGAAGCCTTTCTCAGGTCTGTCTGCTTGTGCTGCCCAATGGAAATGGAGTACTGCTTGCCTGGTGGGCTGCCACAGTGGGCAGATGGAAATTTCTAGAAAAGTTTAGGCTGCATGAAGGGGTTGGTAGGGAATGAATGCACGTCCTCATCTGTTCCAGAAAGAAGCAGCTTGGTCAAGGCAGGGGTTTCATCAATACAGTAAGTCCTCTAACTACAAATGTTCTAACTACTCTCTGTTCTGAGAGTGCATTTGTAAGTCCAATTCGTTTGTAAGTCCAACAAAGTTAGCCTAAGTCCCGAACTAACACAACCAGCTATATGGTACTGTACTGCAATTGGTTTATAACACTTTTCACACAAATGATATGCAAAAAAACAAAGCAAAAGTAAAGAAAATAGTTTTAGTCTTACACATTGCAGTGCCTTGAGAAGAACAGTAGTACCAGCTACATCACTGCTGCTGTTAGGCTTGCTTCTGGACATCCTGGGCTTGAAATAAAGACACTGGACCACTGTCCTCTATACACTACCGTAAAGTATGCTGTGACGTGCTAAGTTGCTTCAGTCATGTCCGACTCTTTGTACTCCATGGACCGTAGCCCACCACCCTCCTCTGCCCATGGAATTTCCCAGGCAATAATACTGGAGTGGGTTGCCGTGCTCTTCCGGGCGATCTTCCCCACCCAGGGATCACACCCGAGTCTCCTGCAGAAGCCAAGGAAGCCCTGGTGGGCAAATACCACCCCAGATTGCTGAATGTGATTAAAGGAGACAGAAGCTTCCAGTCTTTCCTCTGGGAACGTTCTTATGAGCCAGAACTAGAAATGTCCTCCTTGTGCCTTGACTAATAGAAGAGGAATGGGTAATAGCTCATTAATTTGTAGCAGACAAGGATCAAAGCAAGAGGGAAGTGTTGAGATAAAACTTTCCAGAGCCTGGGCATTTAACTGCATTACTCTGGAAATTAAACTGCTGATATTTCTAAGCAGTCCCTTATAATCTCTGATATTTTGTTAAGATAAAGATAGGCAATGAAATCCTCCTACAGCAAAATCCCAAGTCCTAAAATGTACTTTCTCTTGGTGTGAGTATTTTAAATACATAAATTATGTGTCTACATACATATGCAATGAATTTTCCAAATTTTCTTCTGCTATTCAGAGCAGGATATTTTGGAGTTACATTGAAGATAAATGTATGTTGATGTTTTACAGTATCTCCTGCAGTGTAGCTACTGTTAAGTGGCAGCAATAAATAATAACCACCGGCTCTAATTGCTTAGAGAATTGCCAAGTGATAATCTGTGATGTAATTAAGTAAAAGAAACCAGTGTTGTCTTTAACCACCTCCATAAAATAATTCCCTAGAGGAGTGTCAGAGCTTCCATGAGTAAAGTTCCCTTACAGAGTAAAATTAACCCTCCAAGCACACTGTCCCTCAGCCAGGAAAATCAACCAGGCCCTGTGTTGGTTTTAATGCTGTTCGATGAACTATTAACACGTGGAGCCTCTGAACTTTTCACAAATTACCTTTTGTTTTGCTTCGGATTCCCAGAAATCAGCAGGATGAAAATAAGAGCCTGCGTTTTCACTGGGCTTAGTGAGTGAGCCCAATGTGAAGAGAGTTCAGGGAGAGAGTTTGCTACTCTTTCACCTCCATTGTGTATGTGTTTAGTCACTAGGTCATGTCTGACTCTTTGTGACCCCATGAACTGCAGCCTGCCAGCTCCTCTGTCCATGGGATTTCCCAGGCAAGAATACTGGAGAGGGTTGCCATTTCCTTCTCCAGGGGATCTTCCCAACCCAGGGATCGAGGCCCACATCTCCTGCATTACAGGCAGCTTCTTTGCCATTTGAGCAGCTTCTTTACCATTTGAACCAGGGAAACTCCTACTGTGGCTCCATGACCCACGTGAATTGGACTGGGGTGGGGCCCAGGGAATGTGCAGGGGGGCCCTCTTCTAGGAGAACTCTAGGAATCCCCACAAGTCTATTCTGATATGTCTGGTCCTGCCAAGTAAATATCATAGGCAAAGCACTCAGGTCCAACCTTTCTTCTGAAACCTTTTCAAAAGGGGATTTTTCTGAAGTGAATGAAGCACGTGTTCAGTTCTGGAAGACGAGCAGGTGGGGTCTGCAAAAGGCTTGTCCCCTCTGGACACAAAATATGTTTATCCTAGCTTAGAAGGATGACCAAACTGCTTGCTGTTAACTGCAATTTGTGAGCCATCATATTATAGGAGTTGATCAAGATCAAAAATTCCCCCTAGGAAACTTGCCTTATTGGAGTCAAGACTTAGAGATGGTGTTAGTAGTGGTAAGGGTCTTCCTGAGGCTGAGAGCTGTGATGGTCATGGGAACCTTATCTCTCTCTCTCTGAGAATCCAATGACCTTGAGGTGTCTTGAGAAGGTTGAAAAGTGGAAATGTGATAGCCAGATAGAGAGATATCTGTCTGGAAACCAGCCAACAAGTGGTATTTCTGTCAGAGTTGATTATAAAGCTATCCCGAATACATCATCTATGAAAATAAGACTTTCCTTTTCATTATATAATGATTTCCTGTGGCTCTCTCCTTTTAATCTTTCATGCACTTGATTGCTTTGCTGTTGTTTCAAAAGCTTATGATTAGAAGGCTAGAATTTTCAAAAGGGGGAAAGGATAAACCAACTTTGAAAACTTCAATGCGATTGCAGCCTCTCTAAATTCAATCAGTCTCTAATAAAGCTTCTGATGTAAATTACCCATATTTTTCAGGGTTGAGACTCCCAGTTATAGACAACTAATTTTAGAGTCTTTGGACTTCTCTTGGTTTTAAGCCTTGGGACTTCTCTTGCTTTCCTGCCAGGATATATTGATCTCTTTATTAAGTACAGAGGTTTGGAGTTTCTGTTAGAGATGGGTAATTTTATGAATTAATTAAAATTATGAGATGCTGTATACTTTCAACTCAAGTCACAGGTGTGCCTTCCATAAAACATAACATCTATAGAGTTGTTTTGGTAATGCACTATTTAATTTGAACTGTCTTACACACTGTTATCAGTTTATGATTTCAAAAAGGAATCTCTTGATTGCAAGAGTGATTGCAGCATGTCACCCAGAAGGAAGGACCTCAGGAGGGCAAAATCATTCAAAGCCATGTAGTACCATGGGATGCATATTTTCCTAAAATGCCTCCTCACCTTATTGTCCAATGTCTTATCTTGAAAGTGATGTTATGGCTCTAAGAGCCAGACAGAGGAAAGAATATTCCATTTCAAGCAGTGGCTAGTATATTACCATGAACTCCATGTGAGATCTATAAATGTCATGAATTCCATTGTAAGTAAGAGAAATGTATCCATTCACAGCCATCCACCCACATCAGAGGAGACCTTGCAGTTAAGCTGATACAAACAAAGCTCCATGTCTAGTATTAAGTGCTCTTTTGCATTTTGGAGACTCTTCCTAGCTTTTACTTTTCTGAAGCTCCTCAGTCAAAGGAGTTACCAGAATAGACAAGCATGAAATTAATTTTTCATAGTCATTTAGTAATAGAGGGAATGCTCATAGCTCACTTCCATCAGGGTGGTTTCTTCCTTCTGTGGCTGCTGCTCCCTATGGATGCCGGCCCAATCCCCATCTAGAGAGCTAATGAAATAAACCTCTTCCTTGCTTGCATTTCAGGCTGTCTTAAAGTGGTATTCTGGGATCAATTCTTTCCCAATGGACTAAGAATCTTGTGGTATACCAGACTTCCTATCTGTAAGCATCCATCTAGCGTTTATTATTAACTCTTCTAGCCTGTAATCCACTTATTGCCCACACTAGGTGAATGTAGTCACAGCCCTCTCTTAAACCAAAATTAATCTTAAGGCTTAGTTTTCTTTTCCATTCCTTTTTAAAAATAATTTTAATTATTTCTTTTTGGCTGCGCTGGATCTTTGCTTCCACACGAGGGTTTTCTGTGGTTGCAGTGAGCAGGGCATACTCTCTAGTGGCGGTGCGAGAGCTTCCCATTGCAGTAGTTTCTCTTGCATAGCACAGGCTCGAGGGCACACGGGCTTCAGCAGTTGTGATGCTCAGTCTTAGCTGTCCCACGGCATGTGGAATCTTCCCAGACCAGGGATTGAACCGGTGTCCCCTGCATGGCAAGGCGGATTCTTAACCAATGGACCACCCAGGAAGCCCCTCCCTTTCTTGTACCCCACAGTACTTAGTAGCATATTATTTTATACATATGAGCCATGATGGAAAAAGGACTTAAGGACATACATGTGACATCGCTGCCCCTAACAATGAGCATGAGAGGCATTGCAGAGGAAGAAAATTTACCCACTGGTGCTCCCAGAGTGGGTTTTGACTATTTTCAGCATGTTACGGTTTCCAATGGCTTGATCGAGGGCATCCCCCAAGGCTCAGCAGGCAAAGAATCCTCCTGCAAAGCAGGAGACATAGCAAACCTGTGTTCGATCCCTAGGTCAAGAAGATCCCCTAGAGAAGGAAATGACAACCCACTCCAGTATTCTTGTCTGGAAAATCCCATGGACAGAGGAGCCCAGCAGGCTACAGTCTGTGGGGTCTCAAGAGTTGGATGTGACTGAGCTGAGCAGAGAGAGAGAGAATGGTTTGGGTTAACGCTTGCCTTCATTCTTTTACTAAGAATCATTTACTGAACATCTACTATGTGTAGGTACCAGTGATTTACAGGGGTTCAAAAACAAATAGTGCACACTCCCAGCCCTGATGGAGCTCACAGGCTGTCCTCTTCTCTTTTGAAGAGAACAGGAAATGTTCTTTCCTGCAGACATGATTCTACTTCAGGTGATATTTCATCACTCATGTGGCAGGAATTCAGACCCCATACAACCATGCATTTCTAGGCACCCCCTTGACAGCTCCAAGATCAAGTCATATTAATATGAATATTAATATTGTGTTTTGTTTTCTTGGGTGCTGATTCTTACTATGTAAGAACTAGGAACAACTACAGCACCTCTGACTCACTTCCTACCCAGTCGAGTTCCTTTTGCCTGTAGTGGTATAACTGTCTTTCCTCTCTTTACCTCTATATCTAATCTGTAACTAAATTCTGGGTACTGTCCCTCATCAGTTCAGTTGCTCAGTTCTGTTGCTCAGTTGCATCTGACTCTTTGCAACCCCACTGACTGCAGCATGCTGGGCTTCCTTCTCCATCACCAACTCCTGGAGCTTGCTTAAACTCATGTCCATCAAGTTGGTGATGCCATCCAACCATCTCATCCTCTGTCATCCCACTCTCCTCCTGCCTTCAATCTTTCCCAGCATCAGGGTCTTTTCCAATGGTCAGTTCTTCACATCAGGTGGCCAAAGTATTGGAGCTTCAGCTTCAGCATCAGTCCTTCCAATGGATATTCAGGACTGATTTCCTTTAGGATGGACTGGTTGGATCTCCTTGCTGTCCAAGGGACTCTCAAGAGTCTTCTCCAACACCAAAAAGTTTGAAAGCATCAATTCTTTGGCGCTCAGACTTCTTTATGGTCCAACTCTCACATCCATACATGACTACTGGAAAAACCATAGCTTTGACTAGACGGACCTTTGTTGGCAAGTAATGTCTCTGTTTTTAATACACTGTCTAGGTTAGTCATAGCTTTTCTTCCAAGGAGCAAGCATGTTTTAATTTCATGGCTCTTCTCATTTCTCTATCATTTCCATTCCACTCTCACTACGCTGCAAATGGCTCTTTTTAATTGGACTCTGTGTCTCTAGCCGCCTAGCTCCAAACCACATAATCCCTGTTACCAGCTCAAATCTTCCTAAAGCACAAACTTACAACCTCTGCATAAACAGCCAGTAGCTCTCCCAGCAAGCAGAATTAAGATGGATCACAACTCTAACCATATTTCTACATTCCTTTTCACTTGTCCCAAAGGCACTGGCAAACTTGCTGTTTCCCCCAAGACAATAGGCTCTATGCTCCCAGATGGCTCAGCAGGTAAAGAATCCTCCTGCAATGCAGGAGACATAGGAAACCTGCGTTTGATCCCTAAGTCAAGAAGATCCCCTAGAGAAGGAAATGGCAACTCTGTTCATGTGGCTCCTTCTGCCCTTTCCCTTATATGTCCAGAGTTCAAACCTTCCCTCCATTACAGGCCAATGGAAAATGTTCCCAAACATCTCAGCCACAGGTGATCTCTTATAACGCTGAAGCACTCTGAAATTCCTATTACTCTCCACTGGATATCATGTTCATTTATGTAATAATGAAAGCCAACATGACCATCATCAGCTCCTTCTATGGGCTAGAATGAGTCAGTTGCTCTGCCATGGCTTTGTGTACATTATCTCAAGTTATCATTACCAGAGAGGGAGGTGCTATCAAGCTCTTTTTATAGATGAAAAAACTAAACTCAGAGAGACAGAATGACCTGCTAAGTTTATACAGAATAGCCAACATTTGAATCAAAGTCTGCCAACTCCAAACCCTATGCGTCTAATGACTATGCTTCATTGCTTCCCATATGTGTATTTTTTAATGTCTTCTTTTAGTTTCCATCTCTATCTGAAATATAAAAATAATATACTTTTATCTTTTATATCTGCCATAAAGTGAAATTTTGTCATACCTTTGAATAAATGCCATCCTGACTCCTTATCCAGTTCTAGGTACTTCAAAACTCTTACAACACTGAGTGATAAGAAATTTCATTAGCTGTTTAAGTGAGCAGACAGATGCATCTGATGTTAATTTCATTCTCTTCAATTCTTGGGAGGATTTAGAAGCACTTGGACCAAATGTAATAAAATATTGGTTTTATTTATTCAAACCATCTTTTCATTTAAAACAAAAATCTTCAATGGAGGCAACTCGAAAGATGAATTCATTGTGTGTACACCCAGACACACACACACATGCACACACACACACAGAACATTTATACACTTGCTCACCACAGAAACACTAATAAGAAAGAACCCTAGCATTCAAGAACTTTAGATTGAGCGTCATTTTTAATGGTGGATATGAACATTTTACATTCTTGTGTCTATATCCTGAGATGGATAAGCCTGTCAAGACTGGTCTAAAGAAACAATCTCTCATCTTCATGCTTAACTTGGGCTTCACTGATGGTTCAGCGGGTAAAGAATCCAACTGCAATGTAGGAGACACAGGAGACGCGGGTTCAGTCCCTGGGTCAAGAAGATCCCTAGGAGGAGGAAATGATAACCCACTCCAGTCTTCTTGCCTGAAAAATCCCATGGACAGAGCAACCTGGTGGACTACAGTCCATGGGGTCGCAAAGAGTCACACATGACTGCCCAACTGAGCATGCACATTCCTCTTAATTAATCTGGGGCAGGAGAGTAAGATCACAGAGGTAAAATGTGGTTTTCATCACCATATCAAGGGTAATCAGCATGATTTATCTCTGTTGTTGTTGATACCAGCCATCTGGCTTAGGAAGTGTTTGTTTGGGTTCTCCTGTAAAGCCACTCTTTCTCCCTCCCTTGCCACACTGTACTCTGAAAAAAAAAAGTCACTATGCTCAGCCCACACTTCAGGAATGAGGAGCTATGTTCCACCCCCTTGGGGGTGGAGTAACTATATAAAGTACTTGGCATTTTAAATTACACAAAGCTGAGAGGATTTCACAACTTAAAGAGAATAAGATGAATAAGAAACAGGGAAAAGATGAGGAAATCCATATGAGGAAGCAAAGAAGTAAGGAATTCAAGCTAATGATCACTGATGATATGGGAAGTCACACCCTTCAACAGGGATAAAGCCTCATGACCTGAGACACATTCCATTCAACTTTTTGCTGCCCACCCAGTTCCTCTAGAAAAACGAAGTATTCAAACATTTGGAAACTACAGTGAATTCCAAAATTATTTTACTTCTCTCCTGGGATCACCCTGTAAGTATAATAATACTTCATTCATTATAAATGTCTGTCTGTCAATCAGGTTCTGGTCTTGAAAATGTATAGTTTTCAGGGTTCCATTTTTTCAGTGTTTTCTTGGGAATGAATACAAGTGGATATGTAATGGAAATGGCGCTAGCTCTCATTTACAGAGGAGTAAAATGAGAAAACCAAGATCATGGCACCTGGTCCCATTACGTCATGGCAAATAGATGGCAAAACAGTGGAAAGAGGGACAGACTTTATTTTGGGGGGCTCCAAAATCACTGCAGATGGTGACTGCAGCCATGAAATTAAAAGATGCTTGCTGCTTGGAAGGAAAGTTATGACAAACCTAGACAGCTTATTAAAAAGCAGAGACATTACTTTGCCAACAAAGGTCCATGTAGTCAAAGCTATGGTTTTTCCAGTAGTCATGTGTGGATGTGAGAGTTAGACCATAAAGAAAGCTGAGCACCAAAGAATTGATGCTCTTGAACTGTGGTGTTGGAGAAGACTCTTGAGAGTCCCTTGGACAGAAAAGAGATCCAACCAGTGCATTGTAAAGGAAATCAGTCCTGAATATTCATTGGAAGGACTGATGCTGAAGCTGAAACTCCAATACTTTGTCCACCTGATGTGAAGAACTGACTCATTTGAAAGGACCGTGATGCTGGGAAAGATTGAAGGGAGGAGAAGAAGGGGATGACAGAGGATGAGATGATTGGATGGTATCACCGACTCAATGGACATGAGTATGAGTAAACTCTGGGAGTTGGTGATGGACAGGGAGGCCTGGTGTGCTGCAGTCCATGGGATCACAAAGAGTCAGACATGACTGAGTGACTGAACTGAACCGAAAATGAGATAGCACTTAAGTGATTGGCTAAAAATCTTCATAATCAATAATACTTATTTTCACTATTCAATGAGAAGGGCTGTCTTAAAAAAACTCTCCAAAGATCTGCTGCTGCTGCTGCTAAGTCACTTCAGTCATGTCTGACTCTGTATGACCCCATAGACAGCAGCCCCTCAGGCTCCCCTGTCCCTGGGATTCTCTAGGCAAGAACACTGGAGTGGGTTGTCGTTTCCTTCTCCAATGCATGAAAGTGAAAAGCGAAAGGGAAGTCACTCAGTTGTGTCTGACTCTTCACGAGCCCATGGACCACAGCCCACCAGGCTCCTCTGTCCATGGGATTCTCCAGGCAAGAGCACTGGAGTGGGGTGCTATCACCTTCTCTACTCCAAAGATCTACTTGCTGTCAAATATAATAATTCTCCTTCATATTTCTGCTGCATTTGACTTGGTTAACTACTGTCTGATATTGAGTAGCTATTAATTTGTAACAAACCATTCTCAAACTTGGTGGCTTAAAAAAGCAATCGTTTATTGCTGAGCACACATCTGTGGGGCAGCTAGAGTTTATCTAGGCTGAGGTCAGCTGGGTGGCTCTGCTTCTTTTGAAGATGTGCCAGGTGGCTAGGGAGTCACCCTTCTTGTCAGGAATCTAGCTGTGGCATCTTTTTTTCCATGGCAATGGCAGAAAGCAAGAGAACAAATAACATCTGAGGTCTTTAAGAGCTAGGCCTGGAATTGGTACACTGTCATTTCTGTCATATACAATCAGTTAAAGCAAGTCACATGGCCAAAGGGCAAAAAATACACTTTATTACCAATGAGGTCAACCACAAGGTAGTGGGTGGATGCTCAGATAAGTGAAGAATTGGAATCAGTAATGCAATCTATTATATCCTTACTTCCTGAAACACTATCTTCTCCCCCTTTTAAAAAACACATTACTATTGTGATCCGCTCAGATTTTTTTTTCCTTAACCCTTTTCCTTCAACCTCAGTACTGCATGTAAGCTTCACAAAAGGCTTAGCTTTTCTAAATGTCCTCATTCTCTCCATGCGTGTACTCTTTCTAAGAAAGCTAATCCAGGATCACACTCTCGAATTCCCTAATGGGCATCTGCAGTTTACCACTAGGCATCTCCACATTTTCCTTTGGCACTGCCTAAACTCACAACCTTTGGTCTATGCTACACTTAAATCAATGTTTCTTTCCAATACAAGGCAGTATCTCTAAAGACTTGGGTCTTTAGATCATATATGATACGAATGCAACAACAACAAATCAAAGCCAATGAAAACTTACCTACATTAATAGGAATTTGACATCTCTAAAATTTAGAAGGGACTATGTCTAAAAGAAGATGATAATGATGAGAACAGTATCAAACACCAATTCCTATGAAAAATGGTTAAAGTTATTAATTTTTTTCAATCCAGAGATTATATGGCACATTACAACCATTGCGTTTAGATAATTTAGTATGTGGTACAGGAAGACCTGGGGCTTCCCAGGTGGCTCAGTGGTAAAGAATCCACCTGCCAATGCAGGAGACTCGGGCGGGAAGATCCTCTGGAGGAGGAAATGGCAACCCACTCCAGTATTCTTGCCTGGGAAATCTCATGGACAGAGGAGTCTGGTGGGCTACAGTCCACGGGGTCACAAAGAGTTGGACATGACTTAATGACTAAACAACAACAACAACAGACAGACCTGAGGGGTTGTTTTTGGTAGAGGAACACTCAGTGGTCAGATTTGTGGGAGGAAAAGTTTTGCTTGATATAAGGAAGACATTTTTAGTAAGAACTGTACAGAAACTAAATGGGCTGCTACCTATATTTTTCACATGTCACTCTTATTTCCTGAAATGCTTGTTCCTTTTCCCTCTTATCCAAAATCCTATTTACCCTTTGGGGCTTATCCCAAGCTTTCATTCCTCTATAAATTCCTGATTACTCAAATTTTATTGATCTCTTTCAACTCATGTTTCTAATCTCTTACCCCACCCCAATTAAATTAAGGGATCTTTGAAAGTATAAATATGACACAACTTCAAGTATTAAGCAGAGCTCTGAGCTTATAATGGCCATTCAGTAAATTTTTGCTGGTTTGCTAGTTTTTTGTTTGTTTTTGTTTTATTGAAGTATAGATGATTTACAATATTATGTTAATTTCAGTTGTACAACACAGTGACATGGTTTGGGGATTTTTTTTGCAGATTATATTTCATTATAGATTATGACAAGATAATGGGTATAATTCTTCATGCTATACAGTAAGATCCTTGATGTGAATCTATTTTATGTGTAGTAGTTTGTATCTGTTAATTCCACATTTGATTACATATTTTCTGATTTAATAATCTGCAATCTAATAATTTAATAATCTGCAATCATTAGATTTGATTAGAATTTGAATCACATTGAAATGTTCAGGAATCTGATCATTTCACTTGATTTCACAGTGAATATGCTCAGTCGCTCAGTTGAGTCAGACTCTTTGCAGCCCCATGGACTGTAGCCACTAGGTGCCTCTACCTGTGGAAATTTCCAAGCAAGAATCCTAGAGTGGGGTGCTGTTTCCTATTCCAGAGGATCTTCTCAACCCAGGGATTGAACCCACATCTCCTGTCTCCTGCATTGGCAGGTAGATTCTTTACTACTTTTGTGCAAAGCCCCACAAAAGGATATAGTTTCTGATTTTAATGATAGACTGAAGGAGTAGATTTTGCCATCACTTAACATCCAGGTTTATATTTTTCAAAAAAATTAAAATCCTCTGAATTTAGAGATCCTTTAAGGTCTTGAATTTTTAGCACAGATAATTTGCTTGGAGAATTAGCAAAATATGCCATCATTTCTTTGTATCTGGAAATTATTTAAAACAAAAATCAACTGGTGACGGAGAATATATGATGTGGAAGAACACACACAATGCTAGAGAACTGTAACTCCAGTTTGTAGTCAGGTCTCCCTGTTGTCATAGTTACCAGTGTACTCCAAGCAGACTCCTTCCTGAATCACACAGCAAACCTTCAATGAAAATAAATGACTCTTCAAGGTTTATTTTTCTCTATCCATGAACTGAGCCTACAAAATAGCATCGATCACATGGGTTTTTGTTTTTTTTTTTTTTTACATTTTGAGCAAGATTTTCAACATACAAAAGGAATAAGAGGTTTAATCAAAACAAGTGCCTCTGATGAAGGTCTTACCTCATTTGCTCGGCAATATTCATCAAGTAGGTAGGTTTTGGGGACACAACTACATCATGGCCCAGGATGGAGAGACAAGTAAGCAATGCATTTCAATGAAATGCAATCAGCGTTGCACTGGAAGCAGAGGATAGAGATTCGTGGAAACACAAAAGAGAGATGCCTCCTAAAGTTTGGACTTCTGGTGCAGTCATTTCAAAGGGAGGTTCCATCCTGTGATTCTCAGTGTATTGTTCCTATGAAGTTTATTTACCTGGGGAGATGGTGGTGGTGAATAGACTTTTTTTTAAAATTTCATTTTTGGAGAATAATTGCTTTACAATGTTGCTTTAGTTTCTGCTGTACAACAAAGTGAATCAGCTATATGTATAGATACCTCCCTGCCCTCTGGAGCCTCGCCCCTTTAAGTCCTCACAGAGCACTGAGCTGCGCTCCTGAGCCATACAGCAGCTTCCCGCTAGCTATCTGTTTACACGTGGCAGTGCTGCTTTCTCAGTTCATCCCACCCTCCCCTTCCTGAGCTGTGTCCACAGTCCATTCTCTACGGCTGCGTCTCTATTCCTGCCCTGCAAATAGGTTCATCAGTTTCATGCATTAATATACGATATTTGTTTTCCTTTTTCTGACTTACTTCACTGTGTATGACAGGCTCTAGGTCCATCCACATCACTACAAATGACCCAATTTCATTCCTTTTCATGGCTGAGTGTATTCCATTGTATATATGTTTGGTCACTGTATTCCCAGTCACTTTGTGGAGAGGACACCGGTGTTGCCTGCAGGCTGGGCTTGAGGAGCAGAGTGAGCTGACCAGGGCTCCACACATTGAGTTCCATCATCTGCTGATATTCACACTCTGCCTCTTTCTGCTTTGTGCAGGAACTCCTTCACAGACATTCTCCGGGCCATCCTGCTGTCACTGGAAGTCCTTATTGAAGATCCGGAGCTTCAGATAAATGGTTTCATTTTAATTATAGACTGGAGTAATTTCTCCTTCAAACAAGCCTCCAAACTGACACCTTCAATCCTCAAACTAGCCATTGAAGGGTTGCAGGTAAGTTCACTGAATGTGTTAATACCTTACAAGACTGCATGTGACCGTGTGCTCTTTTCTTATTGCAACTAAAGTAATATTTGTCTTTGAGAAAGGTAAAAGAAAACTTTGATAAAATCCACCTGTGAGTACTCTATTTTTATCCCAGCCTCAGTTTAGATGTTGTTGTTGTTTTTTAAAAATTAGACTCCATTTTCATTAACAGCTCTAAATTACGGTTTCCACGGGTACAAATTACCTACTGTAGCAATTATGAAGAAAGCTTGGGGATGTTTAGCCAAATCCATCTGAGAGTTCACAAAAATTAAAGCTAAAAAACATCTGCTTTATGAGAGTGCTTTTACAGTGCGGTGGCATGGAAGCTTTTCAGGGTTTCTGGGAGCATCTTTGCCCAGGAAAATGTGCCTGGCGGGTCCTTACTTCCCCAAGTGCTATATGCCGAGGTGTGTGTACTAAAGGCTATCACTCCTGGGAAGATAAAGGAAGCAGGCAGAACTCTACCTCCTGTTTGTATGACCAGTCATTAGGACTTTGGGAAAGGGGCTTTTGTGCTGGGTAGAGGTTAGGGGAGTCCGTCCCTGGGGTCCCTTCTGCTTGAAGGACCAGTGATTCTGTGAAAACTAAGTCAGAGGGGCAATGCTGCTTAACTTTGTGGTGACACACTACAATACAAAAGAAAAGCCATACAGGGAGATTCAGAACCGGCATAGATGAAACTCATACCCATTCTTCATTCTGTAGGAAGACTGACTCCATGGAGTGACTCCCCTCCCAATAAATAGATTGCAGTTACATGCAGCTATGTAGACAGCAAAAATACCTGTTAATTCTCAGATCAGGCAGCCAGTACTCAAGCTCTTCAAAATATAAGACCAGGAAATCCATTTCAATCCCCTATCCTACTCCAGTGTGATGAGTAATTGATGCACCTGCTTCTTAAACTGTGGCTGATTCACATTAGGCTTCCGGCAAATACATAGCACTTGTTGGGCCTCTGATAAATTTATGTTTATTGAATGGATCTTATTTTGTTGAAAGGGTTTCCTGCTTCAGAACAGGGGCAAGTACACGCTGTTCCAAGAATGCCACGTGGTCCTGGGGAGCTACATCATGCAGTGTGTTGGAGGCACATTTTTAAAGTTGCTTTTGCATTTCTAGATTACAGTGTATCCTGCCTTGCCCTAAAAATCTCAATCACAGACTTTTCTGTCCTTTACTGCCAATCATTTTCTCTTAGCTCCCTTTTTCTCCACCATCCTCTCTTCTAAGCTTCTGCACATCTGATCTCTCTCTCTCTCTCTAAAGCTTTTATCAAAGGGAGTTTTAAAGTAAGCTGCAAGGTTTATTTCATACCCTATAATTACACTGGCCATATCTTCGGGATTTTCTGTGGTAGTACAAGCTTCATGCATTTTTATCTTTCTAAAAAGAGACAATTCATTACATGTGTAAATAGCTGTGATTCAAGTTCTATGTAATTATAAGATTTTTTTCATAAATCAGGAAGAAAATGTACTTTTTCCAACCCTGTGTTCCAATTTTTTTTTTTCTGGAAATGGTGTGGATTATATAACATGTCCCCTGCCAACTTCTCTAGGCTGATGTGGGTCTTACTGAGTTAATGCATGTGAGTGTATTTTAAAACATAGAGCTGTACCTACATTTGCAAGGTATTTTACAAGAAATACTAGATGACCTTTTGTGGGGCAAGGCAAGTCTACCTGGGCCTTCTCTTGTCATGTACCAGGGATGAATTCCACAATGTTCCATAGCTCTGGCTAAAGAAGAGCCCCTGCTGGGAGGAGGGGAGATGCACAAGGACAGGGTCAGAGTGGAGAGCCGGTACTTGCTCCCATCATCTCTCAGAGCAACCACCTGGACTCTTCTGTTGCTGGGCAACGTGAACTCCCTTGACTGGGGGAGAGCATCAGGTCAATGGGGCTCTGGTTTGGGATGCAGCTTTTTCTGCAAATTCTGCCTGCCCAGACCCTAAATACCTGGGAGAGGAAGGTGCAGTTTTTCCAAGAGAAGAGTCAGTGGTCCCTGAAGAAGCTGCGCTTGGGTGTGGCTCTGTCCAGGATATGGGCTTCCTGCCCTCACAGTGTTGGCTTGGCTCCTGCCCCACACTTGGTGGCCATCTCTGGCCACCACTGGCAACTTCTCACTCCAGGCCATCCTCTCTCAGGCTCTGTGGACATTTAGATGCCACGGTCACCTCTCTTCCAGCTCTCCCAGGGAACTTTTTTCACTGCAACAGTTGTTTGCAGACACACTGCAACCAATAATTCCTTCTGGCATTTCAAAATGTCCGAACTGGTAGGAAGCAGAATTCATGCCTTTGTGGTCATGCTGTTGTACAAGGAAGAGCCCATACTGGCCTCCAAGTGCCAACCATGAAAATTCAAGGTAAGTTCCACACCACTTCTGGGATGGGTGAAGGCATCAACTTTACTGGAGAAAGAAAAAGTCAGTGAGAGATGAGAGGTTGCTATTGTTCCTTTTACTGCTACACCTTCAGAAAGGCCCAAAGAGGTTTGAGTGTCTTATAGATAGGCAGAGGGATTCTACAAAACATTCAAAGAAGAGTTAATATCTATCCTTCTCAAACTATTCCAAAAAACTGAAGAGGGAACACCTCCAAACTCCTTCTACAAGGCCAGCATTACCAAAACCAAAGACACTATTAAAAGAAACAGAGAAAGAAAATTAGAGGTCAATTCCTTGATAAATGTAGATGCAAAAATCCTCAAAAAAGTATTAGCAAATTGAATTCAATAATACATTAAATGATAATTCATCATGATTACTGGGATGTATTCCAGGGAAGCAAGGATAGTTCAATATCCACAAGTTAATCAATGTGATACACCACATCAACAAAATGAAGGATAAAATCACATGATTGTGGGCAGGGGTGGGGAGGGATGAACAGGCACAACACAGAGGATGTATGATACCATAATGACTGATACTTATGATTATATACTTGTCCAAATGTGCAGAGCATACACCAAAAGTGAGACACAATGTAAATGATAGGTTTTGTGTGATTATGGTGTGTCAACGTAGGTTCATCAGGTGTAATGAACATACACCTCTGATGGGGACTGCTGATAACGAGGAGGCTACGCATGTGTGGCAGCAGAGGATATGGGAAATCTCTGTCCTCCAGTCGGTTTTGCTGTGAACGTAAAACTGCTCTAGAAAACAGTGTTTTAGTGAAGAAAAGTGCAATTACACTCAGTCATTCAAAGGAAAAGGCATGTGCATAGAACTTTGGTTATACATTTTATAGGCTAAATTAATGAGCTATAATAACAATCATGTAGGAGACTACTCTTTAAGGGATCATCGGATTTTCTACATCAAAAGTTACCCTGGATCAGCCAGTCATGAAATTCTAATATATAGTACATATTCCTCCTTTTCGAACAACGGGATATGTCATTGTTTAGAATATTAAGTTGTCCCAGCTACATAGTCTGTGAATATTAGTTCAAAATAACTTTAGGTAAAATACTAATTTTGAGAATGCCTGGAAGTCATTTTCTCTTATTCTGCTGTTTCCTCTCTTAAATGTAGTAATGTCTAAAAGAGCCATCGTATCTATTCATTACAACCTGTTTAAATTTTAACCAAACAAAGTAATATTTATGCCACCATTTTAATATAGCAGAGCCTTATTCTCAATTCTGCAGGGAAATTCTGGCAGAAAGTGCAACAAGCTGAAGTCTTGTTCTTGAGTTTTGCAATGTTTCCAAAATCAATTTTTGGAATCATTTCTTATAAATCACTGCCACCCAACCATTGCAATCAACACAGCATATATCAATGTTCAGCCAACCCAGATACCTAAAGAATTGACTGTGCCGAAGTGTTTTACTAAGCAAGAGTTACAGGCTATTTACAAAATAGTTGGTTCCCTAAGGACCCAGATGTTATTAAAGGTGTACAGAAGCTTACTTCTGACTCACTGGAGATTTAGAAAGCAGTCTTTTTACCCCCTTGTTTCTGTGCTTATGTTATTTTTGTCTGTCCAATTGAATACTTTAGCAATTCATTAACTCTTCATTCCAGTTCAAGGTTTATGGTATGATTTTTGTTGTTGTTTGTTAAAAATGGCTTTATAATATTTATATCAACTTTTATTTAAACTCTCCCACGTGAGAGTTGAACCATAAAGAAGGCTGAGCGCCAAAGAATTGATGCTTCACTTTCAAACTGTGGTGCTGGAGAAGACTCTTCAGAGTCCCTTGAACAGCAAGGAGATCAAGCCAGTCAATTTTAAAGGACATCAGTCCTGAATATTCATTGGAAGGACTGATGCTGAAGCTGAAGCTCCAATACTTTGGCCACCTGATGGGAAGAGCCAACTCAATGGAGAAGACCTTAATGCTAGGAAAGACTGAGGGCAGGAGGAGAAGAGGGTGACAGAGGATGAGATGGTTGGATGGCATCATCAACTCAATGGACATAAGTTTGAACAAACTCTGGGAAAGGAGTGGAAAAGGAGGTCCGTTGCTTTTCCAACTCTTAACCCAAAGGTGGGAAGGGATTGGGAGTAATGCTCAGAGGCTCAGCTGTGAACCATTCATCTCCTGGGAAGCCTTTTTCATTAAACTGTTTCCAACCTTCATCCATCCTCTCTCACCTCCTTCCCACATCCTGCTCCTCTCATATCTTACTTTTCCATCCCTTTTCCAAAACATACAATGCATTCATTTGTTTTTGGGGAATCCAAAGTGCCCTATTCACTTGGAAGACTAGGACAGTAAAACATTCATAAAGTCACTGGAAAACATGACAGTTCCTGAGGGTAAATGAATGGCAGGAGGTGATCTTATTTTTGGAAAGGCTAGTTGGGAAGATGCATTTCAAGTTAGTAGTAGATTCATACCAAATCAACCATCTATGACTCAGACATGCAGGCCCACTGATTCATGGTGTATTCGTTCAACAGAAAATGTGGGTCAGGTATTCTCCTAAACTGGTTGATAGTGGAGAACAAAGCAATCTGGCTTCCTGAAGCTTGCATTCTATCATGCAAAGTTTGCAAACCACCGGTCTCAGCATCACCAGGAGCTGGTCAGAAATGCGGAGCCTCAGGCACTACCCCCAAACTTACTAAATCAGTCTGCATTTCAAGTTCTGCATACAAATCAACGTTGGAGAAGCACTGCTCTAATAGACAGCATGGCAGTATAATGCGATGGATCTCACCCATAAATGCACAGACTCCCCTGGAGGGTTTGTTACAACCCACATCCCTTGTACCTATTCCCAGTTTCTGATTCCATAGGTCTGGAGCAGAGTCTATGAGCTTACACTTCAAAAACGTTCCCAGGTGCTGCTGCTGGTGGTACAACCAGACAATGTAGGTGGGAGTAGAGTCTGACTATTTGGACTTTAGTCCTGGCTCTGCCACCCAAAAACCTCAGGCCTTAGGGTTTATCTCTATCAGCTTTAGTTTTGTTGTCTGTAAAGATGTGGTGGTAAAACAGAACTACCTCACTGGTTTATGGCAGAAATTAAATAGTGCATGAAAAGTGCCTGGGCTACGATTGTAGCTCACCAAGCCCCTCTGTCCATGGGATTTCCCAGGCAAGAATACTGGAGAGGGTTGCCATTTCCTTCTCCAGGGGATCTTCCTATCCCAGGGATTGAACGCAAATCTTCTGTGTCTCATGCATTAGCAGGCAAATTCTTTCTCTGTTGCCTCAACTTTTCAAAGTTTGAAATTAGATCTCACCAGCTGTTCACTGGACCCAAACAAGGGTGCTCCCTTCTCACCTCAGTCAATGACTTGGGTCCAGTTTGGTGTCACCTGTTCAGACAGTGGCACATGAGGTGGCTTTTCTTTTGTTTTACGTGTTGTGATCTCTTTAATCATTACCAACGTCTGCTCCCAAAGCCTCCATAGTTGAGTGATTAATGAGGTTGAACTTCATGTCTTTCACACTGCAGGACTCTTTTCATCAGTAACATTTACAGTCTTTGACTGATCCTTACACTTTCCACATATTAAAGAATATTAGATACAAATAAATGGAAGGGAGAGAGTATTTTGTATATATTTTGCCAAGAAGGTTCTTAATTCATTCTGAATACTCCAGGGATGCCTGAAGAACATTTTCCTCTTAACAAACTACGCTTTACCTTCCCGGGCCACAAGGCTACAATCTTGAGTTTGCAATAGTAGAATATGATATTACAGAAATATTAGAGGAATAAAATGTCCCCTGTAATGCTCTACCTTGTTAAGTATCCATTAAACTCAGGAAGATAATTAGAGGTAATGACACTCCAGTGATGCTGATGGCAGATAGGATGGCCCATTTAAAACAGTTCCAATTAAACAGGTCTATCTCTGGCATGTTGTTGATAAATGGTTTTTCTGGACTCTCATGCATTATAGACCTGGCCAATGCCTGGATTCATCCATTCAAGAAACCATTACTAAGACTCGACTTTGAGTCAGTCACAAAAATAAACAGATGCTGTCCCTACTCTCAGCAAGCCATCATTCAGAGGAGAGGCAGCTCTATAAACAAATGATGAAAACGATGTTGCATGTACAAGAAGGGAGATACACACCAGGTTAATACTATCCCAGTTCAGGCAGGAGGAGTTAGGAATGGCCTCTTGGGTAAAGCTGCATCTTGACTGATTCTTAACAGGTGAGTGCGGAAGAGCTAAGTGAAAGCAGGCTGGGAGAAATTTCAGGCAAAGAAGGTATTATGGGCAAAAATACAGGGGCAAGTTGTTTTTGTTGTTTAGTCATTAAGTCGTGTCCAACTCTTTGCGACCCCATTGACTGTAGCCCTCCAGGCTCCTCTGTCCATGGGATTTCCCATGCAAGAATACTGGAGTGGGTTGCCATGCCCTCCTCCAGGGGATCTTCCCTACCGAGGTATCAAACCTGTGTCTCCGGCATTGGCAGATGGATTCTTCACCACTGAGCCAACCAGAGGCAAGACCGCAGAGGCAAGATCTCAGTCAATAAGAGAGAAAGAAACAGAATCAAGTTCCTAATCCTGGCATGCACCAGGACCAGGCAAGGAGCCTGTGTGCCCCTGTGCCATGCTAAGGAACTTGGTCTCTTTCTGCAGGTGTTGAGGGCCATCTTGAAGCAGAATGACAGCAGACTGATGCTTCTCATGGGATCAATTTGGCAAGTATGAGCAGGGAAGAGTCAAAGGTGGGGAACCAAATAAAAGACAACTACAATCATTCAAGTAAGAAGTAAGAGGTTAAACTAGGAGTGACCAAAAGATTTCGATAACAATATAGGAAGTCAAGTAAGGCAGTGATTGGTTGTTGGATGCTTGAGAATGGAAAGTGAAGATGGAGGAGTCCATGATGAAGCTTGGATGTGCAGCTTGGGTGAAGGGTAGGGGTGGTGCGAACCAATGAGATGGTGGAAAGAATAAGCCCTTGACAACACTGGTCTACACCATTCTTACAACACTTTTTATCACCCAGTGCTGCAAATCTATAACTTTACCTTCATTGAAATAGCTTTAGTGCTTGTGTCAGGGATGGAAAAACAGGCTTGCCCTCACATACTAAATCTAAACAACTGAAACACAGCTCAGGAAAAAAGAATGCTGGCACTGATTGGTGATGGTTCCTTTCACTGTGGATCGTAAATAGCAAGTCTGCCACACATCCTGGGCTTCCCAGGTGGCTCAGTGATAAAGAACATGCCTGCCAGTGCAGGAGACACAGGAGACATGGTTTCAATCCCTGGATCAGGAAGATTCTCTGGAGGAGGAAATGGCAACCCACTCCAGCATTCTTGCCTGAGAAAGCCCATGGACAGGAAACCTGGAGGGTTACAGTCCAGGGGGTCTCAAAGAGTCAGACATGACTGAGCATGCACACACACTCTCTGACCTGGGTATTCTAGCTAAATTTGGGGACAGTCTAGTGTTCATGGTACAAGAAATAAGAATAACCATAGGGTGAGACAGCATCTTGAAGAAGCTCATTATCTCTACTCTAGGTTAAAAATAATCAAACCTGGTGATGATGAGGGTGGTGTTGATGATGATACTGTTAGTCTGGCACTTAAACCCCCTTCACCCAGTGCCTTATTTGACCCTCTCAACAGCCCTTGGTTTTCCCAAGTGGCACTAGTGGTAAAGAACCCGCCGGCCCGAGCAGGAGATGTAAGAGATGTGGGTTCTATCCCTGGGTTGAGAATATCCCCTGGAGGAGGGCGTGGCGACCCACTCCAGTATTCTTGCTTGGAGAATCCCATGGACAGAGGAGCCTGAGGGGGTGCAGTCCATGGGTCACAGAAAGTCGGGCATGATTGAAAACAACTTTGCGTGTACAGCCCTTGGTAATAAGCAAAGCAGGAGAATAACATATCATCACTTAAAAAAAAAACAAACCACAAAACCCCACAAAAGACTGACTGCATTGATCAGTGAAACATCAGTTCTGAATAAGATTTTAGTTGCCTTGGAGACCAACTAAAGACCCCAGACTTTTTGTTGCATTTCACAAGAGAAGGTGGGACTTGTGAGAATAAATAGCTGATAAAGTGCAGTCTCCATTTGCATCAAAGTAAAGTATTTGTTGTTAAGAAACCAATAGAATCGTTAACTCATTTTAGCTCAAAGATAATTTTTCAAAGTGCAGTATTTTGTTTTTATACTTAGAAGGGCCTAATTTTTACACAATAAACTTTTTATTGATGTGTTAATATACAGCCAGAAAACTACCCAAATTGTAAGCATGCAGCAAAGTGAATTTTCAGAAAATGAAAACATTTAAGTAACCAAAAACAGATTAAGAAAAAGAATACTGCCAGTTACTCAGAGGTCCCTCCTTCCCCCGACTCAGTAGCTGACTCCCAAAGGTAGCTAAGATCTCCACTAGCTTTTTTTTTTAGTTATGCTTCCTAAGGCCCACTTGACTTAGCATTCCAGGATGTCTGGTTCTAGGTGAGTGATCACACCATTGTGGTTATCTGGGTCATGAAGAACTTTTCTGTATAGTTCTTCTGTGTATTCTTGCCACCTCTTCTTAATATCTTCTGCTTCTATTAGGTCTAAACCGTTTCTGTCATTTATTGTGCTCATCTTTGCAAGAAATGTTCCCTTGATATCTCTAATTTTCTTGAAGAGATCTCTAGTCTTTCCCATTCTATTGTTTTCCTCTATTTCTTTTCATTAATCACTGAGGAAGGCTTTCTTATCTCTCCTTGCTATTCTTTGGAACTCTGCATGCAAATGGGTATATCTTTCCCTTTCTCCTTTGCCTTTAGCTTCTCTTCTTTTCTCAGATCTTTCTAAGGCCTCCTCAAACAACCATTTTGCCTTTTTGCATTTCTTTTTCCTGGGGATGGTCTTCAATACACAGCATCAAGTAAATGTTACAAAATACCTGCATTAAATGTATACATTTTACTCTTAAAAGAATCTCTCAAACTTTCCTTTGGACCCCATTTATTTTCTTAATTTGGTCACGTGGTTTCCAAACTTACCACATGTTAGAAGTCTGTAACAAGAGTTTGGTGGAGGGGCTAATTCATATTGACATATAGACTATATCAAGAAATAACAGCTGTCAGCCAGGGAAGAAACACAAAGAAGATTAAAAATTTTACTACCAAAACTAGAAAGCACCATGCTTGTGCCCAAGCCGCATGGAGCTAAGAGTACCATATACTGTGGACCCAGATCATGGTGCGCAGTTGTGATCCTGAGCTATCAGAAGAGTTTCCATCACCTTCAACAAGTGATATTGAAGACACCCCGGAAATGTGTAACTAGTAGAGAGAGATTTTCCTCTGTGGTAGTTATAATGTGATATAGACGATCTTACAGTTTGAGACACTTAGTCACCAGTATAACTTAGGAATCCTAGAAATTATTGATTTTTTGCGTTTTAAAGATTTTTTTACAGTGAGAATAGCTTCTACATTACTAAGACAGAGCTCTTTAAAGGTTTATATTTCTTAAATAGGAGAACAACAGATGCTTTCAGCACTTTCAGCTATTGAAATCTGTTAAGATTCTCTCAACTTGACTTCCACTCCCAAACCCCACTACTGGGGGTTCATTATACATGTTCAGTATAAAAAAATATTTTTAAAATACTGGTGATACTGGAAAGTAATTCAGTTCAGTTCAGTCATTCAGTCACTTTGCAATCCCATGGACTGCAGCACACCAGGCTTCCCTGTCCATCATCAACTCCTGGAGCTTGCTCAAACTCATGTCAGTGATGCCATCCAACTATCTCATCCTCTGTCATCCCCTTCTCCTCTTGCCTTCAATCATTTCCAGCATTAGGGTCTTCTCCAATGTGTCAGTTCTTTGTATCAGGTGGCCAAAGTATTGGAGCTTCAGCTTCAGCATCAGTCCTTCCAATGAATATTCAATGATTTATTTTAGGATTGACTGACTTGATCTCCTTACTGTCAAAGGGACTCTCAAGAGCCTTCTCCAACACCAAAAAGTTCAAAAGCATCAATTTTTCAGCACTCATCTTTCTTTATAGTCCAACTCTCACATCCACACATGACTACTGAAAAAAAACATAGCTTTGACTAGACAGACCTCTGTCAGTGAAGTAATGTCTCTGCTTTTTTAATATGCTGTCTAGGTTGGTCACAGCTTTTCTTCCAAGGAGCAAGCATCTTTTAATTTCATGGCTGCAGTCACCATCTGCAGTGATTTTGGAGCCTAAGAAAATAAAGTCTCTCTGTTTCCATTGTTTTCCCATCTATATGCCATGAAGTGATGGGATTGAATGCCATGATCTTTATTTTTTGAATGTTGAGTTTTAAGCCAGCTTTTTCGCTCTCCTCTTATACCTTTATCGAAAGGTTCTTTAGTTCTTCGCTTTCTGCCATAAGGACGGTATCATCTGCATATCTGAGGTTATTGGTATTTCTCCCGGCAATCTTGATTCCAGCTTGTGCTTCATCTAACCTGGCATTTTGCATGATGTCCTCTAAACAGAATTTAAATAAGCAAGGTGATAATATACAGCCTTGATGTACTCCTTTCCTGATTTGGAACCTGTCCATTGTTCCATGTTTGATTCTAACTGTTGCTTCTTGACCTGCATACAGATTTCTCATGAGGCAGGTAAGGTGGTCTGGTTTCCATCTTTTGAAAAATTTTCCACAGTTTGTTGTGATCCACATAGTCAAAAGCTATAGTGCAGTCAATGAAGTAGAAGTAGATGTTTTTCTGTAACTCTCTTGCTTTTTCTATAATCCAACGGATGTTGGCAACTTGATCTCTGGTTCCTCTGCCTTTTCTAAATCTAGCTTGAACATCTGGAAGTTCATAGTTCATGTACTATTAAAGCCTAGCTTTGAGAAGTTTGAATATTACTTTGCTACCATGTGAGATGAGTGAAGTTTGAACACTGTTTGGCATTGCCTTTCTTTGGGATTGGAATGAAAACGGACCTTTTCCAATCCTGTGGCCACTGCTGAGTTTTCCAAATTTGCTGACATATTGAGTGCAGCACTTTCACAGCATCATCTTTTAGGATTTGAAACAACTCAGCTGGAATTTCATCACCTCCACTAGCTTTGTTCAGAGTGATGCTTCCTAAGGCCCACTTGACTGGTGAGTAAAAATAAGAAAAATGCAAACTACACATAACCCTACACAGAAATAAACCTCTTAAATCTGGATATCTGGTCTTTTCATTTGATAGCACACAAGAAACAGTATTTTAGCTCCTTAAACATTTTATTTCAATGTCATTTTATAATGATGGTATCATGTTCCATTGTTTAATTATATGATAATGTATTAACCAATTCCCAAGTGCTGAATGGTTAGAATGTTCTCAATTGCCTCAGTATTGTGTAAATTCCTAACATCAATGTTCCTTTAGCTGATTTCTTGGCTCAATGAATCACTTCCTTAGGATTAACTTCTAGAGGTGAAACGTATCTTGAAGATGCTCTAAAGAAGATTTTTTTAAAAAAATATTCATCAGGAAAGTATGAGATGGTCTGCTCCTAAACCAAAATCAGTTCTGGGTATCAAAAATAGGTCTGCAACTATTTGTAAACTCCCCACAATGCCTCCACCACACAACCCCTTTTTGCTTTAATTTGCTTTGATTATCTTGATTACTACTGAGATGGAATATTTTCCATATGTTTTTCTGACCTTTTTTATTAAAAAATTTTTTTTTTATTGGAGGCTAATTGCTTTACAATATTGTGGTGGTTTTTGCCATACATTCACATGAATCAGCCATGGGTGTACATGTGTTCCCATCCTGAACCTCCCTCCCCATCCCATCCCTCAGGGTCATCCCAGTACACCAGCTCTGAGCACCCTGTCTCATGCATTGAACCTGGACTGGCAATCTATTTTACATATGGTAATATACATGTTTCAAAGCTATTCTCTCAAATCATCCCACCTTCACCTTCTCCCACAGAGTCCAAAAGTCTGTTCTTTACATCTGTGTTTCTTTGCTGTCTCCCATATAGCGTATTTGATCTTTTTATTATCTTTTTTATGTACCGCCTGTTAATGTACTTCAACCATTTTTCAGCTGAGGTTTTAAAATTTTGTTTTATTTCTAATTTCTAAGAAATTTTTATTACATAAGGAAATTAAAGTTTTCTCACATTACAATTATTTTTTTTTTTACAATTTGCATCTATCAGTGAATTGTGTTTGGTTTTGCTGTTCTTCTTAAAGAAGTTTAAGATGTTTGGTATCCTTGCCTTGAGAACCCCATGAATGGTATGAAAAGGCAAAATGATAAGACACTGAAAGATGAACTCCCTAGGTCAGCAGGTGCCCAGTATGCTACTGGAGAACCATGGAGAAATAACTCCAGAAAGAATGAAGAGACAGAGCCAAAGCAAAAACAACACCCAGTTGTGATGTGACTGGTGATGGAAGCAAGGTCCAATGCTGTAAAGAGCAATACTGCATAAGAACCTGGAATGTTAGATCCATGAATCAGGCAAATTGGAAGTGGTCCAATAGGAGAAGGCAAGAGTGAACATCGACATTCTAGGAATCAGGAAACTAAAGTGGACTGGAATGGGTGAATTTAACTCAGATGACCATAACATCTACTACTGTGGGCAAGAATCCCTTAGAAGAAATGGAGTAGCCATCATAGTCAACAAAAGAGTCCAAAATGCAGTACTTGGATGCAATCTCAAAAACAACAGAATGATCTCTTTTCGTTTCCAAGGCAAACCATTCAGTATCACAGTTATCCAAGTCTGCACCCAACCAGTAATGCTGAAGAAGCTGAAGGTGAATGGTTCTAAGAAGACCTACAAGACCTTCTAGAACTAACACCCAAAAAAGATGTCATTTTCATTATAGGGGACTGGAATGCAAAGGTAGGAAGTCAAGAAACACCTGGAATAACAGGCAAATTTGGCCTTGGAGTACAGAATGAAGCAAGGCAAAGGCTAATAGAGTTTTGCCAAGAGAATGCACTGGTCATAGCAAACACCCTCTTCCAACAATACAAGAGACATGGGCATCACCAGATGGTCAACACCAAAATCTATTGATTATATTCTTGGCAGCCAAAGATGGAGAAGCTCTATACAGTCAGCAAAAACAAGACCAGGAGCTGATGGTGACTCTGATCATGAACTCCTTATTGCCAAATTCAGACATAAATTGAAGAAAGTAGGGAAAACCACTAGATCATTCAGGTATGACTTAAATCAAATCCCTTATACAGTGGAAGTGAGAAAGAGATATCAGGGACTAGATCTGATAGACAGAGTGCCTGATGAAATATGGACAGAGGTTTATGACATCCTGAGAGGGATCACAACCATCCCCAAGAAAAAGAAATGCAAAAGAGCAAAATGACTGTCTGAGGAGGCCTTACAAACAGCTGTGAAAAGAAGAGAAATGAAAAGCAAAGGAGGAAAGGAAAGATATACCCATTTGAATGCAGAGTTCCAAAGAATAGCAAGGAGATATAAAAAAGCCTTCCTCCATGATAAGTGCAAAGAAATAGAGGAAAATAATAGAATGGGAAGACTAGAGATCTCTTCAAGAAAGTGAGAGATACCAAGGGAACATTTCATGCAAACATGGGCACAATAAAGGACAGAAATGGTATGGACCTAACAGAAGCAGAAGATATTAAGAAGAGGTGGCAAGAATACACAGAAGAACTATACAAAAAAATCTTCATGACCAAGATAATCATGATGGTGTGATCACTCACCTAAAGCAAGACATCCTGGAATGTGAAGTCAACTGGGCCCTAGGAAGCATCATTATGAACAAAGCTAGTGGAGGTGATGGAATTCCAGTTGAGCTATTTCAAATCCTGAAAGATGATGCTGTGAAAGTGCTGCACTCATTATGCCAGCAAATTTGGAAAACTCAGCAGTGGCCTCGGGACTGGAAGAGATCAGTTTTCATTCTAATCTCAAAGAAAGGCAATGCCAAAGAATGTTCAAACTACTGCACAATTGCACTCATATCACATGCTAGTAAAGTAGTGCTCAAAATTCTCCAAGCCAGGCTTCAGCAATACGTGAACCGTGAACTTCTAGATGTTTAGGCTGGTTTTAGAATAGGCAGAGGAACAAGAGATCAAATTGCCAACATCTGCGTGAACATCAAAAAAGCAAGAGAGTTCCATAAAAACGTCTATTTCTGCTTTGTTGACTATGCCAAAGCCTGTGACTGTATAGATCACAATGAACTGTGGAGAACTCTGAGAGAGATGGGAATACCAGACCACCTGACCTGCCTCTTGAGAAATCTGTATGCAGGTCAGGAAGCAACAGTTAGGACTGGACATGGAACAACAGACTGGTTCTAAATCAGGAAAGGAGTATGTCAAGGCTGTATAATGTCACCCTGCTTATTTAACCCATATGTAGAGTACCTCATGAGAAACACTGGGTTGGATGAAGCACAAGCTGGAATCAAGATTGCCAGGAGAAATATCAATAACTTCAGATATTCAGATGATACCACCCTTATGGCAGAAAGAAGAAGAACTAAAGAGCCTCTTGTTGAAAGTGAAAGAGAAGAGTGAGAAAGTTGGTTTAAAGCTCAACATTCAGAAAACTAAGATCATGGCATCTGGTCCCATCAATTCATGGCAAATAAATGGGGAAACAGTGGAAACAGTGGCAGACTTCATTTTGGGGGGCTCCAAAATCACTGCAGATGGTGACTGCAGCCATGAAATTACAAGATGCTTACTCCTTGGAAGAAAAGTTATGAGCAACCTAGATAGCACATTAAAAAGCAGAGACATTACTTTGCCAACAAAGGTCTGTCTAGTCAAGGCTATGGTTTTTCCAGTATTCATGTATGGATATGAGAGTTGGCCTATAAAGAAAGCCAAGCACTGAAGAATTGATGCTTTTGAACTTTTTGGTGTTGGAGAAGACTCTTGAGAGTCCCTTGGACTGCAAGGAGATCTAAGCAGTCCATCCTAAAGGAGATCAGTCCTGAATAATCACTGGAAGGACCGATTTTGAAGCTGAAACTCCAATACTTTGGCCACCTGATGTGAAGAGCTGACTCATTTGAAAAGACCCTGATGCTTGGAAAGATTGAAGGTGGGAGGAGAATGGGATGACAGAGGATGAGATGGTTGGATGGCATTGCTGACTCAATGGACATGAGTTTGAGTAAATTCTGGGAGGTGGTAATGGACAGGGAGGCCTGGTGTTGTGCAGTCCATGGGGTCGCAGAGTCAGACATGACTGAGTGAACTGAACTGAACTGAAGATGTTTATATGATGAAGTCTGATTAGTGGTCTTCATTAGGGCTTAGAAAGTCTTCTTTTCCCAAATGTTATATGAAGTTCCCAATTATTTCCTTCTCGACTTAGATTTTTTTTTTTAACATTTTTATCTATAAGGATTTATACTGGAATAGGTGTAAGGAAGGGAGTTAACTTAATTTTTAAGTTTTTTGATTAATCTTAATCCTAGCTATTGAATAACACACCCTGAAATTGATTTTAGAAGATGGATAAATCAGTGCTGAGGGAATATTAGGGAGAGTGATAACAGAACCACTTTTCATTTAATTGTTGTTGTTCAGTTGCTAAGTCGTGTCTGACTCTTTGTGGCCCCATGAGCTGCAGCACACCAGGCTTCCCTGTCCTCCTCTGTCTCCTGGAATTTGCTCAAACTCATGTCCATTGAGTCAGTGATGCCATCCAACCATCTCATCCTCTGTCTCCCAGCTTCTCCTGCCTTCAATCTTTCCCAGCATTAGCATCTTTTCCAATGAGTCAGCTCTTCACATTAAGTGGTCAAAGTATTCATTTAATACTGTTAAAAATCTGAGCTAATTTTTGATAAGTATGAGTAGTATGAATTTGCAAAGGATGAGAGAGAAGTCTCACTTCAATGACTATTTATTCAACTTTCATTTGCCAGGGTTCCAAGCAGGCATAGGTGAGGGGACCAGCTGGTCATGTCCCCAGGATGGGACAAACATTAGCCTGGTGTTTCTTCAGTGCCATGTGGGAGAAAAGGAAAAGTGAAGTGCTAGCTAGGCCTAGGGCAATTCTTATTGAGCACAAAAGTTGGACGGAAGATTTGGAAAATACCTCCCACTGCTAATGAATTCTAACAATACAGCCATAAAGATGATTTCTCCTGCTTTGATAACATTAGAGTTTAGGAATTTAAATGTATTCAACGGAGATTATTAACATCATGAAAAAACTTGAAAGATTAAGCTAATGCCAACTGGAATGTCATTAATTGAGAGGAGTAATCCTTGATGCCTTAATCCAGAGACTCATTAAGGCTTTGGAAGAAATTATGAATAACCTGTTCCATTAACTGAATGAGGTTTTAATTAAGATATTCTTAGGAAAGCAAGAGGACAGGGCAACTTTTAAGAGGATTTTCAGACTTTGGAAGGAGGAATTCAGTCCTGAAAGAGATGTAGAGAAGAGAGGACCTGACTCAGAAGCTACAAAAGAAACATCTTGAGAAATGTATTCATTTAATATTTTCTGTTAAAAAAAAGAAAGCCTGAGCACATTCTGAAATATTTCTCTCTGGTCAGAGCATGGTATTGTTGAATACTTTGGTAAAAAGTTCAATTTCTTGATTGTTCTTGCATTTTCCTTTTCCTATAATACATTTCTGTAACTTTGCAAAAAACTGAGTGTCTTAATTACAACACCTTCCAAAAGAAAGTTGGCCACATTTAATAATTTTGTTTTTATATATGTATATACAATTGATATGTACATACAATTGATACAGGCTTCCTTTGTGGCTCAGCTGGTAAAGAATCTGCCTGCAATGCAGGAGACCTGAGTTCCATCCCTGGGTTAGGAAGATCCCCTGGAGAAGGGAAAGGCTACCCACTCCAGTACTCTGGCCTGGAGAATTCCATGGACTGTATAGCCCATGAGGTCGCAAAGAGTTGACATGACTGAGCGACTTTCACTGATCGCTGATACAATTGACATATACAGAAACAGTGTATATCTATATCTATATAATTGATTATTAATTCCAAATGATTTTATCTCTGTATTTTTCACATTTCCATTTTTTTCTCTCCATCCCCAGAGTTGCCACTTCAGTTTGGGACCTCATCAGTTCTTCAAAAGACAGAACAGTTTTAAAAATTGTTCTTTCTGCTTTGTTCTAAATTCTTTTAAAGATTTCATACTGTCTTCTTAAAAATCAAATCTATCTTGTAATATACACCATTTCCCTTTAAGTTGAATAAATATTTTTTCATGACAAGCTGAAAAAATAAAAATTTATTTGAGCTTATTGGGAAATTTCAAAAATATGAAGAAGAAAATAAAAATTAACCATCCTCAGTCCAGAAAGACCCATAATTCATATTTTGGTGTTTTTCCTTTTCACTTTTTATCAAAATATAACTCAAATACCATATAATTCACTCATTCAAAGTGCACATTTAATGGTTTTTAGCATATTCACAGAGCTATGCAATCATCACCACAGTCTAATTTTAGAACATTTTTATCATGCCCACCCCCCAATCCCATACCCACTGCCAGTCACTCCTTTCAGAGCCACAGGAAACTGCTCATCTACATTCTGTTTGGATAGACTTTCCAATTCTGGATGTTTTATATGAATGGAATTAAACAATATGTGATCTTTTGTGACTGGTTTCTTTCACTTAGCATAATGTTTTCAAGGCTTATCCATGCTGTAGTAGCTATCACGACTTCATGCCTTTTTAATGGCTGAATAATATTCCATTCCATGACTACCCCAATTTTTATTCATTTTTTTTAGTTGCTGGTCAGTTGAGTTCTTCCCACTTTTGACAATTATGAAGAATCTTGCTATGAACATTCATGTACACATTTTTTTCCAAAGTGGCTGTACCATTTTATATTCCTCCCAGGAATGTATGAGGTCTCAATTTCTCCACATCCTTGTTAACCCTAGCTGTTGCCTCTCTCTCTCTCTCTCTTTTTTTTAGTTATATCCATATTTGTTGGTGTGATGCAGTATCTCACTGAGGTTTTTCTTTGCATTTCCCTAATGACTACCGATACTAAGGATCTTTTCCTGTGCTTAGTGGGCACTTACACCCCTTTTTGGAGAATTGTCTATTCAAATCCTTTTCTAATTTTGAGTTATTTGTCTTTTTATTATTGACCTGTAATACACATATATATTCTGAATATAATTCCCTTATTTGATATATCATTTGCAAATATTTCTCTTATTCAGTAAGCCGTGTTTTCAATTTATTGATAGAATCCTTTGAAGCCTGAAAGTTTTTAATTTTGATGAAGTCTAACTTATCAACTTTTCTCTTTTCTTGAGTGTACTTTGGTATCACACACACACACACACACACACACACAAATGTGTAACCCAAGGTCGTGAAAGTTCACTTCTATACTTTTTTCTAAGAGTTTCACATTTAGGTCTACGATTCATTTTGAGTTAATTTTTGTGTATAGCATATGGTAGGGTTCCAACTTCAGTCTTTTGCATAAGATATTCACTTGTTCAGGCATCATTTATTGAAAATACTACCCTTTCACTATTATATGGTATTGCTTCCCTTGTTTGAAATCAATTGATCATTAACGTATGAATTTCTTCCTGGGTCTTCAATTTTACTCCATTGATCCATATGTTTGGCTATACTATGCTAGTCTAATATTTTCTTGACTATTGTAGCTTTGAAATAAGTTTTAAATTGTGAAACGTGAGTTGTCCAACTTTATTCTTCTTTTCCTAGATTGTTTTGGCTATCCTAGGTCCCATTCATTTTCACATGAATTTCAGGATTTGCTTATCAATTTTTGAAAAAAAAAAAAAGGACTTGGATTTTGATAAGGACTGCACTGAATCTCTAGACCTGTCTGGGGAGTTCTGCCATCATAATAATATCGTCTTCCAATACATCAACATGAGATGTCTTCCCATTGATTTAGACATTTATGTACTTGCAAAAATATTTTATACTTTTTGTTGTATAAGCCTTGCACTTCTTTTGTTAAATTTATCTCTAGGTATTTTATTTTTTTTGATAATATTTTAATCAAACTAGTTTTCATTGCTAGTGTATTGAAATATAATTAATTTTGTATATTAATCTTACATCTTAACAACCTTGAAGAACTCACTTATTAGTTCTAAAAACTGGACTGCTTAGGATTTTATACACACTAGACCATGTCAACTGCAAACATATAGTTTTACTGTTTGTCCCATCTGAGTGCATTTTTTTCCATGCTTAATAGCCCTGGCTAGAACCTCTAGTACAATACTAAATAGAGGTGGTAAGAATGGACATTCTTGTCTTGCTCCTGGCCTTAGGGGAAAGCATTCAGTCTTTCACCACTAGGTATGAGGCTAGTTGTACATTTTGTAAATGCCCTACATCAGGTTGGATCTTCCTGGTGGCTCAGACAGTAAAGAATCTGCCCGCAGCGTGGGAGACCCAGGTTAGATCCCTGGGTCGGGAAGATCCCCTGGAGAAGAGAATAGCTACCCACGCCAGTATTCTTTCCTGGAGGATTCCATGGACAGAGGAGCCTGGTGGGCTATAGTCCATGGGATTGCAAAGAGTCAGACATGACTGAACAACTAACAGTTTTGCATTATATCAGGTTGAGGAAATTCCTATTCCTAGCTTGGTCAGTCAGTCACCATCTCCTTTAAAAATCCTTCAGTACATCCCTATTTCTTATCAGACCAAGTTCAAGCTTCATGGCCTAGGACTGAAGACCCTCCTAGAACTTCCCTGCTTACTTCTCCAGCCTCATCTCTGGACACTCCCTCTGCACCTCATTTTCCAACCTCATCTCCGAAATGTTGAGCTCTACCTATTGCAAACTGCATGGAGGTCCTAATATTCCATGTTCTTCATGTCTCTGTTTTTATCTCCTGCTTTATCCCCACTCTTTACCTCCTAACTATATTTCAAGACAGCTCAAGACTACTAATTTCAAAAAGATATCAAGTACCTAGATCTGGTTTAAGTGCCCTCCATCTATATTCTTATAACACACTGCACATATTACTATGCTAGAGTTTAACACAGGGTTCTGCGTTGTCAGTTTAGGTTTCTGCCTCTCCAAGCAGGATAAACTTCTTATAGGCAGGGGATATATCTTAACCATCTTTCATCCTCAGTGCCTGGAACTCACTCAGTAATTTGATGAACAGATGGATAGACGGATGTTGAGGCTTATGTCACTTTTTAACATGGAGCATACATAAATGAATAAAAAGACTCACACAATCCTAAAGTTCTTAGCAGCCATAAAAAGTAAGAGACCCTAAAGGAAAATAGAGTTGTTCCAGGGTCTATGGAATATAAATGTAGGAAAATATGGATGGCAAATAAAAAGACATGTCAAGCAAATATAAAAAGTGTTCATTTTACAGATTTTCTCTCAATTACTAGAAACAACGGTTTCTAGGAAACACTTTCCTGGGGACTTTTATCCTCTACTTCTCCTATACCCTCACCAACAATACCCACCACCAGTTATTATTACACATTCCATTCAACTCAAAAATATGGTAGAATATATATTAGGTAATCAAACATGTTCATGTTCAAAAGAAGTAAGAGTTGCAGCCTTTAACTGCAGTGAAAGCCAGTTTCACCAAATGGTTGAAATGCTCACACAAAAGATTCAGTGAGACATTGAAACAGTCAATACTAAATGTTAAAATGGGTAGGACAGACAACAGCCATTCAGTGGAGAGAGACTCATTCACATTTATTGATTGGTGTTAGCAATATGCTAGTTACTGGGTTGGATGTTGAATATAAGGTGGAATGATTCACAATCTGTGTTCAAGGAATTTATCTAGTGAGGGAGTAAAGCAAGTTAACATATAAGTTATAGCTAATCATTCAGCAAATACCAGATACCATTTTCACAGATACCATCCTAGGGATGCTTGTAATACAGCAATGAATTAAAAAGACCAAAATCTCTGTCCAGACAGAGCACACATTCTAGCTGAGACAGGAAGACACTAAGCAGTTAGATAAATTATGTAGTATGATTTTTAAAAAATACTACAGAAAAGAAAAAAACAGATTAGGGTAATTGAGAGTGCTGGGGCATAGATGTGAAGGGGGTGGAATCTGAAGGAGAGTCACTGTGATTGACCTCATTGAGACAGTGGCACTGAGGCTAAGACCCGAAAGGAGGGAAGGTTGTTAGCTGTACAGCCATGGAGGGAAGGATGCTGTAGGTGGAGGTGGCAGGCAAGCCAGAGCCCTGAGGTGAGAGTGCCTTCAGTGTTCCCAGAACGGCAAAAAACAAGAGAAGCGCTAGTTCTGAGGTCAAGTGGTAGGAGATGCGGTCAGAGAGGGTGGGGTGCCCTGTGGGCCTTGGAAGGACTCATCTCAGAAAAATGGGGAACAACTAGGGGGTCTTTGAACAGAAGAGTGATGCAATCAAATTGACAGTTTAAACACACAACTCTGGCTGCCTGTGAAGAACAGACTGGAGGCACAAGAACTTGTGCAGGGCAGCAGCCTAGGAGACGCCTGGCACAGCTGAGGCTTGAGATTATTCTAGTAACTGAGATCTGAGTGAAAACAGTGAGCGAGTAGGTACATTTTAAGTTAGAGCCACCAGAATTGGATGTTTGATTCTTGAAACAGAGAGGATTCAAAGATGAATTCAGGGTTTTGGTGGGGGCTAAAACCTAGGAGATGGGGAAGGATGGAGAGGCAGGTGTAGACTGCAGGTGAACCTGACTGGGGACAGGGTCAGGAGCTCAGTTGTGCACACTGGAAGCTTGAACTCTCTTAAGTGGAGATTCATGCCAGCAGCTGGACATGTAAGCAGCAAGGCAGAGCTGAGCAGAGGATTCTATGGGAACACGTAGGAAGGGCACCCATACGAGACTTCCTGGGTAAATGACAAACACTGCCTCTCGAAAGGAGGCTGGTGTGATTCAGAAGGCTTCAGGAAGTGAAGTGGGCATCGAACAGGCAAAATTTGTCTAAAGAGAGAATAGAAAGACATAGGAAATATCTAAGCAAGATCCTTAGAATAGGAACAAGCATGGTGAGTTTGTGAGCGTAAGCTGAGTCCTACTGAGGTAAGGTGTTCTTGGAGCCTAAAAATGAATGAGTGACTTGGGGCAAGAATTTAGGATACCTCGATGGCTAGATTCTTCATCTAGAAAATCAAGATGAGTTCACCGATCAAATCCTGGGTCCTCCCCCAGTCAGTGTTTACATTTCCATCCCAGCATTTTATCCTAAGAGTCTGTTTACTTTTCTCTCCATCTTCCTAGATTGCAAATTTCTTGAAAGCAAAGACCTTACATATTGATTTTTATCTATCACAATGATTCACTAGTGGAATTTTTTTAATGTTTTTTCATAGAGTGAATCGTATTTGACACCTCCTTATCATATTTTCATTTCAATGCCTTTGGCGGATTTTAATTAAAAGAGAAATCCTTGTCTTTATTGAATAGGTGAAAGATCCATTACAATTAGCCTACCTTGTAACAAGTAACCCACTAGAAAGATCGCATAGAATGGGATTTTTCAAAACAGCAACTATCAAGTGACAAAAGAGCTCAGTGTCCTTTATGCTGTTGAGAAGGAAACTTTGGAAATGCGAAGGCAGAGAACACAGGTCAGGTTGATATGAATTAATTAAAGAGAGGGAAATGCTGGGTTTGCTAAGGGCATTTGTCTAGGTGGCTTGCATACCTTATTAGGATGAAACAACTAATGTGCTAACTATAGCTTAGATAATAGGAACTTAAGCATCTGATGCTTGTCTCTTCAGAGACCAGGTCAGAAGAGCCCTGGGCTCAGCCTGTTCACAAGAGACCTGAGATGTCAGCTGTCCTTTGTAGGGAAGATTCAGTGTCAAGCTGAAGCCCCAGCCTGACAAAATGAGTGGGATGGACTACCCCGGGTGGCTTCAACCAACCGGTTACCATGATGCCGGGGTGGCCACCAGGACCAAACGGCAGCTTTGCTCAACATGTGCTAAGGGGAGATGGCTGCCACTTAAGCCGCCAACTGGATATGCGGGAATGTCACAAAGGACTCTCCAGTGGCAGGGAGCATCTGCACTAATTCATCTGAAAATACGTCTGTGTTAATTAGTGTCCTAGCCCTGCCTCTAGCCCGGCCTCTTCTGACTTAAAAATATTCTCACGCATCTTCCGTGAAATGACAGGATTGCTTTGTTCATTTTGGAGACAGCATCTGAGAAAGCCCCAAATCTGAATATCCATGGCTTGCCTTTCAGTTGTTCTTTCACCAAAAAAGGAGGGTGTTGCATGTAAAAAGCAGCTAGTTCAGCTCCCTAGTCAAACAAGGAACCAGGGCACTTCTCTAAATGACCATCGTGGCTCAGTGCCCAGCACTCGTGCTTCACCTGTACCACCCATTTCTCACACAATATTAAAATGATGTGTATTCAAGGGTCGAGACTTAATAGAGTTTCTGGCTTTTTCTACTTTACCCAGGACACCCTTATGTAGAACTGATATAGGGTTCTCTCCTGGGGCTGGCATTGTGGAAGACAAAGAGTACAGTCTGGTGCCGCTGCCCTGATTCCTATTGCACCATTGGTGTGAGCAGCAACACAGTGAAAGAGGCAAATAATCTTAATACTATCATAAAAATAATTTTGACCTTGTGGCCTCAAAGATCCCTGCAGGATAACAGGTCACAGTTAAGAACTACTGCTGCCTATAAATTCTTTTGTGTGTCTTGACATTCTTGGGTCAAAGGCTCTAAATATTTTAAGGTACCTGATACATATTAGAAATTGACCTTTAGACGTGATCCATCAGTTTGCATTTTTCCCTGTAAGGTATGCACCTCCCTGGTGGCTCAGACAGTAAAGAATTTGCCTGCACTGCAGAAGACCTGGGTTAGATTAAAAAGCACAGATATGAACTGGATGCTGCTGACTCCAAGTTGCTTGAAAAGAATCAGACATTTGTGGAATGCCAAACACCATTCTGGGCTCTCAGGACACAGAAGTGGGTCCATTTTAAACTGAAATTCTCCCATGTTCCCAATTGCTGGTGTCTGTTCATAACCTCGGGACCTTCCGGGGTAAAATATGAAAGCCGTCCCACAGAAAGCAAGGAGAGATCCAAGAAAGATGTGGATGGTGCTGGATTGGGAGCTGAACTCATCAAACAGATGTCTAAAGAGATGTAGCATGGAGCAATGGGAGAAGAAACATTTTCATTGACTCTAAATCAGACCCTTTGCAGTCAGGATGCAGGAATGCAGAACATACAATCAGATTGTTACTGAAGAGATTTTCAAAGAAGCTCTGAGCACAGGGAACAACTCTATTCTCCAATCCGGACAGCTCTTTGAATGTAAAAAATCTCCTTGATGGCACGTCGTGAGTTTCTTCCCATGATAGGCCTTAGGAAGCATCATTTTAGGATTTGAAGCTATTTCAAATCCTAAAAGATGATGCTGTGAAAGTGCTGCATGCAATATACCAGCAAATTTGGGAAACTCAGCAGTGGCCACAGAACTGGAAAAGATCAGTTTTCATTCCAATCCCAAAGAAAGGCAATGCCAAGGAATGCTCAAACTATTGCACAATTGTACTCATTTCACACACTAGCAAAGTAATGTTCAAAATTCTCCAAGCAAGGCTTCAGCAATGCGTGAACCATGAAATTCCAGATGTTCAAGCTGGATTTAGAAAAGGCAGAGGAACCAAAGATCAAATTGCCAACATCCATTGGATCATCAAAAAAGCATGAGCGTTTCAGAAAAACATCTACTTCTGCTTTATTGACTATATCAAAGCCTTTGACTGTGTGGATCACAAGAAACTGTGGAAAATTCTGAAAGAGATGGGAATACCAGACCACCTGACCTGCCTCTTGAGAAATCTGTATCCAGGTCAGGAAGCAACAATTAGAACTGGACATGGAACAACAGCCTGGTTCCATATCGGGAAAAGAGTACATCAAGGCTGTATATTGTCACCCTGCTTATTTAACTTATATGCAGAGTACATCATGAGAAACGCTGGACTGGAAGAAACACAAGCTGGAATCAAGATTGCTGGCAGAAATATCAATAACCTCAGATACGCAGATGACACCACCCTTACGGCAGAAAGCGAAGAAGAACTAAAGAGCTGCTTGATGAAAGTGAAAGAGGAGAGTGAAAAACTTGGCTTAAACCTCAACATTCAGAAAACGAAGATCATGGCATCTGTTCCCATCACTTCATGGGAAATAGATAGGGAAACAATGGAAATAGTGAGAGACTTTATTTTGGGGGGCTCCAAAATCACTGCAGATGGTGACTGCAGCCAGGAAATTAAAAGACGCTTCCTCCTTGGAAGAAAAGTTATGACCAACCTAGATAGCATATTCAAAAGCAGAGACGTTACTTTGCCGACTAAGGTCCGTCTAGTCAAGGCTATGATTTTTCCTGTGGTCATGTATGGATGTGAGAGTTGGACTGTGAAGAAGGCTGAGCCCCGAAGAATTGATGCTTTTGAACTGTGGTGTTGGAGAAGACTCTTGAGAGTCCCTTGGACTGCAAGGAGATCCAACCAGTCCATTCTGAAGGAGATCAACCCTGGGATTTCTTTGGAAGGAATGATGCTGAAGATGAAACTCCAATACTTTGGCCACCTGATGAGAAGAACTGACTCATCTGAAAAGACTCTGGTGCTGGGAAAGGTTGAAGGTGGGAGGAGAATGGGGTGACAGAGGATGATATGGTTGCATGGCATTGCCAACTTGATGGACATGAGTTTGAGTAAACTCTGGGAGTTGGTGATGGACAGGAGGGCCTGGTGTGCTGCAGTCCATGGGGTTGCAGAGTCGGACACGACTGAGCGACTGAACTGAACGTATCCCATTGTTTATTGCAGCACAATTTACAATACCTATAACATGGAAGCAACCTAGATGTCCGTCAACAGATGAATGGATAAAGAAGTTGTGGTACATATACACAATAGAATATTACTCAACCATAAAAAGGAACACATTTGAGTCAGTTCTCATGAGATGGATGAACCTTGAACCTATCATACAGAGTGAAGTGAGTCAGAAAGGGAAAGATAAATACAGTATTCTAATGCATATATATGAAATCTAGAAGAATGGTACTGAAGAACTTATTTACAAGGCAGCAGTGGAGAAAAAGACATAGAGAATAGACTTATGGATATGCAGAGAGGGGAGGAGAGGGTGAGCTGTATGAAGAGTAACATGGAAACTTACATTACCATATGTAAAATAGAGAGCCAACAGAAATTTGCTGAATGGCTCAGGAAATTCAAACAGGGGCTCCGTATCAACCTAGAGGGGTGGGATGGGGAGGGAGATGGGAGGGAGGTTCAAAAGGGAGGGGATATATGTATACCTATGGCTGATTCATGTTGAGGTTTGACAGAAAACAACAAAATTCTAGAAAGCAATTATCCTTCAATAAAAAAATTAAAAAGAAAAATAAAGCACAGATATTATTTATGTTTTTAAAAGTAACTAATTATTGCCTCTAGGACTATTAATATTGTCAATGTAGCTTTCTGGTTAGGATTTAGTAAACCAACACATCAATAAACTCTGGTTGTTTATACAATTTGGTATATGTGTTGCTGAAGCTAGCACAAGTTGTTTATAAAATTTAAAAGTCTATTTTCACACTGATAAAAATGGCATTTGAAATTGGAATAAAGCATCTAAAGAAATACTGCACTGCTGATGACAAAGAATTCTATGCAATTGATTTTTAAATCGGTTATTGGAGGAAAAATAAATTTAGTTTAGCACAAGTTCCATTGATTCTCAAGAGAAAATTACATGTATAATAAATAACTCTTGTGATAGTCAAATAAGTCTTTTCAGTTAAATGAGCTTTTTAGTGTATTTTGGGCCTTCTTAACCAACAGTAAAATGGTAAAAGAAAGCTGTTTTTTAAATTCAAAATTTCTAATATATCAATAATAGGCCTAAGCATGAGGAAGATCTCCTGGAGGAAGAAATGGCAACCCATTCTAGTATTCTTGCCTGGAAAATCCCATGGACATAGGAGCCTGGCGGGTTACAGTCCATGGGGTTGCAAAAGAGTCAGACAGGACTTAGCTAGTAAACAACAGCAAAATGATAGAAAGAGTGATGACTGAACAAGTAAGGGTCAACCCAGAGGCTTTTCTTTGCCAAAGTGGGTGTTTTTAAAAGGCAGTGCCCATGTCTAAGAAGAGTTACTTGAATTTATTCATTCACAGAATGAGTATTTGTTAAATGCTTTTCGTTTGCTGGGTTTTAGGTACACAAAACCCAATTAGACATGGACTCTAATCCTTCATTTATTCATTCATCAAATATTTATTGAGTCTTATTATGGGTCAGACCATGTTCCAGGCACTGAGAATATGTGGGAGACAAGACAGACCAGGTCCCTGCTCTTCTGCTATCTACGGTCTAGGGTGGTGGGGAGAAGAGGGATAATAAATGATAAGTAAACAGGGCAGCTTCCCAGGTGGCGCTAGTGTAAAGAACCCGCTTGCCAACGCAGGAGACATGAGACACAGGTACAATCCCTGGATTAGGAAGATCCCCTGGAGGAGGGCACGGCAACCCACTCCAGTATTCTTGCCTGGGAAATCCCATGGACAGAGGAGGCTGGCGGGCTACAGTCCATGGGGTTGCAGAGTCAGGACATGACTGAAGTGACTTAGCACCCATGCATGCAAACAAGGCCATTTCAGACAGTGATATGTGCAGTAAAGAAGGTAAAACTAGAGGCCGTGATAGAATAATGGGGGGTGGGGGGGAGAAACAGAAGTGCATCTCAGGCGATAAAATTTGAGCTTACATCTAAATGACACTGAGAAGCTAGACATTCAAAGATCTGGAACAGGGACTTCTAGGCAGAGGACACAGCAAGTGCAAAGGCCTTTAGGAGAGTTTTAAAAAATCAGATTGGAAAGACAAGTGGAAGCTTCCTCCTTCTTCCCACCCTGCACCCCACCTCCTCTAGGTTGCTCCATGAGATGGTGGAAGCTGACCCATGTCTCATCTCTAGACCTAGAAATCGACCCACCAGGCCAGGACTCTGTCAGGCTTTCCTCACCTGCAGTAAGCCACAGATTTGATGTCATTTCATCTATACAGATGTACCGAGACATTTTTATAGTTTGCATGGAATGATTCTAGAATCAAACCATATATGAACCACTGTTTATAACCAAGGAAACTAAGCTTGAGCATACACGTACAAATACCTGAGATCCTGGTGCTATTCATCTCAGTGAGAGACACTGCCTTCACCTTTGTTGATCTACTTGGGTGTCGCGAGCAGGTTGAGAGCAGTGATCTATAGAAGAAAACATGCAGTGTGTTAAGAAAACCTGACGTCTTGCAGATAGATATCCAGAGTTAATGGGAAACGGTGGTCTCTGTATTGTTGACAGAACACCCCCAATCCTCAGGCCACTCATCAGCACAGTTATTAATCTTTTTCTCAAAGGAAGAAATATATCAAACTTAAAAGCCCTAACGGGAACAGAAAACAAAAAAGGAGAGAGTAATCTGTAAGAAGCAGTTTTGAGTTTGGTTTTGGTTTTCATTAAGAGGACTTTCTCAATGATACTACTAAAATAAGACATATTTCAATATGACTGACATGTAATATATATGTTTTGCATAGGCAATTTCTTCACATTGCATATAAATCAAACAATATAAAAGGGTATGTATCAAATGTTTTGCCTTATTCCTATCCTTCACTTCCATAAGGATAACTTCTTTTCCTAGTTTCTTATGTCTGTGTAACAGAAATAGGAATATATATTCATATTTTCCCCTTTTATTCAAATATATTCTATATAGTATTCCCCATCTTGTTTTATTATTAAAACAATATGTCGAGGATTTCAGCATTTCATTTCATAGAAAGCACATCTTTCTATAACAACACAAAGAAGACTTTCTCTCTCTCTCTTTTTTTTTTTACATGCGCAGGGTATTCTATTTTGTGGATGTACCACAGTTTGCTAAACATAGTCTTTTTTTTTTTTAATATTTGGTCAGATTCCAATCTTTTGCTATTATGACCACCAATGCAGCAGAGAACAAGTTTGTACATGCAATATTTTGCACATGTGCAATTAAATCTGCAAGATAAATTCTCAGGTGTAGGATTTTTGTATAAATTAAAAACTATCCATTTGTAATTTGTAAATATGCAGAAATATCCCTCCACGGGGAATGCACGACAGTATCCACTACCATCAATCATTATGAGAACACCTACTATCAAAGGCCTTGCTAGGGCCAGAATGCATTTTCAATCTTTTGGATTTCTGACAGACAAAATGGATTTCATTCCATTTTTCATGGAATGAAAAATGTTGTCTCAGTGAAATATTAATTTGCATTTCTCTGTAACTGAGGTGGGGCATCTTTTCATATGTTTAACCAGAATTGATCTTTCCTTTTCTGTTAATTTTCTGCTCATATCCTTTCACTGTTTTCTCTATTATGTTGTTGGTTTTATCAGTTTACATTAGGGAGGTAAGCTCTTTGTCATTTGAATTGCAACAGTTTCTCCTAGGTTTCTGTCAGTTATCTTTTGATGTTACTTGCAGGTTTTTGTCTATGTTTTGTTTTTGCTAGATAAGAGGAATTTTAAAAATTGGAGTGTTTATCAATTGTGTATGATTTCTTCATTTTCTCCTAAAATTTTACAATGTCTTTTCATTTTGCATTTAGATTTTTATAGCTTATCCTATTGCACAGTGTGGGTTCTGTTGTTCTCCTAGAAGACTGCCTGGTTCCAACACAATTTATGAACACATTTATTTCTACTCTTCTAATTATATTTGCCATCTTCATTATATGCCATATATATTTGGGTCTCTTCATGCGCAGATACCCTATTGTTTTAACCATTGAGACTTAAAAATAAGTTTTAATATCTAGTGGACTTAGTTCCTTTGAGAAATTCTACTCAATATAAATGCATCACCTGTGAAAACAAATAGAGCTGGTTCTCCCAAGCCAACTATATGATTTCCTGGTTCAGAAGTCAGATGGCCTCCATTAGAACCAACTCTTTCACTCTGCTCTCCTCTCTGCACACCTGCCCCACCTCACCCCCGTCAGATTTAAGTTAAAGTCACTATCTGAGGGCATAAAGAACTGTTTTCTCCTCCGTTCTCTGAGCCTTTACTTGTAAGGTGGCAAATGTAGTGCTTTTTAAAGTTTTCAGCTGGGTTGGATTTAGAACTGGGCTCCAGTCTGTCAGATCCAGATCCCGAAAGTTTCTCTGGGGAGCAGATGATAGACAACTTTTTATAGATGGATTAAAGAAAGGATGGCTCAGCCGGTAAAAACCCACCTGCCAGTGCGGGAGACACAGGAGATGGCGGTTCGCTCCCTGGGTGGGGAAGATGCTCTGAAAGACGGCATGGCAACACACTGCAGTATTCTTGCCTGGATTATCCCATGGGCAGAGAAGCCTGATGGGCTACAGTCCAAGGGGTCTCAAAGAGTTGGACACAACCGAGTGACTAAGCACTGGAAAGAAACGCAGGCTTCCAAGAATATACTTAGGAGAAATAGACATGCTTAAAGGGAGTCAGGCAGAAAGGAAAAGAGAGGAAGAGAGAGGGGACGAGAGGGTGAAAGAAAGAAAAGGAAAGAAAATGATTAGGGGGGAAAAGTGATTCTGGGGCCCCAGAGCTTAATGAAGTCCTGGGAATCCCAAAGCAGCCCCGCCTGCCTCCTGAGCGCCATCCAGTGACCTTCAGGTCGGGCTCTGAGACTTGCAGAGACCAGAGGGCCCAGCCTTTCCGCCCTTCCTGAAGCCCAGAGATAGAGAGGTTCTCACTGGTGGTGCAGCTCCAGGGCCTCGGGTATAGCCCTTCTCTGGGGCACCCACGTCCGTCCCGACGTACCGGGGTGAAGAAAGCAGCCAAGAGGGCGAGCGCAGGCGCAGTAGGGGTGGGAGGGCGGTACCCGGTGATCCTCCCCACGCCCTCCCTCCCTCCAGGCACTCTCTCCCCCCTGGGACGCCCCCTCGCACTGTTAACCTGTGAACAGGCTGGCTCAGTCCAGGCTCCACATCTCAATCCTTTTGAGTTCTGTTTGAAACTCCTGGTCAAAGATTTATTTATGAGGCAAATTATATGCTACAGCAACATTCACAATATGCAAAGGATTTGCAGTTAACCCTTGAACAGCACAGGTTTGAATCACAATTACCACTTACTCTCAGCTTTTTTCCCCTGGTGGCTCAGTGATAAGGAATCAGCCTGCCAATGCAGGAGACACGGTTCCATTCCTGGGTGGGGAAGATCCCCTGGAGAAGGAAATGGGAACCCATCCCAGTATTCTTGCCTGGCGAATGTCATGGACAGAGAAGCCTGGAAGGTTACAGTCCATGGAGTCGTGAAAGAGTCAGACAACCAGTTCAGTTCAGTCGCTCAGTTGCGTCCGACTCTTTGCGACTCCGTGAATTACAGCAAGCCAGGCCTCCCTGTCCATCACCAACTCCCGGAGTTCACTCAGACTCACATCCATCGAGTTGGTGATGCCATCTAGCCATCTCATCCTCTGTCGTGCCCTTCTCCTCCTGCCCCCGATCCTTCCCAGCATAGGAGTCTTTTCTAATGAGTCAACTCTTCGCATGAGGTGGCCAAAGCATTGGAGTTTCAGCTTTAGCATCAGTCCTTTCAAAGAACACCCAGGACTGATCTTTAGAATGGACTGGTTGGATCTCCTTGCAGTCCAAGGGACTCTCAAGAGTCTTCTACAGCACCACAGTTCAAAAGCATCAATTCTTCGGTGCTCAGCTTTCTTCACAGTCCAACTCTCACATCCATACACAACCACTGGGAAAACTATAGCCTTGACTAGACAGACCTTTGGTGGCAAAGTAATGTCTCTGCTTTTCAATATACTATCTAGGTTGGTCATAACTTTCCTTCCAAGGAGTAAGCGTCTTTTAATTTCATGGCTGCAATCAGCATCTGCAGTGATTTTGGAGCCCCCCAAAATAAAGTCTGACAGTGTTTCCACTGTTTCCCCATCTATTTCCCATGAAGTGATGGGATACTTAGCGACTAAACAACAACAAAACAAACAGCACTGGAGATGAGTTGAATTCCCAAGTGTAGACCTGCCATCTAGAGGAACCATGGATACAGAGGGCAAACTATACATTATACCAGATTTTCTACCGTGTGAAGGCACCTCACACTCACATTGTTCAAGGATAAACTGTACTCCCATTAATATTGCAACAGAATTGCTTTTGGCTGCGCATAGCCAATACATGTCTCCTTGATCACAAATACATACTTGGAAGGAATTATTGATGATGCCAGGAATATAACTGCCATTCTGAACATGAACTTACCGGAAACTTCATTTCTAATTTTGAATAACTGATGAGTAACTTAACCTCTGGGGTGGAACAGACCTAGTCAATCAACACAACTGAGCATTCTGTGCCAGGCCTCTGGAAAATAATAATAACGCAGCATAACATAAAATTCGAGAGTGTGGGGAAGAAAAAGAAATAAATCTGTGTTCCTGTCCCAGAGTGGCTCGTTGTCATGTAAGAAAGATAGATATATAAACTAATACAGAGAAAAGTGAGAAGTATGAAAATAAATATGTCCCCAAGATGCTACATAGCTCTTACAAAGAAAGGGAGTAACCTGGGAGTTCATGCAATTAGGCAAAAAAGACCCCATGACTGAAGTGGGATCTGCAGGGGACTTTAAACAAAAAATAGTTATAAAAGGGACTTTCCTGGTGGCTCAGTGGTAAAGAATCTGCCTGTAATGGAGAAGACCCAAGAGACTTGGGTTCCATCCAAGTCAGAAAGATCCCCTGGAGAAGGAAATGGCAACCCTACTCCATTATTCTTGCCTGGGAAATTCCATGGACAGAGGAGCCTGGAGGGCTATAGTTGATGGGGTTGAAAAGAGTCAGACATGACAAAGAACACACACACAGAGTTATAAAAGACGATGGAGAAAAACGGAACACTCAAGCTTCATTTGGAATTTATAAAAAAACTTATTTTTCATATTTCCCATTATTTTTTTCTCTACTTGTTTTGCGGCTGGGATATTTTTATGGCACAATACGGAGAATAGAATGAGACCTTTTTTGAAGTATTATTGATTTATAGTGTTGTGTTAGATTCAAGAGTGAGACATCTTTAACATACAAAGATGCTACTGTGAACCTCAGGGTCTCAGAATTGTTTTTCAAGACATGCAGCCATGGCTTCCTCCTTGGGTGGAGGCAGTGAATGGGGTCAGAAGCTTCCTGATGCAAGGAAGCAGCTCCTCCCTTTACAGTCACTGCTACCAAGCTGCAATCAACTGAGAAAAGTTGTGGGGCAAGGTACTGCAGAGGAAAAGAAAGAGAAACACTGTCATTAAGATGCCGAGAGTTGATATGATCAAACTGAGCCGGTCTGTGTAGGAAAAACCCCTGGCTGGCCTTCTGAGGCACGCAGCTCCCCTCAGGCCAATCGGATGAGGTGTCAGCTATCGCTAGTCCTCTCAGCACCTGTCGGTACTTCAGGACCCCCAGCCAGGGACAACCGCCTGCTTATCCGGCAGTTTATTAACATATTTTATAATTCATGAAGTTTAGCTTATTCTCTACACCCCACAGAAGGTAGCAGAAATTAGGTGTCATTTGGAGGTTGGGAAATAGAAATAGTTAACCAGGTTTCACCCCCAAAAAAACAGGAGATTGAAATGCTTCCTTGGACTGAGGCACAAGGCTTTTGGCTTCATTATCCTCACTGGCTCATGCCTCATCTATATTCTAAGGCCTTTTTCCTCAAACCACTTCTCTCTGCATTTCTCTCCTCTCCTAGGCTTTGTCATTTCACATCAGGCCCATTTGTGACATTATTCATTTTTGCCTTTGACATTTTCCTAAGGGAAGGAGCAAAAAAGGTGGCCTCTCCATCGGTGGCCAGGTGGTCACCAAGTGTGACCTCCTAGCAGAAGCAGGGGCATCTGGAAGCTCTAGGTATAGGACTGCATGCTCTCAGTCTGACAATCTACTCCATAGTCACAAATTTGCACTGAAACATTATCTAGTGAAAAAGGGTAAAATCTATAACAAGAAAAAAATCGATGCTAGAAGATACTTTTTTGGCTTTCACATGGTGATGGCTAAGCCCTTCTATGGTGTAGACCTTTGTTCAGAGTCATCAAAAATAATCAGCTGTTCATCAAGAATGCCTGGACCCTTGTGCACAGAAAGGCAGACTACTGGATTGCAAGCAGAACTATAGAATTCCAGGGACCAGAGGAGCATCAGCTCTCACTGCGCCTTCCCTGGCTGCCAATATGCAGTCCATGCTGCTTGGTCTCCAGAAATGCAAAGCATTTCCAGCAAGTGGCTGCCTATCTTCACTGTCAAGGTGATGAAGGACACATGTTATCCTTAAGAAGGGGACAGATCAGCAGCCTTAGGATGGTGCATGAGATGAGCCATTGATGTATAGGAAAAAAAGTTTCTATTTTCTATTTTCACTGCTTTTATCCACACATTCAGTTTATGCATAAGTAGTGCTTCCCATGTGACTCAGCCGATAAAGAATTTGCCTGCAGTGTAGGAGACTTTGGCCACCTGATGCGAAGAGCCGACTTATTTAAAAAGACCCTAATCCTGGGAAGGATTGAGGGCAGGAGGAGAAGGGGGTGACAGAGGATGAGATGGTTGGATGGCATCACTGACCCAATAGATACGAGTCTGAGCAAACTCCAGGAGATGATACAGGACAGGGAAGCCTGGCGTGCTGCAGTCCATGGTGTTGCAAAGAGCTGGACACGACTTAATGACTGAACAAAACCAACAACTAAACACAAGCAAAATTGGTAACACTGTTGCATAGAATCCACAGTTATCCTATCTGTGCAGCCTCAGTGGGAACAAGATGAGGGCCCAGGGCTGGGAAGTGGAGCACAAGGGGCACCTTGAACATCCTTGTCCCCAGAATCAGTCACACTACAGGGTGACTGACCAATAGGATGAGAAGGTAGGAAGAACTAATGAACAGATCAGTGAATTTAGAAAGGAAGACATGAAGGTACGAACAAGACTACAAATGAGGACCGTTTAAGAAGGGTTTTGGTGAAAATAATGAGGGAAAAGAAGGGATTTTCTCTAAGAGATTTGAGTATGCCTCTGAATAAGCAATGGGAGAAAGAAATTTGCTGACATGCTGAAGACTGCTGGGCTCTGGGGACCTGTAATTGTTTCAGCAGCCAAGGGAACGCCAAAAGCTGAACTGAAAATCAGGCTTCTCTTTTACCTTCTTATATTAATATAGTTCAACATAATTCTTTGGGACTTCCACAGGGAATCCTGCGCCTCGAGCAGCTGAGTCCCAGAGCTTGATGCTTTCATTATCCTCTTTATCACTCTATGCATCTCTATAGGTTTTTCGGCATACCTTCCTGATTCTAGATGTTCTGGACTTTGCCTGTTGAACTTAACTGCAGATCTGCAAACCACCAGTTAAAGATGTAATGTCCAAGGAGCCCAAGACAGACTTCTAGAGTTTCTAAGAATGATTCCCTTAGTCCCTGATCTTTGCTGTTTACCGTGAGAAGTGAAAATGAAAGTGTTATTTGCTCAGTCATGAGCGACGCTTTTGCGACCCCATGGACTAGAGCCTGCCAGGCAAGAATACTCAAGTGTGGGTTCCTATTTGCTTCTCCAGAGGATCTTCCTGACCCAGAGACTGAACCCAGGTCTCCTGCATTGCAGGAAGATTCTTTACTGTATGAGCCACCAGGGAAGCCACGGTTTACCTTGTGTGCTGTGTGCTTAGTCACTCAGTTGCATCCAAATCTTTGTGATCCCATGGGCTGTAACCCACCAGATGCCTCTGTCCAGTGGATTATCCAGGTAAGAATACTGGAGAGGGTTGCTGTTTCCTTTTGCAGGGGATCTTACTGGTGCATGGCTCGAATCCCGATCTCCTGCTTTTCCTTCATTGGCAGGTGGGTTCTTTACCACTAGTGCCACTTGGGAAGCCCCAAGAAAGTGGAGATATGTATATACAAGTACATATGGCTGAGTCAAGTTGTTGTATGGCAGAAATCAATGGAACATTGTAAAGCAATTATCCTCCAATTACAAAAAGACACAAATATGAAAAAAAGGAAGGTCTGGCACATGGCAAACACACACAGGTTTAAAGAAAAGCTTTAAAAAATTATTGGTATTATTTTAGAAATTATTTTTACTAATCATTAATTTGTTTTAATTTAATACTCCAAAACATATGCAACTCAATATCTGTGAGTTGAGGAAATTAGAAATTAAACCTAGCATCACATGAAAGGTTGTTATTGCTTGTCTGTTTGAGGTGGTGGGTGTTTTTGTTGGGATACAGATTTATTCTCTACTTCTGTGTCTCTATTTCTGCTTTGTAAGTAAGATCATCTATACCAATTTGTTTCAGATTCCACGTATATACATTATTATACTCATTTGTTTTTGTCCTTCTGACTTACTTCACTCTGTAAACACTCTCTAGGTCCATCCATGTCTATACAAATGACCCAAATTTGTTTCTTTTTCAGTTCAGTTCAGTCGCTCAGTTGTGTCCAACTCTTTGTGACCCCATGGACTGCAGCACGCCAGGCCTCCCTGTCCATCACCAGCTCCTGGAGTTTACTCAAACTCATGTCCATTGAGTCAGTAATGCCATCCAACCACCTCATCCTCTGTCATCCCCTTCTCCTCCCACCTTCAATCCTTCCCAGCATCAGGGTCTTTTCAAATGAGTCAGTTCTTCGCATCAGGTGGCCAAAGTGTTGGAGTTTCAGCTTCAACATCAGTCTTTACAATGAGCACTCAGGACTGATCTCCTTTAGGATGGACTGGTTGGATCTCCTTGCAGTCCAAGGGACTCTCAAGCGTCTTCTCCAACACCACAGTTCAAAAGCATCAGTTCTTCGGTGCTCAGCTTTCTTTATAGCCCAACTGTCACATCCATACATGACTACTGGAAAAACCATAGCTTTGACTAGATGGACATTTGTTGGCAAAGTAATGTCTCTCCTTTTTAATATGCTGTCTAGGTTGGTCATGACTTTTCTTCCAAGGAGTAAGAGTCTTTTAATTTCATGGCTGCAGTCACCATCTGCAGTGATTTTGGAGCCCCCCCAAAATAAAGTCTGCCACTGTTTCCACTGTTTATTTTTATGGCTGAGTAAAACTCATATAACTTGTGCCACCCCAAAACACATATGAGTGTCATACCGCCATAACTTCAGCACAGTTATAGAGCTCTAGTATATAGTAATACTAAAAATTAAAACCTTCTTGAAGTCAGGACATTTAAAAATTTGTCTAATTCACAGAATACATTAAACTATACTCATTACCTTAGTCAAACTCATCATGACTTGTACATCTTTTCTAGGGCAGGACAAGCACAGAAACTATTCTGTAGGGATTTCCCCTGCAAAGAAGAGGGGCCTTCCTTTCTTACCTAATTATAAATATCTTCCAAAATTCAGTCTGTGTGCTCTTATATAATCCTGCTTAAAAATGCTTTTCAATAAGGGGAATGTGCCCTAAATCTGACCATGTGCACATGCATGCACTCAGTCGTGTCCGACTCTGCGACCCCATGGACTGCAGCACACCAAGCTCCTCTGTCCACGGGATTTTCCAGGCAAGAATGCAGGAGTGGGTGGTCATTTCCTTCTGCAGCGGATCTTTCCTACCTAGGGATTGAACCTCGTTCTCCTGAATTGCAGGCAGATTCTCCACAGTTTGAGCCACCAGGGAAGCCCAAAATCCGATCAAAAATATGTTAAAAAATAAATGTACAATTATAAACCCGTATGAGCTTCCCAGGTGTCACTACTGGTAAAGAATCCTCATGCTAATACTGGAGACACCAGAGATGTGGGTTTGATTTCTGGGTCGGGAAAACCCCCTGGAGTAGGAAATGGCAACACACTCCAGTATTCTTGCCTAAATTCCATGGACAGAGGAGCCTGGTAGGCTACACCCCATGGTTGTAGCTCCCATGGGTGTAATTCCACAAAAAATTGGACTCAACTGAGCGCACATGCACCGCACAAACCTGTGTGGCAAATATTGACAACATATCTGTGCTCCAAATCCAATAAGATGGGCATAGAGTATACTGCCCACATGGATTTTATAAAGATTTTTTAGTGTTCCATAAATCTGTTTATTGACCACCAAACACATATACACAAGCAAAACCTAATATTAATGACTCAATGGGTAACAGTCATTTTCCTTGCCTAATTCAGTTAATGGAATTTTTTTTTCTTTTTCTTCTTTTTTAAAGAGTGATTTGTCTTATCTAGGTTCCCTGAAAGTGCTGTTTGGGGAAATTTCATCTGTGCCCTCTTGTCCTCTTGCCTCTTGATAGAATTATTAGCTAACAGCTAATAGAGGCATTCAGAAAACTAAGATCATGGCATCTAGTCCCATCACTTCATGGCAAATAGATGGGGAAACAATGGAAAGTGACTTTATTTTGGGGGGCTCCAAAATCACTGCAGATGGTGATTGCAGCCATGAAATTAAAAGATGCATGCTCCTTGGAAGAAAAGTTATAACCAACTTAGATAGCATATTAAAAAGGAGAGACATTACTTTGCCAACAAATGTCCATCTAGTCAAAGCTATGGTTTTTCCAGTAGTCATGTATGGATGTGAGAGTTAGACCATAAAGAAAGCTGAGTGCTGAAGAATTGATGCTCTTGAACCGTGGTGTTGGAGAAGACGCTTGAGAGTCCCTTGGACTGCAAGGAGATCAAACCTGTCAGTCCTAAAGTAAATCAACCCTGAATATTCATTGGAAGGACTGATGCTGAAGCTGAAACTCCAATACTTTGGCCATCTGATGCTTAGAACTGACTCATTTGAAAAGACCCTGATGCTGAGAAAGATTGAAGGTGGGAGGAGAAGGAGAAGAGGATGACAGAGGATGAGATGGTTGGATGGCATCACCGACTCAATGGACTTGAGTTTAAGTAAACTTCAGGAGCTGGTGATGGACAGGGAGGCCTGGCATGCTGCAGTCCATGGGGTTGCAAAGAGCCGGATATGACTGAGCAACCAAACTGAACTGAATAGAGGCATCCAAGCACATGTGCTGACTATAGAGCTACGTTTTCCAAATATCACCAGGAATGTCCCCTTTCCACCATCCAACAACAAACCATGTTTGACCCAAGTGTCTCTCATGAGAGCAGATTGAACTAAGATGTAAATGTAATTTGAGCAATATCAAAGAATTAGAATAGTTAATTTCCAAACATGACAGCACTTATTTTCTGTATGTAGCAAAGAAGTCTCATTTATAAATCAAGAGTAATCTGCAGAGACTTGGGAACATTCATCAACGATTTATAAGATTATTACATGAGATCACAGTCCATCTCTGTCTACACTTAGACACATAGATACACACACAAACACACACACACACACACACTCACCATATAAAATCATTCTGCATTATACAGAGACATACTGTTGAATTCTCTATTGCAATGGAGAGGACGAATTAGCAAATTCATTAATGAACTCCTGTGTTTCCCCAAAGTTGTCAGCTGTAATAATTCATTTGTTTTCCCAAATCATCTGCCATTATTATCCACACCACTGCCTCTCAGTGAACATTGGGACCTCACAAAGGTTTTACTTTTACTGCAGAGCCAAGACCCCAGGGCACCAAGGGTTGTGGGCAAAGTATAGAGAGTTCCCTGAGCAGTGACTTCTTTGGGCATAGAGAACCTCCCAAAAGACTCACTTCTCACTTGTCTGTTCTACATCACCAGCATCAAAGAAGCAAGACACAAACACAAAGACACCAAAGTGGCTTGGACTAACTGCTAAAGTAACATCATTAGCACATAAATCATTTGTTCTCACGCAGCAGTAGAGGCTTTCTATTTTTAATTTTTAAAACATTTATTTTGGGCTGTACTTGCTCTTCATTGCTGCCCATGGGCTTTCTCTAGTTGCAGCGAGTGGTGGCTACTCTAGTTGTGGTGCGTGGGCTTCTTAATCAAGCAGTAGTATGAGTCTTGTCTTTAATTACTTATCAAAAGGCCCTTGTTCTCCTACATTCACTAATGGTCAAATCTCACAGTTATTCTACAATATGTGTAAAATTGCTTTATGCATGTGCGTTCTCAGTTGCTTTAGTCGTGTCCAACAGTTTGCAACCTTATGGACTGTAGCCCACCAGGCCCCTCAGTCCATGAGATTCTCTAGGCAAGAAGATTGGAGTGGGCTGCCCATTTCCTTCCCAGAAGATCTTCCTGACCTGGGGATCAAACCCAAATTTCCTGCATTTCACTGTTTATCAACTGAGCCACCAGGGAAAGCCCTAAAATTGCTTATTTGTTTTCTTGGATCTTTCTCCCATGGAACTGTGTCTTTCTCAAAGGAGGCTACACAATCATTTCATCACTGTATCTCTAATTCCTCCACCCATACACAGTGGGTCTTGTTAGACAATTGATGACAAAGAGCTGGAAGCACATATGAGTTACTCTGGAAGATCTGTGTGTGTGTGTGTGTGTGTGTGTGTGTGTGTGTGTGTGTGTTTCAGTGGAACTCTTTATGTAAAGGAAATGCACATGGAATATATCCTAAAGATTATGTCCCTTCATTTTATGCAGTGCAAATGCACTTGCTATGAGTTCTTTATCTTCATGGATATTAAGAATATAGTTCAAAACTGACTACTTATATCCGGGCAAAGGGCTCCAGTAGTTGCTGATCCTCCCTATGGAGCTGATTCAACTCCTGAAATATCCAATTGAGCCTGTACATAGCAGCAACAGTTACATTAGCCTTGATCCATGAGTCAGAAAGATCCGCTGGAGAATGAAATGGCAACCCACTCCAGTATTCTTGCCTGGAAAATCCCATGGATGGAGGGGCATGGTGTGCTATGGGGTTGCAAAGAGTTGGATATGACTGAGCATGCACCTAAGATCCAGCTACACAGTCTGCCTGTGGTCAGTGGGATTCCCCTTCCAGAAAGAAGTTCTTGGTTATAGAATGCTGTTAACATTTCAGAAGGACCAAAGAGTTAAATCAGGTTTAGATTAATATCTCAGACCTCGTTCTCATAATTTCCCCCCAATTATGACAGCAGTTATAACAAGTTAGTAAGCAGAGGCTGGCCATGCCTTGCTCTTCACTGCTCTTCAATATATTCTTTGTTGCCTGACCTTTCTTTAACTGAGTTCTTTGCTATTCATCCTCAGGGAAGAGATAGCTATGCTGGGAGAGGATAATATATTTTTATTTCATCTAATATATCTAAGGGCTTTCCAGGTGGCTTTCCAGTAAAGAATCTGGCCTACCAATTCTGAGACGTGAGAGAAGCGGGTTTAATCCCTGGGTCAGGAACTGACCCAGAGAGGGAAATCCCCTTGAGAGGGAAATGACAATGCACCCCAGTATTTCTTGCCTGGAGAATTCCATGGGCAGAGGAGCCTGCTGGGCCACAGTGCATGTGGTTGTAAGGAGTCAGACATGACTGAACATGCACACACCACAATATATCTAAAGAGGTGTGATTTCAACATGTAATACATTTTTAAATATTAAGGGGATGTTTTTGATTTTACTAAGTCTAATCTGGTGGGTATTTTGTCCTGACAGCACATCCCAGTTTGGGTAAGACATATTTCAACTGTTCAATAACCACGTGTGCTTAGAGACACCATACTAGATAGTTCAGGGTTCTAAGAATTGACTACCCTTCAGCTATGGTTTGTTGAAGACTACAGAGGATGACCAACCAGTCCATTCTAAAGGAGATCAGTCCTGGGTGTTCTTTGGAAGGACTGATGCTAAAGCTGAAACTCCAGTACTTTGGCCACCTCATGCGAAGAGTTGACTCATTGGAAAAGACTCTGATGTTGGAAGGGATTAGGGGCAGGAGAAAAGGGGACAATAGAGGATGAGATGGCTGGATGGCATCTCCGACTTGGTGGACGTGAATCTGAGTGAACTCCGGGAGTTGGTGATGGACAGGGAGGCCTGGCGTGCTGCAATTCATGGGGTCGCAAAGAGTTGGACACGACTGAGTGACTGGACTGAACTGAACAGAGGATGGCAGGTAGATAGAGAACTGGTTGTAGCTCTGAACCACACATGTTAGAGGAAAGTCAATACATCTAGGAAAGAGCTTCCATTTCTCTGTTTGTAGAAGCGTCAGAGTTTGTGGTCAAGATGAACTCAATTGTGTTAAGAGCCATGTAACTCCCAATTTTCATCTGAGAGAGCCCCAGCGTGGGAGATGGAATTATACAGCCCATGATGTATTGATAGTATATTCATGTTTCTTAGAGAATTTCAAGCCTCTTTAGTGCTCAATGATTCAGCCAGGGATGAGACAGCTCCTCAGGATTCTAGAGAAATACTGCTGCTCAGATTTCTTAATAAATGTTCATTGGATGAAAGACTGAATGAACCAATAACCCAGCTACCAATTCTCTGATACACAAAATATTTGCAGCTCTTAGCTAATGAGCTCCTACTCATTTGCATGCTGGTCTTCTGTTTAAAGTGCTCTCATATTTCATCAGAATAATTTTTTCTCTATTGTAAGGTCATAATTTTCATTGGATTATAACATAAATCTCCTTATTTGCAAGGATAAAACTAATTTATTACACTATGCACAATGAGCTGTATTTGGATTCTCGAGTTATAATGTATTTCATCAAGACTGAATCTCAACTATGATTAAAAAGACCAACTTCATTGAAATATAATTCACATACCGTAAAATTAACCCCTGTTAAGTGCCCAATTCAGTGAGTTGTAGCACATTCACAGAGCTGTCCAACCATCACCACTGTTGAATGTCAGAATATTTTCATCACCTGCATAGAAACTGTGCCCAATAGCACTCACTCCTCTTAGAAACTCTGTACCCAACAGAACTCACTCTTCAGCACTCTGCCCCCAAATCTCATGTAGCTTCATTTCAAATGGAAAAAATCATCTTAAAGGTGGAATTGAATATTTTTGTGATTAGAAGGGACAGTGGACTTTTTCGGTGCAGTGGTTTCTACTCCCATGCTATTCTCTTACTCATTTGTTCTACAAATATTTACTCAGTACTCTCTGGGGCATAAAGATGGAAGAGAGCAGACAGTGCTGTGTGTTTTATGTGGTTCCTTTTTTTAAAGATAAGCTCAGAGTACACAGACTAGCTCTCTTTTCTGTGCTTGACTGCTGAAAGATCTGATACAACTCTATTTTGCATGGTTGGAGTCTAAGCTGCTAAAATACCATCATTTGATATCTCTGGTCCTATCACACTGTGAATACATTTTTTACAAGTTTACTTAGACTTAGAATCTAGCTTCAAACAGGAGACTGCATGATATAAGAAAAGAATTTTTGCTTTCTTCCATCTTACACTTTGCCTCAGTTCTACTCTGTTTTAGTGGAAACCCAACCAGGGTATAGCCCATGAATACCAACCCATCATCTCCTAGACACACATCATCTAGACACATATTCCTTCCTCCAGGTGGTCCATATGTCACCTTTACATATTCAAAACATTTATTTATTTACTGGTTAAAGTGGGTCTTTGTTGCTGCAGACAGGCTTTTTCTAGTTATGCTGAGTGGGGGCTACTCTCCAGCTGTGGTTCATGGACTTCTCATTAAGTGGCTCTTCTTGTTGCAGAGCATGGGCTCCAGGGTGCATGGGCCTCAGTAGTTTGGTGCACAGACCCAGTTGCCTTGTGGCACGTGGGATCTTCCCAGACCATGGATTGAACCTGTGTCCCCAGCATTGGCAGGCATATTCTTAACCACTGGACCACTAGTTGTTGTAGTTCAGTCCTAAGTCATATCTGACTCTTAGCAACCCCATGGACTGCAGCACACTTGGCTTCTCTGTCCTTCACCATCTCACAGAGTTTGCTCCATTGAGTCAGTGATGTCATCCAATCATATCATCCTCTGTCACCACCTTCTCCTCCTGCCCTCAATCTTTCCCAGCATCAGTGTCTTTTCCAATGAGTCGGCTCTTTGCATCAGGTGGCCAAAGTATTGGAGTTTCAGCTTCAGCATCAGTCCTTCCAATGAATATTCAGGGTTGATTTCCTTTAGGATTGACTGGTTTGATCTCCTTGCAGTCCAAAGGACTCTCAAGAGTCTTCTCCAGCACCATGGTTAGAACGCATCAATTCTTTGGCACTCAGCCTTCTTTATGGTCCACCTCTCACATCCATATGTGACTACTGGGAAAACCATAGCTTTGACAATACAGACCTCTGCCGGCTAAATGATATCTCTGAGAGTCCTCAAAACACTCTTCTGGGCGTTAATTTTTGTTGCATGAATTCTTTGGTGTAGGAAAGTCTTACCTGACAGTCAGTTCCCACAATACAGAGTCACTGCTAGCTCATGATTTTAAGGCTCCCCTGTGCATTTGCTAATTATATTCTGTATTTGTCTTATCTCCCAAAAGAGAAGGAGGTTGCCTTTAGAGTAGAGATCAGCGCGTCCCTGCCCCACACCACCGCCGTGTCCTGGTGCCATTAACACGGGACAAATGATGAAACTGGTTTAGCTGTCAGGTAGAAAGCTGTGGGTTGAGCCACTTTTTCTACTGGCTCCCATTTTATAATAAACAATAGCCTCCTGGAGAGTCGGGCCCCTGACAGCTGGTTCGGCCGTGTTCCTGCCTTTGGCCTGCAGCCCGGCACCCTTTTTTAATGGATGTGCCTCGTGTTTGAGCACCGGCTGTGCGCCCGGCTCTGTGTCAGGTGTTTAAAGCATCACCTCTCTCTGTGCTCCCCTGTATCCTCCTTTCCGTCACTGCATTTACCCAAGAATGTAATATGGGCTTATGTTTTCTGTCTTCTTCCCTGGACTGTGAGCTCTTCACGGGCAGAGTAGAGTTTTACCCAGAGCCTGGCACACAGCAGGCTCTCAAATAAATATTTGTTATGTGAATAAATAAATGAAAACACAGTTGTTAGCAGCTGTCTGCCTAGCCCAAAAGACAATATACCTCTGAAACAATGAGAGAGCAGGACAATATCACTGAAAGTGTTAATTATGCACAGTGGACAATGTGTAAACAAAATAAGCTTTGGGTACCCATATAGTTTAAGTAAGACGTGTTTTCATCAGTGCTTTTATATCAGATTTTTTTCTGCATCTTTTAAAGAGCTTGAAAAGAGATGTAACATGTTCAACAGCAACACTTCACAAAATCACTTTTCTTTGCTTTTCCATCTTCTTGTACTCTTTACTCCTTTGCAGCCTGCCCCCTCAACGCCCAAGTCTCTTCCCTCCCCCGACAGGCCCCTACTTTGTAGGTATCTGCTCCTTGCTTTTTTCTCAGTGGCAGACTCATTCAGCCTTTCTGAGTCCCTCGACTCCCTCTCTTTGACTCATCACCCCAAGTCTGCACTGCAATAAAGAGGCTGGAGCCAACCCACTGAGCAAGAGCCTCCTTCCTTTCTAGAAGTGGGTGGAGTTAGAGGGAGCAGGCAAGAGGATTTATGTGGGTGAAGACTGTGAATACTCCAACAATAATTCTGTCCCTGTTATGATAAGATTATGAAATGGAGGGAATCTACCAGCGCTGGTGAAGAACCGTTCTCTTTATTTGGGGACCAGCCACTTGATTTATGATGTAAGTTGCAGCAAGCACACACAGGAAGTTGTTTATGGCCACTTAACCTAAACCTGATGGTACATTCTGCCCCCTCACCCAGTACAGACTGTAAATCATTCATTTTAGGAAAGGGTTCTCTGGTCACCGACACTCCCTCTGGTCCTTCCAACAGGAATCTCAGCTTCCAATTTCCACTCAGTCTGTGGCTGAGGTAAGCAAAGGTCCTACCTGGACAGACCACACACACGTCTTCTGTGCTGATGGGAAGAGCTGTTCTCCAGGCTGCTTAGGCTAACTTGGCCTCTTTTGGTTTTAAGCCCATTTACCTGAGGAATCCAAACCTACTTCTTTGAAATTATATAGTGTGAGTTTCCAACTCAGAGGTGAACATTCAGTAAAATCATAACACAATATCCATGTATCAGTCAGGATCCAACCAGGAAAACAGAAACCACAATAAATATTTAAAACAGAGGTAACAATTTAACACAGGGAATTGGTGATACCATAGAGGTGATGGAAAATCTGAGCAGCCAAACATGGATGTTGGGGAAAGCTACAGATTAGCAAGAGGGGGAAGCAGAGACCTACCTGAGGCTAAGAGACAAAGGGATCCTGGGGCCCAGGGCTGGGACCCACAGAGGCCTGTCCCAAGGGAACAGGAATGTGAAGGAGTGGTCACCCAAGGTAGACCCACATGAAGGGAAAGCGCTGATTTCTCCCCAGCCACCCCCTCCCCCAGCCCCCACCTCAGAACTCTTGTTGGCTGAAAACAAACCTGGGAGGCTATCCCTGGTGCACTCTAGCTGGAGATGGGGGCTGTGGTGATGGATCTATGAGATAAACAGAGCAGGACACACACAATCCACATGTGAGATATCATGGAATAAGCTGGGAAAAGCAGGATGTGAAGGAAAGACAGACCTGGCTACAGAAGCAGCCTGGTTGCCTGGGCATGCCCCCACATTCTGTCACCAGAGGGGAACTCAGAAGTGAAGGCTTCAAAGGGGGATGTGCGTGCATGCTAGGTGGCTTCAGTCATGTCCGACTCTTTGTGACACCATGGATTGTAGCCTGCCAGGACACTCAGGGCTTATTCTGGGTGCCAGACACAATGGATGAACTGCACGAACCCAGTGAAGCCTCACAAGCACCTGCAGAATTTCACCAGCAGCCAACTGGGCCAAGAGAGGTTAAGTACCTTGCCCAAAATTACACCCTGTGTAGCTTTAGAACTAGAGCTCCCCGACTACCAATTTTCCATCCACCATGCTGCGCTTAAAGTGTTGTGTTCTCAAAGGTGTACAGAAATACGTCCCTTTCAGCAACACCATCAGAGGGTCAGAGCTGGTGCTGATGCTGGGAAAGCTGATGCTTTTCACCTCCTGGGCAGGCTGGCTTCTCAGCCCTACCATTATCCTCTGTCAGTGACACTCTCACTCTCTCCTCCTCAGCCCCACTCCCACCTCTACCTATACCCCCAGCATAAACGTGCATCCCTAACAGCTCCAGATCTGCTCCAGGGAAATAACGGGAGAAAAATAATTGGAGTGTTACCCTGACAGTGGCGTCTTCATTTCAGCAGATCAGCGCTATGGGAGAGGAATGATTCTTTAATGATGGATCTGCCACTTGCAGAAGGTAGTGGGGATTAACTCTCACTGCTGAGTTAACACCTGCATAAGTCACAGCAGACTCACTTGCTGAAAACGCTGACTTTGGATTTTTTTTGGTGTGAATTTGAATTCATTTAATCCTAAATTTGGGAGATCTCAATAATAAGCAAGAAAAAGAAAAGCTAAAAGATAGACGAATATCAATTACGTGCTGGAGTCTGTGGCCTGTGTGTGTGTGTGTGAGAGTCGAGAGAGAACAAAATAAGAACTTTTATCCTGATTTAATATTCAATTACAGAACTAGAGTTAATGGATAAAATGTTAACATAAAATTAAGTACAAAGAAGGATATCATTATAACATACTGAATAAGATCCCTGGAGTCTTTTTCCTCAAATAGAGGATTCTCATTTCTTAAGTCAGAGCTCCAAGGAGGGCCTGTGATGAGGACAGCAAATTTGAATGGTGCTGATACAAAAAGCCACATTCTAGGACTTCCCTGACAGTCCATGGTTAAGACTCTGTGTTTCCAGTATAGGGGGTGCAGGTCTGATCCCTGGTCAGGGGACTAAAATCTCACAGTGCCATGGAGCATAGCCAAAACAAACAAACAAAAAACACAACTATTTCATCCTTTTGGGGCTGACGGAGACGCTCCATAATGGTCCGATGATCCCTGATGACATCACCCTGCAGCTGTGTATGTGTGTGTGTGTGTGTATGATGTCATTAAAAGAATTTTCTTGAAGATAATAGGAGCCTCTGGAAGCCTCTAATCTGAAACAGAATATGTTATTGGTGTAATTTTCAATAAATATAGTGGTTTTTACTGGTATAAACTATAAAAGCCTTGTAAGAATTTGTGTTACTAATAAAAAAACAGGGAAGCCATTTCCCCCAGGGTATTTTATAATGATGAAGGTAGGAAATATCTAATTTTATCAGTAATAATCCTCTCTCACTTGGCCCTTAAATTCCTGAAGATTCTCACAGTTGAGTTAAAAGCATGAGCTGTAGAATTTAAAATCTAACAGGTCCTATTAGTGAGATGTTATTTTCTGTGGGATCTTTTTTTTTTTAAACTATCCCTGGGACTTCCCTGGTAGTCCAGTGGTTAAGACTTTGCCTTCCAATGCAGGGCATGAAGGTTCAGTCCTTGATCACGGAAATAAGATCCCACGTGTCTTGGGGTCAGGGCCAAAAAACCAAAACATAAAACAGATGCAATGTTGTAACAAATTCAGTTAAGACTTAAAAAAAAAAAAAAAAACCTGTCCCTGCAAGCTGCTTCCTCCATGGTAAAAATCACTCAATTTTTATAATGGTTATATTTAGTAGAGATCTGATTGTGATTTTTAAGTTGTGCTCTTAAAACAGCATTCAGGCTAACGCAACATATAAACAAGTGTATAAAACTCTTGTAAAGTGTGTATAAAACTCTTGTAAAGTCTGTATAACTGCCAAAACTCTTTTGCAGATGTCTTTATGAATCATAAAAATGTGAATACATGATCTCTCGAGATGCTTAAATTGAATGCTGAATTTCACGGCACCATTTGCAGCTGTGGTAGGATTTAATGAGAATTTCCTTCAGATAGTGGAGTAAGTGGCTACAGGATGAAATAAGGCCCATTCTGCGTGGCAGACAGCTGAGCTTAAAAAAGAAGTGTATGAGCTAGTTTTTCAAATAAAAGAAAAGAAAATTCCCCCAGATCAATGATTTACCCTCCACGTTCAAGGTTTGTTTTTTGTTTGTTTACCAAGCAAAGTGGCCATCATATACAGACAGTAAAAAGCAGTCCTCTCTGAGTGTGTGAAATGAGACTTAGGCTTTGTTCAGGTCCCACCTGACTCATTCAGGCCACAATGATCTACTTGTTATCTCCATGGGTTCTGACATCATTGGTGCCCTGCTCTCAAGATGACACCAAATCAGGGCTTAACATGGTCCCATTTAAAGAAAAGATTCTACTCTCTCCTAACCTCAGACAAACATAGGTGCACTTGGTTTTACTAAGAGAATGAAAATTTAGATTTTACCTGCTGTTCCTGGTAAGGCAGCTTTCCTGAGCATGGGTTCTGCTCACACAAGGAGCACATGGGTTGGGGCTTTGAGCATTCTGGGGCTCCCTAGTCTGAAGCGTGTCAGAGTCCTTCATTTCCAGTCACATGCAAGAGAGAAAAAGAACATGGAAGAGTCACATATAATTTGAGTCTGAAAGCGGTGAATCTTACTTCTACCTACAGTCCAGTCTCCAGAACTTAGTCATATGCTTCATCTTGTAACAGGTAGGGCTGGGAAATGTAGTTTAGCCAAGCTCCCAAATGGAGGAGATCAGGGTACTGATGAGCTCCACCGACTCCATCACAAGGAGGAAGGAGCATATCACAAACAAAGGTTGTGGCTTTGTCCTAATAGAATCTTTCCTGCTGTTTATTTCTGAGATGAGTTGTTGGTAGTTTTTGATATGGAAAAGTGCTGTGTACTTAGTGCTTAGAAAATCAAGTGTGTTCAAACACAAGAAAATTTCCAGCTGACTCCTACAGAATGAGACTGTGTTAAAATTATAACTGTGCTAGTACAATGCTCCCTAATAAGGCAGGACCAGTCCAGTTTAGCTTTAAAACTTCCAGAGTGCTCATTAGAAATGCTTGTTCATTTTGTTCTAATGACAACTGTAACTCTTTACATGACAGTGCTTTCAGACCATGAGAACCATCCTCTTGTAAAGATCATGTGAAGTGCTCACAGCTAACGCAAGATTAAGGAATTTTAACTAGGATTTGAAGTTTATACTTTGAAGTGTTTGTTTTATTTCAATTAGTAAGCTTATGCAGCTTTAAGACCCCTATGAAGATTACCACCAGTCCAAATTTTGCTGACATATAGTTTATGCTAAAATACAGTAGGAGATACAAGCTTCAAGTATAGGAATTGACAGTTCTGGATTCCTATTCATTCAGTCTCTCACTTGATGTGTCAACTTGGGCAAGTTTTTAACTACTCTAAGACTATGCTTCCTCATCTGTAAAACTGGGATAATATAGATACATATATTAATACTATATTTACATAAGATTATAAAGAGCATGATATGAGATAACATGTATAAAATTTCCTGGCAGATACTAAGTGCTCAATTTTTAGCTATTACATTACCTTTGTTGATTTTAATGTTTTCTCTTAAGTTAGAATTTATCTATTAAGACTTTAATATCTTGTTACACTTATTACAAGCTTGGTTACAGACCAAATTTATTTGTGTGGTTAAAAGTTGAAAATTTGCCAAAAGATTTGCTTTGAATGACCTCTGTGTTCCTTCCGCCATGCTGCTTTCTTTAAGAGACTTCATAGTTTTGTGAGTCTCAGGACTAAAGGGTGAATAACACCATACCTTCTGGCATTGATTTCTTGGACAAATCAGTCATTCAAGCAATCTAGATTTCTTCATAAATTGGCTTTAAAATAATGAGTCAGTATCATCTATTTACCACATAAAGGCCCCGAGGGAAACGTGAAGATGAAGTATTGGGTACTTATCACAATGTATTTGCTGTTTAATAGTCACATATAAGCCCTTTTAAAGGTCGCTGTGGTTAGAGGAGCAGTAGTGATTTTTATGGCAAATTAAGTTTCCTTTGGTTGAGCTGTCTTCATTCTTTCTGGAGCTGTTTCTCTACTCTTCTCCAGTAGCATACTGGGCACCTACTGACCTGGGGAGTTCATCTTTCAGTATCATATCTTTTTCCCTTTTCCTACTGTCCATGGGATGCTCAAGGCAAGAATACTGAAGTGATTTGCCATTCCCTTCTCCAGGGGACCACGCTTTGTCAGAACTCTCCACCACGACCTCTCTGTCTTGGCTGGCCCTACACGGCATGGCTCAGTTTCATTGAGTTAGTCAAGGCTGTGATTCATGTGATCAGTTTGGTTAGTTTACTGTGATTGCAGTTTTCATTCTGTCTGCCCTCTGAGGGATAAGGATAAGAGGCTTTTGGAAGCTTCCTGATGGGAGGGACTGCCTGTGGGTGAATCTGGATCTTGTTCTGATTGGTGGGACCATACTCAGTAAATCTTTAATCCAATTGTCTGTTTGATGGGCAGGATCTGAGGCCAAAATACCTGGGGTAATGGCACCTCCTTCAAAAGGGCTTATGCCAGCACTGTTGTATTCAGTGCCCATGACCCTGCATCAGGCCACTGTCAACCTACACCTCCACTGGAGACTCCTGGACACTCACAGGCAAGTCTGGGTCTGTCTCTTGTGGGTTACTTCTTTCTCCTGGGTCCTGGTGCACAGAAGGTTTTATTTGTGCCCTCCAAGAGACTGTTTCCCCAGTCCTGTGGAAGCTCTGCAAGCAAATCCCACTGGCCTCCAAGGTTAAATTCCCTGGGGATTTTCAGTCCCTTTGCTGGATCCCCAGATTGGAAAATCTGTTGTGGGTCCTAGAACTTTCATAACAGTGTGAGAAATTCTTTAGTAGAATTGTTCTCCAGTTTGTGGGTTGTCTGCTCAGCAGCTCAATGGTGGGGCTGATGGCAACCTCCTCCAAGAGGACTTACACCACATGCCAGGCCTCCCAGGTCTGCTGCAGCCAGAGTGCCTGTCCCTGCGGCAGGCCACTGCTGACCCTTGCTGCCGCAAGAGACACTCACACACTCAAAGACAGGTCTGGCTCAGTCACTGGGTGTGCACAAGGTTGTGTTTGAGCCCTCCGAGCATCTTTCATACTTTTCATGCGGTTCTCAAGGCAAGAATACTGAAGTGGTTTGCCATTCCCTTCTCCAGTGGACCACATTTTGTCAGAACTCTCTGCCATGACCTTTCTGTCTTGGGTGGCCCTACACGGCATGGCTCATAGTTTCATTGAGTTAGACAAGGCTGTGGTCCATGTGATCAGTCTGATTAGTTTTCTGGGATTGTGGTTTTCATTCTGTCGGCCCTCTGATGGAAAAGGATGAGAGGCTTATGGAAGCTTCCTGATGGGAGAAATGACACCATCCTTATAGCAGAAAGGGAAGAAGTACTAAACAACCTCTTGATGAAAGTGAAAGAGGAGAGTGAAAAAGATTGGCTTAAAACTCATTATTCAAAAGACAAGAATATGGGATCTGGTCCCATCACTTCATGGCAAATAGATGAGGAAACAATGGAGTCAGTGACAGACTTGATTCTTTGGGGCTCCAAAATCACTGCAGATGGTAACTGCAGCCATGAAATTAAAAGATGCTTGCTGCTTGGAAGAAAAGCTATGACCAGCCTAAACAGCATATTAAAGAGCAGAGACTTGATTTTACCGACAAAGGTCTGTCTAGTCAAAGCTACAGTTTTTCCAGTAGTCATGTATGAATGTGAGAGTTGGACTATAAAGAAAGCTGAAAGCTGAAGAATTGATGCTTTTGAACTAGGTGTAGGAGAAGACTCTTGAGAGTCCCTTGGCCTGCAAGAAGATCCAATGAGTCAATCCTAAAGGAAATCAGTCCTGAATATTTATTGAAAGCACTGCTGCTGATGCTGAAGTTCCAGTACTTTGGCCACCTGATGTATGAACTGAGTGATTGGAAAAGACCCTGATGCTGGGAAAGACTGAAGGCAGGAGGAGAAGGAGACAACAGAGGATGAGATGGCTGGATGGCATCACCGACTCAATGGACATGAGTTTCTGTAAGCTCTGGGAGTTGGTGATGGACAGGCAAGCCTGGCATGCTGCAATCCATAGGGTCCCAAAGAGCTGGACACGACTGAGTGACTGAACTGACTAACTAACTTGGTTGAGCTCAGCTCTGCTGATGCAGACTGGCCAGGCTGGATGGGTGTGCTGTCTGCCCCTTCTCTCCTCCCAACGGTCACCCCCTTGAGGACAGTCACCTCCTTGGACACCTGGCCTGGCCAGCAATGAGACTGCCAGAACCCCGGAAGAATGCAGTCCTCCTATTTGGAGCTCTATTAAGTACAAAGTAAAAAAAAAACCATACAGTTGATATTCTAAAAACTTGTCTACCATGTGTGAGGTAGAAATTAGGGTAAACTTTTGGCAGATGTTCTACTTTTAATGACACAAATATCTTTGATCTGTAACTACACTTGTAATAAGTAAGTGCACTAAGATATTAGAGTCTTAATAGATATATTGTAATTTAAGAGAAAACATTAACATCAATAAAGGTACTTTAATAGCTAAAATTTGAGCACTTAGTATCTACCAGGAAATTTCAATATATCTTATCTCATATCATACTCGTTATTTTTTAATTTATTTTTTAATTGGAAGAAGATTGCTTTACAATGTTATGTTGGTCTCTGCCATACAAGAACATGAGTCAGCCACAATGACATATGTATATCCCCTCCCTCTTGAACACTCTTTAAATTTTAGTCACATTTTCTGTTGTCTTGGCAAAAATTTGATAGGCACATACCACGAGATAAATAATTTTTAATCTAATTCCCTTTCTTCCTTTCTCCCTCCTTTCGTTCCTTTAAATTATTATTATTTTTTTAATTCTTGAAATAGAGATTATCTATTCAAGCTCATTCTTAGGAAACAGTGGGGCTAGGAAAAACGTAGGGATTTCTGGTGGCAAATAAACCCTTGAAGACTCTCAAACACAGTCACATACATTTATTAATCACCAAATCTTTGGTTAGCTCTTTATAGAAAGCTTTCTTATTTGGCTTCTGCAGGATTTTCAGCCTTCCCTGATCTCCGCCTGGCTTTCTATGCTGTCTATTTGCTCTGTTCCAGGAAACTATGATAGGGCTTCCCAGGTGGCATTAGGGCAAAGAATCTACCTGCCAAAGCAGCAGACCCACGTTTGATCCCTGGGTTAGGAAGATCCCCTGAGGCAGGAAACAGCAACCCACTCCAGTATTCTTGCCTGGCCAATCCCATGGACAGAGGAGCCTGGTGGGCTACAGTCCATAATTGCACAGAGAGTTGGACACAACTGAGTGATTGAGCACACAGACACAGGAAACTACCATAAACCACAGAAGCTAACCTCTGAGTTCTGCGTCTTTCCCTCACACGAAGTGTCTCTATTTCCCTGTCTCTCCCACAGGACAATAGATGAGTTAGAGACAGGAGTAGGTCTATATTCCTGTACCCTTGCATTTCACTCATAAGAGGAGCTCAGTATCTGCCAGTGAACTGTTGAGCAGGATCGAATTGAAAAGAACAGCAAGGAACAAGGCATCGGTTGTAGCCAGGGAAGTTTCTGAGCTTGATCTGCTGATCTGGGCTGGTGTGACAGAGGGCAATTTTACCTTTTCTGTTTAGAATAATTGCCACAAGATTATAATGGTTCTAGGATCTGCAGAGAAAGAATCTCAACCTCTCACATGTTCTGCTCTGAGCCTGCATAAAGAGCCCAAGCCCTTCCTACCCCCAAGAGAACACTGAGTTGGTACAGCTTCTCAGAAATCAATGACGCCTTCCAGGAACAATTTTGGTTTCTGTTGTTTAGTTGCTAAGTCATGTCCGACTCTTTTGCAACCCCCATGGACTGTCTATGGAATTTTCCAGGCAAGAATACTGGAGTGCGTTGCAATTGCCGTCTCCAGAAACATATATTCAAAGAAAATTCATAGTTCATAGTCAGTGGGAGCTATAGCTCAGTGGCTTCCTCAATAAGCACAGTCTGTTCTCTCTCCTACTTTCAACTGATGTATGTAAAGCATTTGGTGTGTAGCTGCTATGGCATGAGTTCTCCATTTCCTTGCAAATAGGTGGATATGTGACTTTCACACTAATGAGTACCACGTGGTGTAATAGAAAACCATCACCATGAAATATAGCATTTTTAGAAGGCTCTCTTGCATCAGTGAAGCCGATTTATGTTGCTCAAAATGTTTTTATCTGTCTGCTTTGATGTGGGAAATGGGCATCATTAGTAGGACATGCACGCACTGAAGAGATAAATCCTAACTCCATGCTCGTTTCTTCGTGGTGCTTGCAGACCCACATACATGCAGCTTTATGAATGAAAGGAGATGCTCAGAGCTACCAAAGAGGAAGAGGCAGACACTCTAAAAGACAGCTCACATGCTCATCATCTCTCTTTTCTTCTTTGCCTTTGGGTTTCAGAGGAATTTTAATAGATGTTGGGAGGGTATTTGTGAATTTGAATGGTCCTATTCCAATTTCCACATAAGAGCAGTAGAAGGAGGAGGATGGGAGAGAGGGCAGACAGAGTGAGAAGAGCTCCCCAAGCCTCTCAGGGCACCGTGATGTTGAGGTCAGGCATGTCTTACACCCTGTTGGAAGTATGTTAGCCTGCAGGCATTTCAAATTTTAGCCAGTCACAGGAGCAAGTACTTCATCACCCAGCAGGAAACTCAGCCAACGACCACCTGTAACATCTGTATCTGAATGTCAAAGAAATAGAGAGGAAACAGTTTGCCTCTACAATGTTGCTCCTCAATCCTGATCAAACACGAGAAAAGGCATCTGAGTGATGCTTGAAGAGTGCCAGTGTGAAAATAAAGTGTCCATTTAAACATGAAGGGTATTTCTAATGGATTACAAGAATCACTTAATGCTGTCCAAGACTCCCAGAGAAAATTAAGAAGAGCCTCTTAGAATGTGCTTCTGTATAGTTGTTTTTCAGTTGCTCAGTTGTGTTGGATTCTTTGCAACCCCATCAACTGCAGCATGCCAGGCTCCTCTGTCCTTCACTCTCTGCTGGAATTTGCTCACTTGTGTCCACTGACTCAGTGATGCCATCTAACCATCTCATCCTCCTTCTCCTTTTGCCTTCACTCTTTCCCAGCATCAGGGTCTTTTCGAATGAGTCTATTCTTCTCATCAGAGACCACAGTATTGGAGCTTCAGCTTTAGCATCAGTCCTTCCAATGAATAGTCAAGGTTGAGATTTCCTTTAGGATTGACTGGTCTGATCTCTTTACAATTCAAGGGACTCTCAAGAGTCTTCTCCAACACCACAATTCAAAAGCGTCAGTTCTTCAGCACTCCTCCTTCTTTATGGTCCAACTCTCACATTTTTTGTTTAACATTTCACATAAGGCAGAAAAGATCAGCCTTAGCAATGTTTCTACTATGCTTAAGAAAATGGCAACTACTATTTGGGAGAGTTTGAAATATTCACAGTAATCACATTTACAATTTTTGTTTTGAAGTAATTGTAGACCTACATGCAGTTCTAAGAGATAAAACAGAGACATCCCATATAACCTTTATTTAGTTTTCCCCACTGGCAACATCTTGCAGAACTACAGAGCTATAGAGCAACCAGTATATTGACAAGGACACAGTCCAGTGATAGAACATTTTCATCACCACAAGGATCTCTTTTGTTACCCTTTAATCCATCAAACAGGGCATTATCAGTTATTGTCTCCCTGGGAATTCCTTCCAGGGAGTTGACCTTGATTCTTTAGTTAGCCTCAGTCCTGAGTTCACTGGTTGTTCCCCTGGCCCACATTCTGGATCAGGAAGATCCCCTGGAGGAGGGCACGGCAACCCACTCCAGTAATATTGCTTGGAGAATTCCATGGAGAGAGGAGCCTGGCAGGCTACAGTCAATGGTATCACAAAGAGTCAGACATGACTCAGTGACTAACACTTACCTAACTTATCGTCTTTTGGCCCACATACCTGGCACTTCATTGAAAAAGTCATGCCTTACCCATGTTGCTGTGACTCTGATTCACCCTCTTATTTTCCACAATAAAAACAAACACATCTCTAATACTTAATCCACTGTTACATTTACGAACAATAGAATGTACAGTAGAAGCTCCTCTGTCTCCTCTTTCCTAGTTGAATTTATCCCACTCAACCAACTTTCCCAAATTCTTAAAATCCTTTTTTCCTACATGTTCAAACCTATTTCTTATTACGCCATCACTTTCTTGGTCACTGGCTCTTTCTTCCTTTAAGTCAGTGTTACTCTACTTTCTACTCTCCCTGGCATCAGATACTTATTTTAATAACACTCAAAGGTGATGCTATTTATCTGATAAAGGGAAATAAGGTAGATGGATGAGAATAGCCTTCTCTGAATTTTCAAAAAGCAAAGAGGGAATCCTGACCTCAGATTTTCCCGTCATTCATTGAATCAGTGTTCCATTTAAGAGGAATTTCGAGGTAGCACTCTTTGAATGTGGAGTTAGAATGCCTTGGGGACTGGTTTGAAAGATATGCTTGCTACTTTGTCCAGTGTGCGCATGTATTTGTGTGACTTGAGGGCTAGAGGAAGGATTGATTATAGTGATGTTAGCACTCCAAGCTACCTCTTGTGTCACTACAATTCTGAAGAGAAATATTAGAGGTATGACTGTAAATATTAAAAAAGGACACCAAGGAAAACAAACCTGACCTCAGCAACTTAGGGTGTAACTAGAGCTTAGGCAGAGAAAGCGGGAAAAGGAGTCAAAATCCTAGAAAGCCGTGACAATGACAATTTCTGCCAAGTGCTTTAAGGAATATAATCCAGTTTGTCCTGTAGGCATACAATCATATGTATGTGTCACACTGAAGAGGTGCAAGGTCTAAACTGATTTTGAGTGAAAAATTAAAGACACTAAAGAAAGGCAATTTTCTGTTTTCCCCTAACGCTTACTTACTTTATCTTCCTTTGTAAACTCTAACTTTTATTATTTGATACTGATTATCTGATATTATTTCACAAGCATCAAGTAGGCCATCAATTAAGTCCAATGTAAAAAAATATTATCCCATTTAGAAAGAAAGAAGGGGACTTCCCTGGTGGTCCAGGGGCTAAGACTCCACACTCCCAATTCAGGGGGCCTGAGTTTGATCCCTGGTCAGGGAACTTGATGTCACTTGTCACAACTAAAGATTCTGCATGCAGATGAAGATTGAAGATCCCACATGCTGCCGCTGAGACCCGGTGTGGCCAAATAAGTAATAAATAAATAAATAATGAAGGAACTGAGGGGAAGGGAAGGAGAGCTTGGGTAATCATTAGTGCTGTTCATCAATGCTTGTGGTCTTTACCAGCCAGAGGTAGAATTCTACTTCTTGATTCCCTAGGATGCAGGCACGGTTTGGGCCTGTGACAGCTGAAGCATGTCACTTCTGGCCACCAGCCTTAAGAGCAAAGTTGTGATCCCCATGTGGTTTCCCGCAGTGTGATGAGCAGAGCGACTGCACTCAGGGAGGCTGCGTCCTGGGCTGAGAAAATCAAGCCAGCTCCTGCCCACCCAGCAAGGACATTTCCTGTGAGGGAGAAATACATCTTTATGGTTTTCAGTGATAAAGAGCAGGGGATGTGTGTTACTAAAACATAACATAGGCTGTCCTGAATGTTAGAAAACAGTAACAGTATGACTTTCACAGTGGGATGGTAGGTGTTTCTTCCTTTTTGTATCTTCTAATTTTTCCAATGCTTTTTAAAAAAAATTTTATTTTTACTTTATTTTACTTTACAATACTGTATTGGTTTTGCCATACATTGACATGGATCTGCCACGGGTGTATACGAGCTCCCAATTCTGAATCCCCCTCCCACCTCCCACCCCATATCATCTCTCTGGATCATCCCAGTGCACCAGCCCCAAGCATCCTGTATCCTGTATCAGACATAGACTGGTGCTTCGTTTCTACATGATAGTATACATGTTTCGATGCCATTCTTCCAAATCATCCCACCCTCTCCCTCTCCCTCAGAGTCCAAAAGTCCATTCTATACATCTGTGTCTCTTTTGCTGTCTTGCATACAGGGTCATCATTACCATCTTTCTAAATTCCATATATATGTGTCAGTGTACTGTATTGGTGTTTTTCTTTCTGGCTTACTTCACTCTGTATAATCGGCTCCAGTTTCATCCATCTCATTAGAACTGATTCAAATGCATTCTTTTTAACGGCTGAGTAATACTCCATTGTGTATATGTACCTCAGCTTTCTTATCCATTCATCTGCTGATGGACATCTAGGTTGTTTCCATGTCCTTGCTATTATAAACAATGCTGCAATGAACATTGGGGTACATGTGTCTCTTTCACTTCTGGTTTCCTCGGTGTGTATGCCCAGCAGTGGGATTGCTGGGTCCTAAGGCAGTTCTATTTGCAATTTTTTAAGGAATCTCCACACTGTTCTCCATAGTGGCTGTACTAGTTTGCATTCCCACCAACAGTGTAGGAGGGTTCCCTTTTCTCCACACCCTCTCCAGCATTTATTGCTTGTAGACTTTTGGATCGCAGCCATTCTGACTGGTGTGAAATGGTACCTCATTGTGGTCTTGATTTGCATTTCTCTGATAATGAGTGATGTTGAGCACCTTTTCATGTGTTTGTTAGCCATCTGTATGTCTTCTTTGGAGAAATGCCTGTTTAGTTCTTTGGCCCATTTTTTGATTGGGTCATTTATTTTTCTGGAGTTGAGCTGCATAATTTGTTTGTATATTTTTGAGATTAATTGTTTGTCAGTTGCTTCATTTGCTATTGTTTTCTCCCATTCAGAAAGCTGTCTTTTCACCTTACTTATATTTTCCTTTGTTGTGCAGAAGCTTTTAATTTTAATTAGATCCCATTTGTTAATTTTTGCTTTTATTTCCAGTATTCAGGGAGGTGGATCATAGAGGATCCTGCTGTGATTTATGTTGGAGAGTGTTTTGGCTATGTTCTCCTCTAGGAGTTTTATAGTTTCTGGTCTTACGTTTAGATCTTTAATCCATTTTGAGTTTATTTTTGTGTATGGTGTTAGAAAGTGATCTAGTTTCATTCTTTTACAAGTGGTTGACCAGTTTTCCCAGCACCACTTGTTAAAGAGATTGTCTTTACTCCATTGTATATTCTTGCTTCCTTTGTTGAAGATAAGGTGTCCATAGGTGTGTGGATTTATCTCTGGGCTTTCTATTTTGTTCCATTGATCTATATTTCTATCTTTGTGCCAGTACCATACTGTCTTGATGACTGTGGCTTTGTAGTAGAGCCTGAAGTCAGGCAAGTTGATTCCTCCAGTTCCATTCTTCTTTCTCAAGATTGCTTTGGCTATTCGAGGTTTTTTGTATTTCCATACAAATCTTGAAATTATTTGTTCTAGTTCTGTGAAAAATACCGCTGGTAGCTTGATAGGGATTGCATTGAATCTGTAGATTGCCTTGGGTAGTATACTCATGTGCACTATATTGATTCTTCCAATCCATGAACATGGTATATTTCTCCATCTATTAGTGTCCTCTTTGATTTCTTTCATCAGTGTTTTATAGTTTTTGATATATAGGTCTTTAGTTTCTTTAGGTAGATATATTCCTAAGTATTTTATTCTTTTTGTTGCAATGGTGAACGGAATTGTTTCCTTAATTTCTTTTTCTACTTTCTCATTATTAGTGTATAGGAATGCAAGGGATTTCTGTGGGTTGATTTTATATCCTGCAACTTTACTATATTCATTGATTAGCTCTAGTAATTTTCTGGTGGAGTCTTTAGGATTTTCTATGTAGAGGATCATGTCATCTGCAAACAGTGAGAGTTTTACTTCTTCTTTTCCAAATTGGATTCCTTTTATTTCTTTTTCTGCTCTGATTGCTGTGGCCAAAACTTCCAGAACTATGTTGAATAGCAGCGGTGAAAGTGGGCACCCTTGTCTTGTTCCTGACTTTAGGGGAAATGCTTTCAATTTTTCACCATTGAGGATAATGTTTGCTCTGGGTTTATCATATATAGCTTTTATTATGTTGAGGTAGGTTCCTTCCATTCCTGCTTTCTGGAGAGTTTTTATCATAAATGGATGTTGAATTTTGTCAAAGGCCTTCTCTGCATCTATTGAGATAATCATATGGCTTTTATTTTTCAATTTGTTAATGTGGTGAATTACATTGATTGATTTGTGGATGTTGAAGAATCCTTGCATCCCTGGGATAAAGCCCACTTGGTCATGGTGTATGATCTTTTTAATGTGTTGTTGGATTCTGATTGCTAGAATTTTGTTGAGGATTTTTGCATCTATGTTCATCGGTGATATTGGCCTGTAGTTTTCTTTTTTTGTGGCATCTTTGTCAGGTTTTGGTATTAGGGTGATGGTGGCCTCATAGAATGAGTTTGGAAGTTTACCTTCCTTTGCAATTTTCTGGAAGAGTTTGAGTGGGATAGGTGTTAGCTCTTCTTGAAATTTTTGGTAGAATTCAGCTGTGAAGCCGTCTGGACCTGGGCTTTTGTTTGCTGGAAGATTTCTGATTACAGTTTCAATTTCCGTGCTTGTGATGGGTCTGTTAAGATTTTCTATTTCTTCCTGGTTCAGTTTTGGAAAGTTGTACTTTTCTAAGAATTTGTCATTTCTTCCACGTTGTCCATTTTATTGGCATATAACTGCTGATAGTAGTCTCTTATGATCCTTTGTATTTCTGTGTTGTCTGTTGTGATCTCTCCATTTTCATTTCTAATTTTATTGATTTGATTTTTCTCTCTTTGTTTCTTGATGAGTCTGGCTAATGGTTTGTCAATTTTATTCATCCTTTCAAAGAACCAGCTTTTGGCTTTGTTGATTTTTGCTATGGTCTCTTTTGTTTCTTTTGCATTTATTTCTGCCCTAATTTTTAAGACTTCTTTCCTTCTACTAACTCTGGGGTTCTCCATTTCTTCCTTTTCTAGTTGCTTTAGTTGTAGAGTTAGGTTATTTATTTGAGTTGTTTTCTTTTTTTCTTGAGGTATGCCTGTATTGCTATGAACTTTCCTCTTAGCACTGCTTTTATAGTGTCCCACAGGTTTTGGGTTGTTGTGTTTTCATTTTCATTAGTTTCTATGCATATTTTGATTTCTTTTTTGATTTCTTCTGTGATTTGTTGGTTATTCAGAAGCGTGTTGTTCAGCCTCCATATGTTGGAATTTTTAATATCCAATGCTTTTTAAATCTATTTTGTACTTTTCTAGAATTGGTAAATTTTTTGTAATAAGGAAATAAATTAATTTAAAATAAACAGAGGGAAAGATGTTTTATGATTTGAATATCTTTATAATGTGAAATATTTTATTTTTACTGATAAATGCATGAAATGCACAAAAACGACTCCCATTTTCTTTTGTTTTTGCTGTGCCAGTTGGGTTATCCTAACACTAGGCATAGATTTAGAAGTGTTTGAGACCAGAAATTTCATGGTGTTATAAGATACCTAAAAGGCGTAACCAGAGATAGAGGGAATCATGCTATATGGATGACGACAAGCATACCTGCAAAACAAATTTTAAAATTCACAAATCATGAGTTCCCTAATAGCAAGGGACCAAAACTGCTCCTTTTTCCCCAAGAATCTAATGGTTGATGCCATTTTCTTGAACCTGGAGTATGTTTTTGGAGCATAGAGTTTAGTTGCCAAGAACTCAAAAAACAAAATGTTATACTGTCATAGTATCAAAGTTTACTGTCTTGAGATAAGTCTGCTCCAGCCCCTAAGAAATGCACCTCTGTGAGGATAGTGGATCCCTTGGGGTCCTGGGAGACATTTGTGGGACAGACTATTTCTCCTTTATCTGTGGTTTGCTGATGAGATTAGGCAAAATGAGTAACAATGATGGGCATTGTATAAAAGATGGTTGTGTTTGTTAATTTTTTTCCCCCTCACCTTTCCCTGTGCATAATACACACACACACACACACACACACACACACACACACACACACACTCACCCCATTACGAATAATGCAGTCAGGTTCATTCAAGGATACTAGGAACATTTACACATTGACCTTATTACACAAATGGGCTTTCCAGGCGGCGCTAGTGGTAAAGAATCCACTCCAGGTAAAGAACTCCTACCAGTGCAGGAGACACAAGAGACATAACTTTGATCCCTGAGTCGGGAAGATCCCCTGGATGAGGAAATGGCAACCCACTCCAGTATTCTTGCCTGGACAATCCCATGAACAGAGGAGCCTGGTGGGTGACAGTCCATGGGGTTGCAAAGAGTTGGACATGACTGAGTGACTGAGCACACTTATTGTACAGAGGGGCCTTCATTTGAATTTTATAGAAGGGACCTGAAGAAAAGCAAGCCTGTGTGAAAGCCTCAAAATCAAGGCATAGGATTTTACGTGCATTACTGTACATATTTCTTTGCCAACCTGAATGAGAAGCCAACTTCAATAAAATCCTACACATTGAAGATTGTAGACTCAAAACCAGGATGAATCCACAGACAACTGGCAAGTCTCAGCTGTTTTTTCTTTCAGTCTCTTCTGAAGACAGTGTTGCTATCTTTGAGAACTGAGTTTCCATAGACTAAAATTAAGACTCTCTAGATTTTTTTTTAAGGTTAATATTTTCTTTGAGATTTTACCTAGTGCCTCTGCAGTATTATTTACAGGGTTTTCTTCCATTTTACCAAACTAGAAATTTAATAAATAGACTCTCAAGAGAAATAAAAACCTTCTTACTGGCCGTTTTCTTACCAAAAGAGTGTGTGTAGTTTGGCTGCTCACTGCTCAAAAGCCAATAAACAGGCCAGGTTGGTAGAAAGGAAAGTTGCTTTATTTCAGATGCTGACAACTGGAGGGGAGGGTGACAGACATTTGTCCAAAAGCCTACTTCTCCCACCCCGACCAGTGGCAGCCAGTGGGGCAAGAGCTTTTATGGACAGAAGGAGGGGGGCTACATGCAGAAATAGCAATCAGCTCTGACAGTCGTCTTCAAATTGGTCATGGGTGGTCTGACCAGCATCATCTTGGTTGTTTTAGGTAGAGTTAATCTTCAGTTCCAGGGCCCATTTGTTCCATTTCTTTGTGGCCAGTTCTAGGAATGGTGGCAGCTCCTGTCCTAGGTACAGTCTGCTCATCATGTAGTTACCTTCTCCACCTGATGTTGGAGTATCTACAAGACAGCTCACAGGACATGGCTCAGAATATTATCTACAGCCCTGGAGAAAGAGCTAAAGATCCTTGACTATGTTTAATGACCATATTATTATTATTTAGTCTCCTTGACCTATTTTCCTTTGTTTCCACATTTCTCACTTCTCTGATTAAATGTATTTTTTGACTGAAGTTTTCCACAAACAAAAGGCAGGCAGAGGACATGGTGGGTGGGGGCCAGGACCATAGGATTCTGCTTCCTTTCACAACTGGAAAAGATTCTAAAACCCTGGTTTACAGATAAATCCTTTACTTTCATTCTTCTTCTGCAGCCCCAGAACCCACGTGTAGCATGTAAGACAATGAATTACAGTTATTTTTAGTTCTGAATTAACAAGCTCAAGAGGCTCCAAAAGACTGAGGTTATTGCTTAGCACTCATTGCAAAGAAAAAACTTCTGGGAAAGGTCTTTCTTTTTAAGAAACCAGTGAATTTTTAGATCCCAAGCTGCACCTAAAAGAGAAAAGAAAATCTTATTAAGAACTTCTACCTTTCTGAATTTGCACTTGAAATAGTGTGAAATCTTGACAAATGTACAAATGGATATAAACAGTCTTCCCACCCTTACTTGGTGGTTTCATTAAGTTTTCAAAAGATAGAATAAACGAAACAAAAAATACACAAAGACCCTCAAAACGAAGACCTTTTATTGAAACTGTCTAGTTTAAGCTTCAAAATACTACTTTGTACTCTGTAAAATGTCTGAGTGTGTGCTAAGTCACTTCAGTTGTGTCCAACTCTGGAGGCTTATATGCGAGCTAAGTTGCTTCAGTCGTGTCTAAATCTTTTCGACCCAATGGACTGCAGCCCACCAGGCTCCTCTGTCCATGGGATTCTACAGGCAAGAATACTGGAGTGGGTTGCCGTGCCCTCCTCCAGGGGATCTTCCTGACCCAGGGATCAAACCCATGTCTCTTGTGTCTCCTGCACTGGCAGGTGGGTCCTTTACCACTTGTGCCACCTGGGAAGCCCGTAAAATGTCTATAAATAGAGGCAAAATTATTGTTTGTCTAGATAGAGGCAAAATTATTATTAAGTTTTTTTAAAGGTCAACCTTTAAGCACAGTTCCATGTACTTACATTGGAAACTAGGTCTCAGTGTAGAAATTGCCCAGGGAGCCTATAGACTCAAAGGCTTCTGAAAAAAGTTAATAGCTCTCTTTCCTTGTTACTAAAAAAGATCCACACAGGGCATTTCATACACTGCAAAGAGCAGCCAGTGGCCTGAACTGTTAGCTCAGATAGGAGACTTCTGCTTTCACTCCATCTTGCTAACGTTCTACAAAGATGTTTGTTGCCGTAAAATTGATAGCCATAATGCTTGGCAATTCGAATCACGTTAGATGTTCCTTCTTTTTTAATTCCATTAACCACAATGAATGCAGTCTTCAGAAGCCCTGCCTCAGGAGCACAGAACCTGGTGCTGTGGGACCAGCTCAGGGTTCATGATCAAGGTCCTTTGTTCTGTGGGTCTAATTAGCACCCAGAGCAGCTTCTCGGTTTCTAAGATTATGCCCTGAGCTGGATTCTAAAATTAGAAACATTTTTAAAAGTATTTATATTTCCTATATTTAAAAAACTAAATTTTTTTTATAAAAAGCAAATATTTATTATATACTTATATAGTACATTATACTAATAATATACACCCTTCACGTGTTCATCTGCAGGAAAAGAGGACCTCAGTTAGGGGAGTCTGCTAGCCCATCAGTGAGCATGTGTCTGTCCCTGGAACCTACTGGGGGAGGATGGGTCCCGGGATGAAATAAGGAGCTAGTTCTGAAACTGGTGAAAAAGAAGCCACAAATGTTAGACGTTGTCAGACTTTGAAGGACTTCAGGGAGCCCCAACTCTGAACAGCCTTTGAAATCCTTTTCCACCAGCTTCCTACACAGCCTCCATCACCCAGAAGGTTTAGTTATGGTCAATGATCCCTCACCGGGGAGGGCTGGGGCAGCAAAGCAGAGAATGAGGGTAAACAGAGCCTTCTTGTAGGGCTCATGAGAACTAAAGCCTGGGTTCTCTGATGCCACGGAGAATCCCAGCCCCTTCACCATCCAGGCTGCAAGTGTCCCAGTGCAGTGTCGGGGGTCACGTGATTGTGACTCAGAAATGACAGGCCTGATGCATGATATCTTAGTTGTGGAGTTGCAGGGGAACAGAGACATGATGGGAACAGAGGGAACCTTAACAAACGGGAGGTAGGTGTGTTTCCTCTCTCTTCCACCATTTGCTGATGTTTCAATTCCTGAAAAGAAGTAGGCCCTCAAGGAGGTGGTCCGGCTGTGCCCATCTAACCTGTGATGTGTGCTGATCACTGTGTGTTTCTCTCTTTCCACCCAGGACAGCTTTCCTGCCCGCTTTGGAGGAGTCCATTTTGTCAACCAGCCCTGGTACATTCATGCCCTGTACACGCTCATCAAGCCATTCCTTAAAGACAAGACCAGGAAACGGGTAATGAAAACAAAACCCAACAAGAGGAGGTTCAGAGGGACAACTGCAGAGCCCCTCCACTCAGTCTCCCTCTGTCTTTATTTTTCACTGTGGTGGTTTTTTTTTTTTTGCTTTTCTGCAGTCCCTGAACTTTTGAGCCTCAGCTGGAGTTTTGCAAATGGCCTGGATTTAATCAATAATTTAGTGGCACTGGGTTAGTTTAGCGTCCCAGTGACAAACCAAAGGAAGCATTGAAGGCATGCAAATGCCAGATGCCCCTTTTACAGTAAATGGTTGTGGGAGATGCCAGGTCAAACAGCTTCCTATTCACCGAATATTTTAAGAACTTACATTTTGTCCTGTGAATGTGTTATCTCTATAAAGAATGTTGATGGTTTGCCTTTTTCCCCGTGACTCTTGGGTCATAGCTGCCAGCTCCATCACCCTTGAGGCTGGGAATGCATTCTTCTTTAGAAATAATAATGCTCACAGGAAAAAGGCTTTTAAAATCTTGATTGTATCAGCTGATGTCATTTGGGAAGCCAGCATCCTCCAGCAGATTTCCCCTGCCCCTCCCCCCACCCTCGGCCTTCTGATTAGCTGAGAAACCAAGCATTCTTTAACTTCTCTCTGAATCTCTGTTTCCTCATTTATAAAATGGAAAAACTAACACCCACATCAGAGTGGTTGGGGTAATTTTATGAGACACACAGCATAAAGTCATTCTTGTAGGAGAGACTCTGGAACACTCATTTCTCTTTCCTATTTAGCTCTCTTTTCTTATAAGCTTTCTGATTTCAGCTATCACCTAGCTCAGGGACACCACCTCTTAAGGGAACAAGAGTCACTTTTACAGTACCTTATACAGGCCGCTGGGCTTCCCAGGTGGCGCTAGTGATAAAGAATCTGTCTGCCAATGCAGGTGACACGAGAGACATGGCTTCAATCCCTGGGTTGGGATAATCCCCTGGGAGATGGCATGGCAACTCACTCCAGTATTCTTGAGTGGAGAATCCTGTGGACAAAGGAACCTGGCAGGCTACAGTCCAAAGGGTCGCAAAGATTCAAACACGACTAAAGCAACTTAGCTCACATATAAGCCTCTATGTCCCAGGGACTCCATGCTGGGAAAGAGCTCAGAGTACTCAGAGGGGAATGATAATGAGGGGGATCCCTGCCACATATACACACTCTGCAGGGTTTCCAACTCCTAAAGCTCAGCTGTTTCCAGATCATTGGGGAACATTGCCATTGGGTATGGGATGCAGGGTAATTCTCCTGTCTGCAAATGAATATGGAACCTGGGACTAGAATTGGCCAGCCTCAGGAGGCAGAGGCATTCTAGGACATTCTGAGATCTGTCTGGGGCTCACGATGGTGACAAGAGCCGAGAAGTGCCTTATATGGTTCCCAGCATGGCGTCGTGCTTCCCACTGGCCTCATCTTCTACTCAGGAAGGAGCCACGGCATTTCCTCCCACAAGGCAACCAACATGTGTGCTCTGCCACTGAAGGAAGGAGCTTCCTGGTTCTCTGGGTGCAGAACAGAAGCTGACAAATGGGGATTCCACTTCCTACCTGCCAAGTTCCTTCACTCCACAGGACCCCCAGAGAGAAGGCCAGTTTCAACAATGCACCTTTTCCTATGAGAACTGGATGTTTTGGGTGGGTGCGTGGGCACCAGGACCAGTGTTTAGCTCCAGCTTTTCCACATTTCAAATACTATAATTCCTCTACTGAGACATTCTGCAAAAGCCAGAATATGTGAATTTCTTAAAAAAAAAAAATTCTTGTTAAAATTCAGTCATACCCAACCATCCAGTGTCAGAAAATGTGCATTGTTTCCTGAAGTGCTACAGTATTCCTGTGAAGAATTTTAGCACTTAGCTTCTTGTCTCCTTCCTCTTTAAATGATGTTGTTACATCACAAGTTAAAATTCAGTACAACAGGGCAAGGTAGGGAGTAAGGCTCTGCCTTCCAATGCAGGGGCCACAGGTTTGATCCCTGATCAGGGAAGCAAGGTCTCACATGCTGCAGAGTGTAGCCTAAATTTTATTTTATAAAAAGCAAATATTTATTATATACTTATGTAGTACATTATACTAATAATATACACCCTTCAGACATGTTGTGAGTTAGGTTCCAGACCACTGCAAAAAAGCAAGCATCATGAAAGAGCAAATCACATGTATTTTTTTTTTCTGTTTCCCAGTGTATAAAAAAGTTACATTTACACTATACTGTAGCCTATTAAGTGTGAAATAGCATTATGTCTAAAAAAAAGTTCATACTTTAATTAAAAATACAAAACAACAACAAAAAATTGTAATAGTTACATCAAAGATCACTGATTGCAGATCACCATGACTATTATAATAATAATGAATGAGTTTGAAATATTAAGAGAATTATCAAAATGTGACATAGAGACACGAGGTTTACTAACACTTTAGAAAAAGGGCACCAATAGACTTGCTTGATATAAGGGTGCCACAAACTTTTGGTTTATAAAAAGTATAATATCTGTTAAGTGCAGCAAAGCACAATAGACAAGAGATGCCTGTAGTAACAGCGTAATGTAATACTTACACGATATATTATTATACTATATGTAAGTATTTTAAAAATCACATTTATTCATACATTTCTTCATGGTTAAGTGTGCGCATGTGTGTGTATAATTGGCCCTGTACTTGGGAACAATTAATGCGCATTGAGCCTGCAACATGAAGAAGTGTGGGAATCGATGTCATTATACAGATGCACTTTGAATAAACTTTCAGGAGTCAATTCCTAAATTACAAGCAATGGTAATTATCGACTTGTGGCTTATCCACTTTATGAATTCGTTTGAAAATATTATTTGGGGGTGTTTTCTCCCCTATGGCTAATTACATCACCATCCATTATATGCTTTGAAGATGCAAACTTGTTTGTGGAGGGTATTGGCAAATCCAGACAGAAACAGAAAATTGTTGCAAAAATATCTCACAATAAATTCCCAGGTCATAGTGTCCAATTCCATTGCTTAAGAAGTGACTGAGAGTTTTCCTTGTGCCCACACCACCCTGGGAGCTAGGAGAGTATTAAAAGGGGTAAAAAAAAAAAAATGGTCCCTTTCCTGAGCATCCTGCTCTTCCTATGGGGGTTGTTTCATTGTTGAGTTGTTCAGTCATGCCCAGCTCTTTTGCCATCCCATAGACTGTAGCCCACCAGGCTCCTCTATCCATGGGATCACCCCAGCAAGACTACTGGAGTGATCTTCTAGATCCAGGGATGGAATCTGTGTTTCCTGCATTGGCAAGCAGATTCTTCATGACTGAGCCACCAGAGAAGCCCTCTCCTATGGGAGAGAAAGACATCAATGAACAAATCAGAAAAACTTAGAAGTCATCTCACAATGAACGTTTAATTTGGGGAATCGGAGTCAAGTGGGCAGGTGTCACTGGGGCAGATTGAGGAAGTCTTTGCCACTAGATGTAGGCCGGGGAGGGATGGGGAACATTGAGGAGGGTCTAGAGGAAGCTTAAGGAAAAGAACAGTGCAATGTGGTGTGCATGAAGCATGATCAGGGGTTTGGAGGGTCTACATTCCTACTCTTTTCATCTGCAGGGATCATTAAGAGATGACTATACGTGTAAATTTGGACCATGGCCAAAAAAATACCCAATTTATTCATGAACTTCATTTTTAAAGACTTAATTCAGCCCCCTTTCTGAGCAATAAATTAACATTTTATGAAGACTAAGCCACAGACACAAAATTGAATGCCTCTTTAAACTCCATGATCACCAACAACACATCTATTTTGTCACTGCTAGACTGTGTATTAGGTTAAATGCTCGATCATATGTTTTGGATTTTTTTTTCCTTGCTTATTATTTTCCTTTCCAGATTTTCCTGCATGGAAACAACTTAAATAGCCTCCACCAGCTAATACATCCTGAATTTTTGCCATCTGAATTTGGAGGCACTCTTCCTCCTTATGACATGGGAACATGGGCCCGGACGTTGCTTGGTCCTGACTACAGCGATGAAAATGACTACACTCACACTTCCTATAATGCAATGCACGTGAAACACACATCCTCCAATCTGGAGAGAGAGTGCTCACCCAAGCCAATGAAGAGGTAAGGTCTGGGTTAGCAGAGCCTTCCAGTTAGAGCTCAAGAGGCATTTTTTATATAGGGGCTATTTCAGGTAACCCTGGTAGCTCAGATGATAAAGAATCTGCCTGCAGTGCAGGAGACTCAGTTTCGATCCTTGGGTCAGGAAGTACCCCAGGAGATGGGAATGTCAACCCACCCCAGTGTTTTGCCTGGAAAATCCTATGGACAGAGGAGCCTGGCGGGCTACAGTCCATGGGGTCGCAAAGAGTCAGACGTGACTGAGCATGCATGCATTGTGAGTTAAGTAATTGAAGACCTTTATGGGCACAGAACTTGAATAAAATAAATTGCAATACATTCTCAGTTGATTTCACCAAAATTGAAAGTAAATGCAGCTTGGCTAGCTCAGAAATACTGTCGTCCCCATTGTATGAAAGAAGCAGTAGAAGGCTTGGCCCTCGGTCATGTCGTGATTACGGTTTTGGTCTCAAGGGAGTCTGTTAATTCACACAGAATGAAATGTGGGACCTTTGAGACACATTGGAGGAAAAAGAAACCTGCTAGAAAATGTTGCTATCATCAATGCATTTGGAACCATTTATTGAGCATTTACTTGGCCACAGGCACTGATCGGGAACTGGGAGTATGAAAATGAATAAAGACATAAAAGAAAAAGAAAACAGAGAAGAGGGCCTTGGGAAAAATCTGCCAAGTAAGACTTCTAGCAACCTATTTCTACTGTGAGCAACAGCTGAGCTGGGCTCTGAAGGATGAGAATCAGCAGCCCAGGCTTACAGAGCGGGGAAGACAAGACAGACAGAGGTGTGGAGACTGTGGAGGGGTGGGATAGTCTGGTGTGGCAAATTGGTGTGAAAGGTTCAGGAGTGAGAGTGGGAATGAAGTTCTACAGATGGCTGGTTGCAGGTGGGGAAGTAAATTGTATGCTGTAGTCAATAGAAGACCATGAGTGAGGGCTTTTAAAATTGATATACAAATAATGTGCAAGTACTTTGTTATTATAATCAGTAAAGCCTTATTTTATCTTTTCAACCCCTAGTCTCCAGTCTCAATCTCTATGCCTCCCCAAAGGAAGGGTTGGACTGGGGTGAGCCCTTCCATTCTCTTTTCCATACATTACACATAGCTATATACACCCAGAGAAAATATCTAATATTGTGCATTGTGTGGTCTAGTTCAATAGGGCTGCTGTGACAAAGTACCACAGTCTACAATGGACCAGGTACCTTAAATCAGGGGTCCCTAACCCAGTACTGGTCCAATACTAGTCCATGGCCAAAATACTGGTCTGTGGCCTGTTGGGAACCGGGCCACATAGCAGGAAGTTAGCACCAGGCAAGAGAGTGAAATTTCATCTGTATTTACAGCTCTATTGCTCTCCCATCATCCCTGGGTGGGACCATCTATCTGCAGGAAAACAAGCTCAGAGTTCCCTCTGGTTTTGTATTATGGTGAGTTACATAATTACTTCATCATATATACTATAAGGTAGCGTGTTCAGTTGCTCTGTTGTGTCCATCTCTCTGCGGCCTCATCGACTGTAGTCCACCAGGCTCTTTTGTCCATGGGATTCTCCAGGCAAGAATACTGGGGTGGGTTGTCATTTCCTCCTCCAGGGGATCTTCCCAACCCAGGGATCAAATCTGCATTTCTTGTATCTCCTGCATTGGCAAGCGGATTCTTTATCACTAGTTACACCTGGGAAGACCCTATATATCACAATAATAATAGAAATAAAATGCAAAATAAATGTAATGTGCCTGAATCATTCTGAAACCATCCCCTCCTGCCACCCCGGTCCATAGAAAAACTGTCTTCCATGAAACTGGTCCCTGGTGCCAAAAAGGTTGGGGACCACTGTCTTAAACAATAGAAAGATTCTCTCATAGTATGGGAGCTACAAGTCCAAGATTAAGGTGTCTGCAGGTTGGTGCCTTCTGAGGCCTCTCTCCTTTGCTTGTAGATGGCCATCTTCTCTCTGTGTCTTCACTGGGTTTTCCCTTCATGCATCTTTATCCGTATCCTAATTTCCTCTTCTTACAAGAACACTACTCATATTGGCTTAGGGCCCACCTTATTTGGTCAATATCTTAATAACCTCCTTAAAGATGCTATCTCCAAATACAGTCACAGTCTGAGATACTGGGGGTGAGGACGTCAACGTATGAATATGAAGGGGGACAGACATAGCTTATCTGTCTTTATGTAAGCTCCTTTGATGTTGGTAATGCTAGGTGTAGCTCATGTTTTCAGCACTGTGTCATGTTCCAGAAAGTGGATATATCACAGTGCAGCCATTTCTCTTCTGATGGACTTTTAGATTTTTTCTGAGCTTTCTTCTCTGTTCTAAGCAGGGCTCAATGAACCTTTTTGATGTGCTTCCTTCGTTCTCATGGGAATGTTCCTCTGGGTAGATGTGGAGCCTTGTAGCTGCTAGGTCAGAGGACTGTGCACCTTAAATTTCAATCACGCTGCCTAGAGACCCTCCAAAATGACCTCACTCCCATTTTGGGTGTGTGAGAATATCCCTCTCAGACCCATTAAAAGTGCTTGATATTAGCAGACTTCACTTTTTTCTCCTGAGTTATAATTGACATAATGCTTCTGACATGGCTCAGTAGGGAAAGAATCCGCCTGCAGTGCAGGAGAGGCAGGAGATGCGGGTTTGATCCCGGGGTCAGGAAGATCCCTTGTAAGAGGGCATGGCAACCCACTCCAGTATTTTTGCCTGGAGAATTCCAGGCAAGAGGAGCCTAGCAGGCTACAGACCATGGGGTCACAAAGAGTTGGACATGACTGAGCAACTGAGCACACACAAGGTGTACAATATAATGATGTGACTTACATACAGGATGAAATGATTATCCCATACATTTAGTGAACATCCCTCATTTCATATAAATATAAAATTAAAGAAATAGAAAAAACTTTGGTTCTGTGTAATGAGAACTCTGAAGACATACTCTTTTAACAACTTCCACATATAACATAAGAGCAGTTTTAGTTCTATCAATCATATTGTACATTATATTCCTAGAACTTAACTTATCATTTTGAAAAAATATTTTATTTATTTCTTCAGCTGCGCCAGGTCTTAGTTGTGGCGTGAGAACTCTTGGTTGTGGCCTGTGGGATCTAGTTCCCTGACCAGGGATGGAACTCAGGCCCTCTGCATCTGGAGCATGGAGTCTTAGCCCCCAGAGCACCAGGGAAGTCCCCTTACTTATCTTATAACTGAGAGTTTGCACCTGTTGACCACCTTCACCCAATTTTCCCTCCTCCTACCCACTGCCTCTGGTGACCACAAATCTGATCTTTACCATGAGTTGTCTATTTTGGATGCAGTTTTAATCATAAGCCTGATGGTGGGACAGCCATATGCTATTTTTGTTTTCATTTGTATTTTCCCACCAGACATAGTTAAACACAGTTATGATCTGAGTTTTGTAAAGATCATGGAATTAGCAGAGAAGAGGGACTAAAAGCCATCAGCAGGCTGATATGGAGGCTCAGGTGAGAAGATGAGGCCAGAACTGATGCTGAATCTTCAGAAGGACAGCTAAATTCTGGAGAAGTTTGGGAAAGGAATACTAACACAAGTTCATGCACCTGACACACAGTGAGGCCAAACAAACTGAAACATTGGAGTTTGGAACCGAGAAAGGTTTACTGCAGGGTCCTGCAAGGAGACCAGTGGCTCATGCCTAAAAAGCACTGAGCTCCCCAAAGGGTTTCAGCAAAGCATTTTTAAAAGGCAGGTGGGCATTGAAATATGTATATTACCATATGTAAAGTAGATGACCAGTGCAAGCTTGATGCATGAAGCAGGGCACCCCAAAACGATGCTCTGGTACAACCCAGAGGGAGGGGATGGGGAGGGAGGTGGAGGGGAGTTCAGGATGGGGGACACGTGTACACCTGTGGCTGATTCATGTTGATGTATGGCAAAAACCACCACAATATTGTAAAGTAATTGTCCTCCAATTAAAATAAATAAAATAATTAAAACAAACAGAAAAAGTCAGGTGGGGAGAAGGGTGCTGTAGCAGGGTACTTGGGCAGCTTCTGCACAGTTCTCTGACTGACGGTGAGGTCACAGGGTGGTGTCACAGGGGTTCACATGGTCAGTCCTTAGGTTCCAGGAGGTCTGGGGCTATGTGCTCAGTAGTTAACATCTTCCGTCTGTTGAAGAGGGAAGGGTTTTTCACATCTGCAAAACAACTCAGGAAATGTGCATCAAATACTGTTATCTAGATGCTTCAGAGAAGAGCTAGAGCAGAGGATATAGGGAAGGGCCTCCTGGGAAGGTCCTCTGGGGTCCTACTGGGTTTCAGGAAGAGCGTCTCTGTTGGAAGTCTTCTTTTGGTAAATGGTAAACAATGGGTAACAGTAAAAATTGTCTGAGAGGAGGAGAAGCTGTATATTTCCTGCTCGGTCATGACGATTACACTCAAATGTCTAGAAAATCTCCCTGCTTGGATGGATGAGATTGGAAAATTCATTTACTCCCCAGGTTACTACCTTCACTGGGAAGTGGTGGTCATGGTGGCTGAGAGGTTGTTGATTTTGTGGCCTCTACAGGGAAGGGACTAACCTTAGCACCCATGTCCTGACCGCCCCTCAGTCCAGACTACAACACAGTGACAATTGTAGTGACAACTCACACTTTGACACTGTTCCGAGCCCTTAGCTCATTAAACTTTTTAAGTCCTTACCACAACTGTAAGAAAAAGATACTGTCTTTATTCTCATTTTTACAAATGGGGAAACTGAGACATAGAGTGGTTAAGAATGCCCAAGATCACGCTGTGAGTAAATGGCCAAGCTGGGATTCAGACCTGGGCATGCTGGTTCCCTGTTCTGGGTTTGTGCCCTCTCTAAGATAGGACACACTCCCTGCTTTTCCTTAATACATTCTGTCCTCAACTCTTGTGCTAGGCTTCTCTCTCCAGTCTTTGCATGGACAGGAATCTCATGTGGCCTGTCTCTACCCAATCTACCCTCAGACCATCACACCCTCAGTTCAGTTCAGTTCAGTTGCTCAGTCGTGTCCGACTCTCTGCGACCCCATGAATCGCAGCACGCCAGGCCTTCTTGTCCATCACCAACTCCCAGAGTTCACTCAGATTCACATCCATCGAGTCAGTGATGGACTGTCTCATCCAGCCATCTCATTCTCTGTTGTCCCCTGCTCCTCCTGCCCCCAATCCCTCCCAGCATCAGAATCTTTTCCAATGAGTCAACTCTTCCCATGAGGTGGCCAAAGTACTGGAGTTTCAGCTTTAGCATCATTCCTTCCAAAGAAATCCCAGGGCTGATCTCCTTCAGAATGGACTGGATGGATCTCCTTGCAGTCCAAGGGACTCTCAAGAGTCTTCTCCAACACCACAGTTCAAAAGCATCAACTCTTCAGCACTCAGCTTTCTTCACAGTCCAACTCTCACATCCATACATGACCACAGGAAAAACCATAGCCTTGACTAGACATACGTTTGTTGGCAAAGTAATGTCTCTGCTTTTCAATATGCTATCTAGATTGGTCATAACTTTTCTTCCAAGGAGTAAGCGTCTTTTAATTTCCTGGCTGCAGTCACCATCTGCAGTGATTTTGGAGCCCCCCCAAAAAAGTCTGACACTGTTTCCACTGTTTCTCCATCTATTTCCCATGAAGTGATGGGAACAGATGCCATGATCTTAGTTTTCTGAATGTTGAGCTTTAAGCCAACATTTTCACTCTCCACTTTCACTTTCATCAAGAGGCTTTTGAGTTTCTCTTCACTTTCTGCCATAAGGGTGGTGTCATCTGCATATCTGAGGTTATTGATATTTCTCCCGGCAATCTTGATTCCAGCTTGTGCTTCTTCCAGCCGAGCATTTCTCATGATGTACTCTGCATAGAAGTTTAATAAGCAGGGTGACAATATACAGCCTTGGCGTATTCCTTTTCCTATTTGGTACCAGTCTGTTGTTCCATGTCCAGTTCTAACTGTTGCTTCCTGACCTGCATACAGATTTCTCAAGAGGCAGGTCAGGTGGTCTGGTATTCACATCTCTTTCAGAATTTTCCACAGTTGATTGTGATCCACACAGTCAAAGGCTTTGGCATAGTCAATAAAGCAGAAATAGATGTTTTTCTGAAACTTTCTTGCTTTTTCCATGATCCAGCAGATGTTGGCAATTTGATCTCTGGTTCCTCTGCCTTTTCTAAAACCAGCTTGAACATCAGGGAGTTCACGGTTCACGTATTGCTGAAACCTGGCTTGGAGAATTTTGAGCATTACTTTACTAGTGTGTGAGATAAGTGCAATTGTGTGGTAATTTGAGCATTTTTTGGCATTGCCTTTCTTTGGGATTGGAATGAAAACTGACTTTTCCAGTCTTGTGGCCACTGCTGAGTTTTCCAAGTTTGCTGGCATATTGAGTGCAGCACTTTCACAGCATCATCTTTCAGGATTTGAAATAGCTCAACTGAAATTCCATCACCTCCACTAGCTTTGTTCGTGGTGATGCTTTCTAAGGCCCACTTGACTTCACATTCCAGGATGTCTGGCTCTAGGTGAGTGATCACACCATCGTGATTATCTTGGTCTTGAAGATCTTTTTGTACAGTTCTTCTGTCCTAGATCGGTCTAAAGTTCCACAGTGAAGGGGCATGAAGTAGGAGTTTGCCACTCTTTCCCCAGATGATCTGAGTTACATCTCTTGGGTGACCAGACATGTCCTGGCTCCAAGTCCCATTTCTGAGTTAATGTTGAGAGTCAGAGGGGATGACACCTTTCACTATTAGCCAGTGAATTCTGGAGGGTAAAGACTTTGTCTAACTAACTCTTAATTTATCTCACTGCCTCCCCAAGAGTCCAACTCAACATCCAGCACACAGTAGACACACAGCAGTCATGCTCTACATGCACACTGCACTTTGTTGTTCAGTTGCTAAGTCATGTCTGACTATGTGACTCCATGGACTGCAACATGCCAGGCTCCTCTGTCCTCCGCTATCTCCTAGAGTTTGCTCAAATTCATGTCCATTAAGTCCATGATGCTATCCAACCATCTCATCCTCTCTCACCCTCTTCTCCTTTTGCCTTTTATCTTCCCCAGCATCAGGGTTTTTTCCAGTGGGTCAGCTCTTCACATCAGGTGGCCAAAGTATTGCTCACTGTATATAGATGAATTAATGTTGAGTAAAATTTACCATCTCCCAAACCCATTCTTCATGCATTTGCCCAGTCACTTTAACAAATTGTCAGCTCCCAGATGGAAAGAGCTAATTCTCCTGCTTTACCAAGACTGTCCTGGATCTTGCCTCCTGGGATCTTCTAGGGGAGACAAGATGTGCCCACAGATAACTATATTTCATGCAGAGAGGTGCAGTGAAGGAGGGGGAAGAACCTGCTGCAATGCCCTGAGGAAGCCATCATTCATTTCAATCAGGAGGACTTGGGGGAAGTCTTTGGGGAGATAGGCAGAGCTGACCCAGGTTTTGGAGAATAGTAAAATACCAGGCTCCTCCATCCTTGGAATTCTCCAGGCAAGCATACTAGAGTGGGTTGCCATGCCTTCCTCCCGGGGATCTTCCCGATCCAGGGATTAAACCCGGGTCTTCCGCATAGCGGGAAGATTCTTTACCATTTGAGCCACCAAGGAAGCCCGAATATATCAGAGTTAAGGTTGAAGACCATGCCAGAGAAGCTGGCAATTTCACACACATCTCATCACCCCTGCAGTCCTGCTGTCCTTGGTGGTGGCACCTTGAGCCTTTGCTTGGGGATTTCAGGCAGCAGCAGGATGGCAGTGAGGAGCCTGGTGCTAGTGATGCCAGGAAGAGGGACCGCTCCTGCGGTCAGACTGTGCCTGCTGTCAGGTGCCTCGTGGACAGAGGTCTGTGATGACTTAGAAGATTACAGGGACAGAACAGGCAGCATCCAGAGCATCTTTTGACCCCTAAGGACCAAGTGTTTGCATATGTATGCTCAGTCTCTCAGTCATGTTCAACTCTTTTATAACTGTATGGACTGTAGCCCACCAGGCTCCTCTGTCCATGGGATTTTTTCAGGCAAGAATACTGGAGTGGGTTGCCATTCCCTGCTCAAGGGGATTGAACCCGAGTCTCCTGTGTCTCCTGCACTGGCAGGCAGATTCTCTGCCACTGAGCCACCTGGGAAGCCCAGAGGAGACAGGAAAATTGGAAACAATTGGAGGAGACTTTACAGGTTCTCTCTTCTAGTCCCCCACTCCATATGGTGGTCTATCCTCTAGCACAGGCTGTCAGGCAGCACCAAGTTGCACTGTCCAGAGATGGCCAGGCAGCTTGTGGGGCAGCATGTGCCTGCTCCAGGGCTTAAGGAAATGTCTCTATATTCTGATGATCCAATGACCTGGGTCTGACCTCAGGAACAGCGCTTTCACTTCCAGTGGGTAGACGTCATCCTAACCCTGCCATAGTTTCCAACAGTCTTCTGGCCCCTTGGGAACCCAATGGGCTTTTGTGAGTGTCCTTGGGGCCTGATCACTTTTCATTATGTGCTTTAGGAGCACAAATGGCCACTGAGTTCCAATCGTCTGGGAACAATGCATTCTGGCACATGTGTAAACTTCAAGCTTGTATGAGGTTCTCAATGAATAAGTGGTCCTAACAGCTCTTCTTCCCCAGATAATTTTGGCTCAACTCTTAAGCAGAAAAAACTTTAAAAAAGTTATTAGTTTAAATGAAATTTTCTCTACATGAATTATTTCTAGAACAATCTGTTCTTTGATACAATAATGACTTTGTGGGCTGAGTTTTTACTTCTTGTTTTTCATGTTATTTTTTTATAGTCTGTTTCCTTGTTCTCAGGTCATTGGCTGTCACTTTCTGTTCTTGGGATGGTGTGGCTCTGAAGCACCTAATTTCCTCCTAATTTATTAATTGCTGGAATATGTTTTAAATCCAGAAAGTAGGTAGCCAAACTTTTTTTAGCCAAACTTTTAAATTCTGTCCAACAAATAAGAGTAAATAGGCTTTGTATTTGGAGAAAGAAATAGCAACCCACTCCAGTATGCTTCTCTGGGAAATCCCACAGACAGAGAAGCCTGGGGGGCTGCAGTCCATGGGGTCGCAAAGAATCAGACACAACAGTGACTAAGCCCTGAGTAGGCTTTGTATTAAGCTCTGTGAATACCTAAGTCGTAAGTCGTATCTGACTCTTTGTGACCCCATGGACTGCAGCATGCCAGGTATCCTCCTGTCCTTTACCATTTCCTGGAGTTTGCTCAAACTTATGTCCATTGAGTTGGTGATGACATCCAACCATCTCATTCTCTGTAGCTCCCTCCTGCCCTCAGTCTTTCCTGGCCTCAGACATCTTTTCCAGTGAATCGACTCTTCACATCAGGTAGCCAAAGTATTGGAGCTTCAGCTTCAGCATCAGTTCTTCCAATGAATACTCAGGGTTGATTTGTGAATATGACAAAACTCCAGCCACATTGCTTTAAACAATAAGGAAAATGTGTCATTTCACATAATAAAATAACAAAGTAACGTGGCTGCAGGAATGATTATTCCAGTGGCTCAGTGGTTGCCCCCGGAAGCCAGGATCTGACCCCTGCCTCCAGCACAAGGGAAGAATTCTCAGGCAGGAATCCACCCTGATTAACACAGGGTGAATCCAAACCAAAGGAGGTTTTTCTGCCTGGGAAAGAAGATGGGATGGCTTGGACTGGAAACCAGCAACTCTGCTTCAGGTTTGGGAAGGCAGGTCTGGAATTTCTGCTTCATGAAGCAAGTGCATGGTCTTTAAAACAGTTCGTTGATTTTGTGACGTCTTTCTCAGTTGTTGGGATTGGAGTTACTTTCTTATTCTAGCCTATATCTCTAGTAAAGTAATTAAAATGGCTATGTTTTTGGTTAGTTGCTAAGTTGTGTCCCCGCTCTTTTGTGACCCCATGGACTGTGTAGCCCACCAAACTCCTCTGTCCATGGAATTTCCCAGGCAAGAATACTGGAGTGAGTTGTCAGTTCCACCTACAGGGGATCTTCCTGACCCAAGAATTAAACCCCATATCTCCTGCTTTGACAGGTGGATTCTTTACCACTGAGTCACCAGGGAAGCCCCATAGGGCTATAGATATCATTAAAAAAGCTCTCCCATACAGACATACAGAGAAACACATTGTCTTGTGCAAAGAACCTCAGTGCAAAAAGTGACAATATTGTACCACCCATGTAGAAGAGCCCATACATAATATTTTGGTTATTGATTCTACGCTGACTTTCTGACTTGGCATGACATGGCAATAATTCTGCTGCCTTCGGTGTATACTTACATGTAAAAATGTTTGTTCCCAGGATTTTTTCTTTTTTTTTTTCTAGATATAGATAGCACCATTCATAGGGTTTCCTGGGTAGCTCAGTGGTAAAGAATCTGCCTTCCAATGCAAGAGATGCAAGAGGCACGAGTTCAATCCCTGGGTCAGGAAGATCCCTTGTAGGAGGAGATGGCAACCCACTCCATTGTTCTTGCCCAGAAAATCCTATGGACAGAGAAGCCTGGCAAGCTACAGTCCATGGGGTCGCAAAGAGTCAGGAATGACTGAACAACTGAGCACCATTCATAGTGTCACAACTGTCCATTTTTGTCATTTCCAGTAATTTGGGGGTTTTTGCTGAAGCCTGAACATAGATAAAGTTTGGGTGAATATATGCAATAACTCCTGCTTTTATTTATTAAACATTTGAAACTTAAGAGAGAATTATTTGCAGAGAAAGAGGCCTTAAAGACCCAAGCTGCACCTCCGGCACTCAGGCAGTAAAGAGTGGCCCCAACTTTCCAGGAAATGATCCACCTCATCTATCCCATATATTGGGCACTTGGAGGGACCCAAGTGCTTTGGAGTCTTGTCCAAATACACAGTGGAAGGATTGCTTTTGATTCCTTTGACCAGATGCCTCCATCTATATGTTCCCTAAACTTTCCTAGTTCCCATGTGAAAGAAGTGGGACAATATCAAAAGACATTGTGAGCCAGCCACTTTTATTGGAGGGAGTGGAGGAAGCTGAGGGAATGCCTGGATGGAGTTCAGATTTCTGAGCCAGAAGGAAATTTTTGGCCATGTTGTTCCCCTTTGGGTCCTGCCTGGGTGGTAAGAAGAAGAAAGTCAGTTTAACTGTTTTCAGCTGTCAGCAGAATTGCCTGTGACCTTAGTGATCTTTCAGCATGTCGTCCTCGTTTTATGGAGTGAATTATGCGTTTGCTGGATAACTACTCATTTCCGGCAGAAGTAATATATCATTATGAAATACAATCTGCAGGAAAAGAATGAGGGGTGTCAGTGTGGGAACAGGAGGGCCCTTGTCTTCTAAGCAGTTGGGGCAAAAAAAGAAAGGCTCATTTTACTGTGTGGCCCCGGGAACAGATGTTCCATGTGGAGGTCCCATTCAGTAAAATGACATGAGGCATCATTTCTTCATGAATGCTTCAGTCCCTGCTGCCTTCTAAGTTGTGTTATGACTGATTTATCGCTCAAACACTTCTCACTTTTCTTGTGTCCCTCTATGTCAAGCAGCTAATGCCTGAGATGTCATCACTTCTAGAAGCAGAGACCTTGTGGGTACTTCATGCAAGCCCAGTGTTTTATGTCAGTTATTGGATACTGAAGGGTTGCATGGATGCTGACAGGAATTTGTTAACATTTTCTAAAGATTAAGATAAATAGCTGCCTATTCTCTTCAATACTCGTGCATCCGACTGAAACAAATTCCCTGCTTTTATACAGCTTTCTTTATTGTGGCAGAAATGAGGGGAATGAGCGGGGGGGCATCTCCTTACACAAACATCCTATAAACCCATGTAACATTAAAAGCGAAAGTCGCCCAGTCGTGTCCAACTCTTTGTGACCCCCTGAACTATAACCCACCAGGCTCCTCTGTCCATGGAATTCTCCAGGCCAGAATACTGGAGTGGGTAGCTGTTCCCCTTCACCAAAGTAATATTAGAATGAAGGAAAAAATCTACAATGATTTCAGCCCATAAGAACATGATCAAGGACAGATAAAATGTGTGTGGGGGTGGGAGGTGGGCACATGTTCTCCTCTGTTTTAAAGAGCGGCATGACAAATTATGAGATTAAGAATTCTAAGCGCCTGGAAAAGCCAAGAAGTAGGGTTGAGTTAGAAGCAAATGAACAGATGTGGGTGTGACTGGTTGTAATTTCAAGTGCTAAGTGTTTGGTAACTCACAGTGTCTGTTCCGAAAGAGACTCTTGTTTGCTGAAGCCCCATGGTTAGGTGCGGTTACTTGCCAAGGAAGATGTAGTCTCGGCAAGAAAAGCAAAGAAGGTTTATTTCTTGTGAACACATTGCTGTTGGTAAGCAAACATTTTGTCTGATTCAGATAAAGCTGATGGCTTGTGTACCCAATGTCTCACCAGAAGTGGGGCTCTCATATAAGCTTTAGTGATTGTATGGATGAAAACAAATATTTGACGTTATACATGATGAAAGTCTCATTGAAGTATCATTCATAAAAACTGTGCTGCTCACATAGAGAATTTCAGTGCCTTTAAGCAAACTTTGCTATAGATCTTATGTGAGCTTAAAGTATCCAGACTATAGTGTTTGAGCTTTCATGTCAAGGCCATACACGAGCATTGTCGAGTTTTCAGCATCTCATGGGAAATGCCTTCACATCTCCACTTCTTCCCACATGCCAGACAGGATACAGATGTTCCCGGACTTATTCTGAAAGTTCTTGAAAAATTGAGCCTTTCAGGTTTTGAGAATTGAAGGAAAAATAGATATTTTTTAAATGGAGAATTTTAAAAAACAGATTAAAATGAATAAAAATAGATTATTATGTTATAGATAAAGTTATCGGAGCACATGTGGGCATGCTTAGCCACTAAGTTGTGACCGACTCTTTGTGTCCCATGGACTGTGGCCTGCCAGGTTCCTCTGTCCATGGGATTTTATAGGCAAGAATACTGGAGTGGGTAGCCATTTCCTTCTCCGGGAAGATCCTGGCCCAGGGATCGACCCTGGGTCTCCTGCATTGCAGGTGGATTCTTTAACACTGCGATACCAGGGAAGCCACCAGGGAAGCCCAATACACTGAGGTTAAGTGATTTAGCCCAGATGGCAGGGCTGGTAGGCAGCACAACATTGGGAACTCAGTCCTCTTCATTGAAGTCCAATGCTCTGTCTCCTTTACAACTGTTCTCACACTTGTGTGCATTCACTCATTCATTCGTTCCTTCATTCCACAGGGACTTTTGGGGCACTTTTTTGGGGGTATTTGCCTTTTCTCAAAGTCTTGCAGCTGTCTTAGACGTCTGCTCCCATTCCTACCAGCCCCGATTGTATACTGTCTCTAAGACAAGATTGAAAAGCAACTTCCTCCGTCACGCTTTGATGTACTGTGGGGGGAAGCTACAGCTACTAAGGAAGAAAATTGATGTCAGGCTAATACAGTATTATCAAAGGAGATGCATTAATGTCCTGTCATTTAGACCCATTTAAGTCATCTGACTCAAAAATAGACTTACAGAAGGTAGTTTTTATTGAGAACACTAGCCATCCTTTTCAAACTCAGATAGAATGAGTCACCCTCATTGTCTCAGCTGGTGGAAGCTTCTGGCATTTTCTCTACCTGCTTCAGAGCATCACATTCCAGTCTTAGCAGAGGGACTTCACAGAGGCTGTACACCATCCATTTCACAGGGAGGAGAATAATTAGGAAAAATTGGGGATGCTCTGAAAGTGACTAGCAGCTCTTTGTGCCACTCTAATTCTAATGAAAGATGAGACCATTCAAAGCAGGTGGTGCAAGCACCTGCAGCCTTTTGCGGTGTTGCTATTTTTAGATACGATTGGTAGTAGAAAAAATTGTCCAGAAGCATCTGCATGTTAAAACTGTATTATTTGAAAGATCATCTGACTGTCTCAGGACACCTGAATCCACCTTGAGGTTCTTCAGTTCAGTTCAGTCACTCAGGTGTGTCCGACTCTTGCACTGCAAGAGTCGCCATGCACTGCAGCATGCCAGGCTTTCCTGTCCATTACCAACTCCCAGAGCTTACTCAAACTCATGTCCATCGAGTTGGTGATGCCACCCAACCATCTCATCTTCTGTCGTCCCCTTCTCCTCCCGCCTTGAAGTGCATGCCATTCTTCAGAACTTTGTAAACCTATACGCACAGTGAACATGGGCTGATGGCAAGAACTGTTATCTGGTTCACCTACAGACTGGGCCCTACGATGTCTGCAGACTTCACTCTGATGCCCAGGGTTCTACCAAGGAGTTTGGGTACAACACACGCTAACTATCTAGCTATGACTTGGAGCCCTCTCATCCCTCAGGTGCATTAAAGTGACTCTGCTTAAAAGAGTGCTTTGGTAAATCACTTGCTAAACTTAAGAATATTTTTATAACTAAATAATCTGATTCTCTATATCTATTTTCTAAGTTGGCAGTCTTTTCTTTGGTTTCTTCAAGTGGTCAGACAAGGGCTGCCTCTCTTATCAGAAAGGCCAAGTGTCAGCTGTTCATATTCAGAAGATCGTATTCAGGGAAATGTTGGTAAAATGATAAACAACATGTATGGACCTAGAGATTGAACTAAGGGAAGTAAATCAGACAGAGAGAGATAAAATAATATGATATCACTTATACATGGAATCTAAAATATGATAAAAATCAATTTATTTTCAAAACAGAAACAGACTCACAGACATAGAAAACAAATTTTTGGTTACCAAAGGGGAAATAACAGGAGCTTAGGATAAATTAGAATCCTGGGATTATCATATACACACTATCCGATTTAAAATAACCAAGGACCTACTATATAGCACAAGGGAATATGTTCAATACTTTTTAATAACCTATAAGGAGAAAGAATATAAAAAAGAATATATATATACTGAGAGCTTCCCTGGTGGCTCAGCAGTAAAGAATTCATCTTACAATGCAGGAAACCCAGGTTTGATCCCTGGATTGGGAAGATCCCCTGGAGAAGGAAATGGCAACCCACTCCAATATTCTTGCCTGGGTAATACCATGGATAGAGGAGCCTGGCAGGCTACAGTCCATAGGTCACAAGAGTCAGACGCAACTTAGCGAATAATCAACAACAACAGCATATATACTGAATCACTGTGCCCCACATTTAAAGCTGACTCAACATCATGAATCAACTATACTTCCAAAAATACCAGTTATCACTTCAGAAAATTATTGGGAGATTTAAACAAAGATAATGCGGGCTAATGAATTAGCACAGAAGCTGGCATGAAATCAGTACTCAATAAATGGTGTGTCTTTTATTGTTGGCCGTGATGATGAAATGATGACAATAAATATAATGACCAGCCTTGGGGTTGGGTAACTCTCTCATAGGCGACAATTCTAAAAATATCCAATCAAAGTGCGTGTTGAAATCTTCTTTTCCAAAACATCCTGAAACTGATTTCAGATGTGACAAGCAAGATTTGCTGAGGGCCAGCTGGAATTTTTCCGCACACTGGGACACCCTTGGTTGCTCAAGATGAGATGGGAGCTACTCTCTGCAGCAGGAAGCTGTGGCCTGAGGACAATCATATTAGCAATTAGTTACTTTAAATAAACTAGAATTCTTCATGATGACTCAGGTGAGTTCAGTTTAGTTGCTCGGTCATGTCCCACCCTTTATGATCCCAGGGACTGCAGCACACCAGGCCTCCCTGTCCATCACCAACTCCTGGAGCTTACTCAAACTCATGTCCATTGAGTTGGTGATGCCATCCAACCATCTCATCCTCTGTCATCCCCTTCTTCTCCCACCTTCCATCTTTCCCAGCATCAGGGTCTTTTCAAATGAGCCAGCTCTTCGCATGAGGTGGCCAAAGTATTGGAGTTTCAGCTTCAGCATCAGTCCTTCCAATGAATAGTCAGGACTGATTTCCTTTCGGAAATCACCTTGAAGTCCAAGGGACTCTCAAGAGTCTTCTCCAACACCACAGTTCAAGAGCATCAACTCTTCGGTGCTTCGGCACTCAGCTTTCTCTATCAGAGAAGGCAATGGCATCCCACTCCAGTACTCTTGCCTGGAAAATCCCATGGATGGAGGAGCCTGGTAGACTGTAGTCCATGGGGTTGCGAAGAGTCGGACACGACTAAGCTACTTCACTTTCACTTTTCACTTTCATGCATTGGAGAAGGAGATGGCAACCCACTCCAGTGTTCTTGCCTGGAGAATCTCAGGGACAGGGGAGCCTGGTTGGCTGCCGTCTATGGGGTTGCACAGAGTCGGACACGACTGAAGTGACGCAGCAGCAGCAGCTTTCTTTATAGTCCATCTCACATCCACACATGAATACTGGAAAAACCATAGTTTTGACTAGACAGATCTTTGTTGGCAAAGTAATGTCTCTGCTTTTTAATAAGCTGTGTAGGTTGGTCATAACTTTTCTTCCAAGGAGTAAGCATCTTTTAATTTCATGGCTGCAATCACCATCTGCCGTGATTTTGGAGCCCCCAAAAATAAAGTCTGTCACTGTTTCCACTGTTTCCCCATCTATTTGCCATGAAGTGATGGGACCAGATGCATGATCTTAGTTTTCTGAATGTTGAGTTTTAAGCCAACTTTTTCACTCTCCTCTTTCACTTTTATCAAGAGGCTCTTTAGTTCTTTGAAAATAGTTATCAAGTAGCACCTGGCAGCTTTGAATTCAGTATTTATAAACTTGTGGAAATAAAAATATCTTTTAAAATATCTATTTATTTATTTCGCTGCATTGGGTCTTAGTTGTAGCACCTGTGTGATCTTTCGTTGTGACACATGGACCCTCTAAGTAGTGGCACTTGAATGTAGCTGCCCTGTGACATGTGTGATCGTAGTTCCCCAACCAGGGATTGAACCCGAGTTCCCTGCATTGTAAGGTGGATTCTTAACTACTGAACCATGAGGGAGGTCCCTAAAAAATTTTTTTAAAGGTAAATCTTTTGGACTCATGAAATCTAAATGTTTTGGGCTCATACAAATTTTCAAAGAGGCTTTTCAGGTCTGGTCAAAATTTGTTATGTGCTGTATTGTTGTGCATTTCTAGAAGGAAGTAAAAACAAATGCTGAGATAGAGAGGTACTTAGACTATTCAAGCAAATTAGCTTAAAGTCAGAATTGTGGAACTTTGAAAAATGAAGTCTAATTATTTTCAAGAACTAATGTTGATTTATCCCAGTCTGGTAGACTTCATAACTCTTGGGGCTAAAATCAGCACTTTGTCCAGCAATCATCATTTTACAGTTGAAAAACGTGGGATCATAGAAGCCAAGTGAGATGTTCCATAGAGTCCCACAGCAAGTCAGTGACATGGTGACGATTCTCTTCCATCGGCTCATTTCTCCAAGGATCCTTATAATAAACAACAAAAACCATCTGTAATTGTAACACGAAGTTAGTAATAATTTTGCTGTGTGTTCAGAAAGAACTTATTTCTTTCTTTTCAAGTAGTTTAAATTTCTTCCTGAAGTCTTTGATACTATTTATCCATTTAGAGATAAAATAATGGCATATATTCACCCTCATCTAAATAATAAATTAACGGAATCTAAACTAATGAAGTTTCTTTCTAGTTAGCATTCAAGCAACAATAGTGTTACTCAGAAAACAGCTCTCATGTCACCTGGGGCTTTGTGTGTATCAGTGGGAGGATTAAATGAGTTAACATGTGAAAAATAACTCAGCACACTGAATATTGGTGGTGACAGATCATAATGTTGCTTTGGTCGTTTGGGATGACTGTGAAATTCTAAATGAGGGTGAGTATATCACTCTGGTTCAGCCACAAGCCTGATGGAGGGAACGAAGCCTTAGACTAGCACTGTCCGATAGAAATAACGTGAGCCACACATAGAATTTTAAGTTATCTTGTAGCCACATTACAAGTAAAGAAAGAAACAAGTGAAATTAATTCCAATAATGTTTTATTTAACCAAAATTGTTGTTGCTTGGTCCTGAAGCTGTGTCTGATTCTTTGCCACACCACCAGGCTCCTCTGTCGATGGGATTTCCCAGGCAAGAATACTGGAGTGGGTAGTCATTTCCTTCTCCAAGGGATCTTCCTGGACCAGGGATTGAACCCATGTCTCCTGCATTGGCAGGTAGATTATTCATCCCTGAGCCACCAAGGAAGCCCAACCCCATGTATACAAAATTATGATTTCAATATAATTTTAAAAGTGTTAGTGAGATATTTTACATTTTTTTTTCATGCTGTCTTCGGAATCCCATGCATACAGTGTGTTTACAGTCTATCTCAATATCTCAGCTAAGACCGATCCAGTTTCAATTCCTCAGTGGGCACATGTGCTGAGGGCTCTGTGTTGGATGGTGTTGGTTTAGACCTATTTACATGTGAGGCCAATTTCCATCCTTTCTGAAGGCACATGTGTTTCTCTTGGCTCTTTCTTCCTTGCTCTAAGGTTGGTACTATCATGGTTAAATAGAAATACATTATACACTTGAATTCAAGTTACAATGCATTTAGGCAAAAGCTGAATTGTTGGACTCACTCTAAAAATAGTTCACTTAAAAAGATATAGAATATTTATTTTTCTTCCATTGATTTCTTTATATTTCAGTAAGTTATGGCAAATTGTATTGTCATAGTCAAGGGAGGTTTATTTCTTATTTCTTCACTTCAATAAAGAAAGGCTTTGCTGCTTTACATGAGAAATACTTAGGCTAACTGTTAAAAAATGATTTGTTGATTTATGATTTATTGATCTGGTTCCATGAATTTTAATTGTATCATATTGCCTACAAGTATCATTCTAACATTGAAGAGTTTGGTAGCTCAACAGAATATATGTCTTATGATTATTCTTTAAGACTCCACATTAAGGATATTATTGAAGGCATTATAGCAGAAAGAAAATCCATATTGCTTCACATCATGGAAAACAACTACAAATAGATGCATTGAAATCTACATAAATAATTGTTCAGCAGGTGGAAACTTCTGGGTTACTTCTAAAAGTGATAAGATATAAGATAAAACAATAATGTTAGCTTTCATGTGGAGCAGTCTCATCACTTATTTTGCATTTTTAAAATATTAGTCTTTATCCCTTCTCAAATCTTCGTCCGCATTTAGTCTCAGGTCACATGATACATCAGGACACAGAGTTCTCTCTTGTAAATTTAACAATGAGGCTTTTGGGAACTTGGAGTTGAATTCATGCTTTGTAACTCGAAGTGTAGATGAACTGAATATTCCAGACCTTAATTTTCTTATCTGCAATGAGGAAGAATAGCACTAGGTAAAAACGAAGGTACACATGCATCAGGCTGACACTGGGCTAGACATTTTCAATTTGTGATTCATCTAGTTCTCCTTATCCCCACCTCCCATGTTGTGGGCACTATCATACTTTCATTTTACACATGAGGGGGTCAAATTTGCCCAAGACCACAAAGCCAGTGGTGGAGCCATCATTCAAGTCCGGGCAGGAACTTACAGGAAGAAATAGAGCTTGAGTAGAATTAGAGACATCTTTAAAAATATCTTTTAAAAAGCCTCACTGTTTCTGGTTAGAAGTGCTAACACAGGTGTACTAGAACATTCAGTTCAGCTCAGTTCAGTCGCTCAGTCGTGTCCGACTCTTTGCAATCCCATGAATCACAGCGCGCCAGGCCTCCTTGTCCATAACCGACTCCCAGAGTTCACCCAAACTCACGTGCATCGAGTCAGTGATGGCATCCAGCCATCTCATCCTCTGTCGTCCCCTTCTCCTCCTGCCCCCAACCCCTCCCAGCCTCAGAGTCTTTTCCAATGAGTCATCTCTTCGCATGAGGTGGCCAAAGTATTGGAGTTTCAGCCTCAGCATCAGTCCTTCCAATGAACACCCAGGACTGGTCTCCTTTAGGATGGACTGGTTGATTCTCCCTGCACTCCAAAGGACTCTCAAGAGTCTTCTCCAACACCACAGTTCAAAAGCATCAATTCTTCAGTGCTCAGCTTTCTTCACAGTCCAACTCTCACATCCATACATGACCACTGGAAAAACCGTAGCCTTGACTAGATGGCCCTTTGTTGGCAAAGTAATATCTCTGCTTTTTAATATGCTATCTAGGTTGGTTATAACTTTCCTTCCAAGGAGTAAGCGTCTTTTAATTTCATGGCTGCAATCACCATCTGCAGTGATTTTGGAGCCCCCAAAAATAAAGTCTGACACTGTTTCCACTGTTTCCCAATCTATTTCCCGTGTGAAAGGTAAATGCCTTTGGAAGCAGTAAAAATTAAAAGCATGGTTATAGATATTTGATGACATGCAGTGAGGAAACTTCCAAATTTTGGAGAGGAAAAGGGGAAAGTAGAAAGAAGAAAGGTAGAATGAATGGAGGAGGGTGGGGGCGGAGGATATAATAGCAGGAAAACAAAATGTGGCAACTATCAAGGCAAGAACGAAGCCATTGTTATGAAGGCTGAAATAGCTCCTATAACTCCCCAGCTTGCCCTTGAGGTTAAGCTGGCTTTCAGTGTTGGAAAGAAGACCCATGAGAAAAGACTGAAATGTTTATTTTAGCAGAAGTGTTCATCTTCTTGGGTGAAGGCAAAGCCAACAAGCTGGGAGATTACCACTAACGTGATCTGGGCAAAAAACCACAAGGCAAGTGGTTCCTCCATGGTTAATGCACAGTTCCTGAACTCGCTTTTTATGAGTGGCAGAGATGTTTTTATCAGTGAACAGTTCAACATTCTTCCCAGAGAGTACTGTGACTCAGCTAAATGGACAGAGGGCAAGGTTTAAAATGGGTGTTTCTCTTTGCTTTATTTATGCTAGATTTTGAAAAAGGCAACATATGCTTTCTGTTGTTCCAATGAGTTTCAAATATTTCATGACAGAATGTGTTCCTTATATCAAATGCTCATTTTGTGACCAGGTAAATGGAATTATGTCACACTGAAAGTAAAGACGCTCTGGTCTCCTTCTCAATCAGGGAAAATGCAAACAAGAAAACAAAAACAAAAACAAAAAACTGCGTTTAGTTCCTCATGCTCAATGCCTTAGGGCTGTTCAATTGTTACCCAACACTCAGCCAAGACAGTTTATTGGCTGAGATAAGAAACCTAGCATCCTGAGTCCCCACTGTCAGTACAAATGTTTAAAAAATTCCACATAGATCTGAGAAGGGGAATGTTTTCTGCCATATCAGTAAACAAAGGATATCGTAGTCATCATCAGTGAGCTGGTGAGCCCTGAAGGAACTCAGGAAGGAATGAATACCTGCCATCTTGCAAACATCAGACTGCAGTCACTTCCTATGATGAGTCCTGAGAAAACTCAGGATATGAAAACCCAGGAAACCGCTCAAGATACCTGAAGTGCATATCAAAAGAATGACTTCAGTGAGTCCAGACTCTTGCATCTTCCCACACATAGAAAAGCGCTAAATTCCTTGACTTGAGATACCTGGTTTTCTTTAGTTAACAGTCATCTTTCAACATTCAGACTGCCTGCCCTTTGTTGCAAAAATTCTGTATAACCTGGCTCCGTGCTGACCCCCCACCCCCACCACCTCCTTGAAGCACTTCTCTCAAGGTTACTTGAGATGCTGCCTCCCGGGCTTGAAGTCCTAAAAATTCGCTGCTGAATAAAACATAACTCTTAACTTCTAAGTTGTGAATACTTTTTAAGTCAACAGATCCAAATCTGATGCCAAGTGAAGGGAAGAGGCACCCAAATGAGGCCTATGAGCGATGTCACTGTGTGAATGATAGCTTTTCCTCTCTTCTTTTTCTTTAGAGATGAAAAAGAGATGATGCCTGCTTCCCACTCCAATACCTGAGACCCTGTTCTCAGAGTGTTGATCACAGTGACCCCATACCTATCTATGGGTCTATGCGAGAAACATGTTCACTTGCCCCAAACCAAGGGGTGGACTCAGAGACACAAAGCACAGTGAAAGGGAGACTTTAAAGGACAGTCTTACAAGATTGGGTGTCTGGTGGGCAGGCACACCCGGGACAGTTACAGCAAGCACTTTTATTCCCTGGCAAGCAGACCCCTCCCCAATCCCTCACTGGCTTAGTACTCTGGGGCTACAATCTTCTAGGACGTCACCTAAGTCTCATAGCGTATTCTTGCTTCTCCCTTCCCATCCTAAGTCCATATTTCTCCCTTCCCAAACATCCTGTTAGCTTAGGGCTGGTCCATGGGTAGACTAGCTTGCCAGTAATTTTCCAAGATGAAGCTAGCTAGCTGTTGGTGAAAAACTGTTTGTTAATAATTCTCCACCCAAGGCCAGCTACTTTGTCCTGAAAATGGACCACTTCAAGTTCCATTTCTTATAGTCTATGACTGGGTAATTAAAGCAGTATTTCCACTAAAGAATGAGCATTTCTGAACATGTTCTCACAGTCCCTAGCTATGACATTCACAAACATTTCTTACCATACATGAACAATCTTTAGCCATTTAACTCTTTATTTACTTCATGCTAATTATTTGGTCTAAAGGGCCTGAAAACTCTCCTATCACAGAGCACTTGACCATTCTGTGTCACTTATGCCTTATTTCTTTGCGGTGTTGTTTTTGTTCTTCAGTCACTCAGTTGTGTCTGACTCTTTATTCCATGGCCTGTAGCCTGCCAGGCTTCTCTGTTCATGGAATTTCCCAGGCAAGAATACTTGAGTGGGTTGCTGTTTCCTCCTTCAGGGGATCTTCCTGGTCCAGGAACTGAACCCATGTCTCTGCATCTCCTGCATTTGCAGGTGGCTTCTTTACTGCTGAGCCACCAGGGAAGCCTTTATTACCATGAGTTAGTGGCAATAAGTGATTTTTGTTTGAAAGTTCAATATTTGAGAATTTGTTGATATTTTTTTTCCCAGGGTGGCTTCCAAAACAGGGGAAGGGAAAGTTTAAAAACAAATCCACTACTCATGAAAATCACAGACAATAATTTGGATGGGTAACACATTTCTAGATCCAAAAGGATAGAGATACAGTGGTAATATGAGCCAAATTAAAAAAAGATGAAATATTCAACCATGTACTTTCAAGATGGGAGAGAAATGACTTAACAGCAGCATGTGTAAATATAGCTAAAATTTCCCTTGGCTTTATTGAGTTCCAGAAAGGCTAAGGCAATTTTAGGTGCATTTTCTATGCTTCAAGAGGAGCATACAAAAAAGAAAAAGAAGGAAGCAATAATTTCATTCTTTTTTGAAGTGACATCCTGTGGGCAAGCAGGTGGTGAAGAGATGCAGGAGAGTAGTTAAGTTCTAGAAATCTTGAAGGCTCAAGAGGAATTCAGTTAGTTTTAGTGGGAGCAGAGAGAGGTCTAGAGGGCACTCGACAAATATTTTAAGGGCTGTTATGTGGATTGGATGGATTATACATATTCTGGTGATTCCAGCAGACAAAACCAGGAACAGTATATAAAAGTTGCAAAAAGACAGGTTTTAGTTCATTGTAAGAAAAAGCTTTCTAGCAGAGTTGCTCCTCCAGCAGTATGGAGGGATAGATCTCTTAAGTCAGATATAGTCAACAGGAAACTGCATGGCATCTTACTTAATATTTCCTGTGGGTCATCTAGTGGGTCTCTAAGGTCCTTTCTAATTCTGTGGCTGTGATTCTCTTGCCATGTTGTAAAACAAAGCCAAGTGGCATGAGTGAGAAATACAGCTTAGCATCTCTAAAGTGGACTGGCCATTAACATCCTCCATTTTCACCAGGGCCTGTAGGGCAGTGGTTAGGCAGCTGTCCAAGGTGCTGGATGGAGGTGGCCTGTATGGGCAGTTGTATTCCTGTTTTTCAGTTTTATTTATTTATTTATTTTAATTGGAGGCTAGTTACTTTACAATATTGTGGTGGTTTTTGCCATACATTCACATGAATCAGCCATGGGTGTACATGTGTTTCCCATCCTGACTTCCCTCCCACCTCCCCCCGGACCCCATCCCATCCCTCAGAGAACCTTCGGGGTTTTTGGCTTTTCTGCTTTTTATATAAATCTATTACCTCCACTGCCCACCCCGCTACACTTGTGTGGGAGTGTGTGTGTGCACACGCCACACACACAGCCTTTAACTAAAGCAAAGAGAGAAATATGTAGGCAATGTATAAAACAGCTGAAATATACTACTACCTGGGGCTTCTCTCCCTGTACCAGGAGCAATCAAATCCAGTTCATTTTGAAAGGTTTAGGCTTGGCTCCTAAAGTTGGACTAGACTGACATTTAGAGCAGCTAAACATTGCTGCAGTGTTAGGCAGACCAAGGAATACTGCGATGGTGATAAACCTGTCTTGTTCTCCATTCTCTATTTGTGTTGCTTTTCCTATGTTACTTCTTTTTTTTGTTGTTGTTACCTCAGATTTTTCCCACCCCAGAATGGAAGCAATAATAGCACCACTCTTTAAGGGTATGAAAATGAAGTAACTTCATACATGTAAAGAGGTTACAGCTATACCAGGTACACAGACAACAAACATTCGTGTTATTATATATCGTGCTTGAGGTCCTCAAGACCACCCCCAGATGTGATCATCTGCTTGAGGGACTCACAGAAATGTGGTTATACTCACAATTATGGTTTATTACAGCAAAAGAATACAGATCAAAGTCAGCAAAGGAAAAAGGTGCATTGGGTGGAGTCCAGGTCCTCTGGAGCAGTTGCAAGCTTCCAGTTTTCCTCCCACTGGAGTCACAGACAGATCTTAATTTTCTCAGCAATGACATGTGACAGACAACACAGGCAACGTGTCATCAGCCAGAGAAACTCACCCATGTCTTGGTATACTGGTTTGTCTGTCACACAGGCAAGCAGAGCATGTGTGACTGACCTTAGCTACTTGGTCTTCAGCTCCTCTACCTCCCCCAAAAGGAGGTCAAATTGAAAGGCTGTTTCCCAAAGTTCAGGCATACAAAAATAGACATTTATCATTAATCACATTGTTAAAACAAACCATATATCATGGCCCAAAGCCTCAAGTATACAAAGACACTTTATCAGGCAGGATACTCCAGGCGTTTAAAAGAGTTAGTCAAGGGATAGTCCTGAAGACTCAGAATGTGGCGAGTTTGGGAAACTCAGGTGTACTGAGTTACCCATTTACTGCACTTACATGTAAATCTTGCTTATTTGAATAACCCACTTCAATCATTTTCTTAATGTTTTGAGTGGCTTTTTCTTTTTAGTATATGAACACTGATTGAATGTTTACTGTGTGCATAGCTCTTATAATCTTCTCTCTATAAAGTTGGAAAATAATTTCAATCTGGGTTATAAACACAAGAAATTATTACTCCAGTATAAAAGGACACATCAGAAACTAAAGATCACTGACATTATTGCAATATTGGTAATAATAGAGTGCTCCATAAGTTTTGACTACAATTACATGCCAAATGCTTTACGTATAATATTAGTTTTAGTCCTTCTTAACAACTCTGGGAGGTAGGTAATAGCTACCTGCAGGTAACAGGTAATAGCTCTGTTTTACAGATGAGAAAACCAAGGTCCAGCGTTCTAAGAACTTCCCCAAGACTCCTGTCATTAAGGAGCCAAGGATACATTTACAGCCTGATTCTACATCTTGTGCTATTAACACCATATATGACAGTTTCCTATGACCGTGAGACAAAGGCTCTCAAAAGTATTTTGAAACATTAAAAATCCAACAAAATTTATGACACTTTATACATCTTAAGATCCACAGAATGTTTAGACAAAGGGGCAGAATTGTGGCTAGAACGTGTGTTTGTTTTATCAAACAGAGATCCCTATAAAGGAAATTCCAAGCTGCTTGTTTCCCTAAAAACGTGATGTAGAAGACACAAAAGCAAGGAAAACAGAGATACACAAGGGGGAGAAGTTGTATAGTTGAGCGTCTTGCTTAATCAGGGATCCATGAAGTCTGAAGGCCCTCCAAGATTCCAAAATAGCTAGCACCATGAATTGTCTGTAATCAGATCTTTTTCCTTCCCCTATTATTAGATCTCAGTCTGTGGTAGAAGCTGGGACTCTGAAACATGAGGAGAAGGGAGAGAATGAGAACACCCAGCCACTCCTGGCTCTGGACTGAACCCCGAGCCACCCCGTGCTCCCGACGTCACCAACTCTCAGTGGTATCAGCCACCAGGAAGCGTTCGGCTCGACACAAGGGCCTCCTCTCCTGCCACCCAGTAATGACTGTCACCAGCCATTGGTCTGAGCAGCCAAAGTTGAACAAAGACTTGAGAGATGCATTTTTGTTTTTCAATGAGGGAATTGGAGGATGAAGCAAGGTAGTCATGGAAACAAGACTCCCCCACCCCATATTTATGTATTAAATGAGTTGAAAAGAGAAAAACTAAATTTGAGGCACACACCTCATTAGGACAAAGATTTCTCTGAGGCTTTGAAGAGATGCTCTCCAGTTTTTGCAGTTTAAAATTAAGTGCATTTCCAAGTTGATCCATAAGAATTTAAACTGTGCAGACACAATTTTCAAGTTTAATGTAGTGCAAAGCCCCAAGACAATAGTATCTCCGGTAATCTTCATTCCTACATTGAGTTATTTTCTTTGACCTCATCACCAGCATCCAATCTCAAATTGTTCAGCCTAAGAGCATGCTCTTGTAGGTCTGGCTATTTGCAGAGTTTGTTTGTTTTGATATCCTGCAAAAATGATTTTAATGTCACATCTTTGATGAGGCCACCAGCTGATTATCATGAGCTAATTTGAAACAAAGACACACAAATTGAAATATGACTATTTCATCTTAGCGATGTGGCTTCCCACAAGGAATGTATGTCTCCAGAGGGTAGGGGGTTATGTTGAAACTACATGTCAGTGGTTAATGAATCTTTTCAAGTTGCCTCACTTAGGTCACTACTGCAAGAAAAGTGCTACAAAAGCATTACACACCCACTATGTCCCCCCACCTCCCTCCTGCAATCAGTTAAAGGTGCGAAGGATGGACCTGGCTGTTGTTAAGGGGGTAGGTATCAAACTTGGAGGAAGATCTTTAAGGATGGCTAAATATACAAGAACTGAAAATAAGAGAAGACGTGGAATGCAGGATGAAATGCCAAAGATCATTTTATTTCTTTATTTTCCTTAGAAATGGAGTCCCCAGCTATCCATTCAAAGGAAACTAGATAAAAATAAACAGATATCATAGCATATGATATCCTTACCTGTGCCATGTTTCCCCAAACCAGTTGTATGTTTTTAGCTATATCTCTTATTCTCCCAGCCATTCGCATGACATGGGCCTTCATTACTATGACCAGTTGGTGCTCAGCGTCAAAGAAAAAATACTTAATAGTTGATAATGAGCAGTAAAACATGATTTTACACTTTAAGTATTTGGGAGGGTCAATTTGTTGGCTAAAAAATTTCAAAGGTAAGAGGCGATTCAACTGGCCATAATCATCCTCAGTGGATATTATTACTAATTTTAATAATTTATCATATCTCTTTCTCAATAGATCTAGTGTTTTAATTTTTTTCTACTGGTAGAAAATGATAACAGAAGTGATTTTTGTATTCCACTCTTGAAATAAAATTGAAATAGAATTTAAAATATTTCCCAATCAACTGCATCACAGTATAAATAAAACCAATTCATTTTGTGTAGACACTTCAAATAACAAGATACTAATACTGAAATAATTCTACCAATGCAGTGACTTTTCTTATATACCACAACATAGGGAGGAATGATGAAGAATTAAAGCAAATTAGAAAACCCATTTTATTACTTGAGTTTATGAAACAGTTGTGGGATCCAAGTGTTTAAAATGCTACTGGAGTCAATTTATTGCTGAACATTTTGCAACAGTAATAATAATTCTGGCTTTCCAATTGGCGATATTTAGAATCCTACTGTAGTGACCTGATTTTAAATACCATATTATAATTATCAAGCTAAGAAATTGTTTTTAACTCTATTCCATGATTTCATTAAATGAATGTAAGATGATGGTTCAACAGTGACAACTGCTACTTTGAATTTCTTTATGTGTATGCAATATACATACAAGAACCCAATTCAGTAAGTGACATGAATGTTGCCGCGCGAGCACTAGATTGCATTGTCCTTTGTCAGTCCTTTCTTCTGTTCAATAAATACTGAAGGACACAAATCCCTTTTTATTTTTCAAGCGTTTGCTTTTCCTTCCAGACTTTGGTAGTTCACTCTGATTTTCCTCAAATGCTTCTTCATCTATTTTAGAGAGATTTTTCAGCATTGGCAAAACAGAAGGAAACAAGACAAATATTTTATAGACTCTTCAAAGGGAAGCTAATATCCTGAAGGACAATACAATAGCATTTTAAAGAACTGTTTTGTTTTTTCTTTTGATGATATAAAGAAAGCAACCTTCTTTGTCCTTCAAAGGAAAAGAAAACACAAGTGATTTTTCTCCCTGTGCATGGTAACCTGTATGTCATTTCTTTAGCATTTTTGTTCATATTGGCTTAAAATTCAGTGCATGAATATCATTACATTCTTATAGCTAACATTTCTAGTTAGCTTTGGTTTAAAACACACAAAATTTAATGCATTAATATTCCACTAAACTAATGATGTGGTCATCTTTGGAACAAGTAGGCAACTGTTCTTTCTAAGCAATGGCAAATTTTAAAATGAAACGATCAATAATAATTGACACCTCAAAGTGAAGTTTAAATGGCAGAAGTTTCTCAAGCCAGGGAGATGTCAGAGTCTTTTGAACAACTGCAAAGAGGAAACAGTTTTGACATCCTATACCCAGAACAGACATCCGGGCATTTTTGGCCTTCCACTCTGTCATCCTTCTTAATTTTGCAAAGTTGTGATAGGAATCCTTTCAAAGACCTTCTCATTCACAAGGATCCACAGTAGAAGACACTCTGGATTCCAGCCCGGTTTTATAAATGCAAAGAGGTCGGAAGTCAGAGATCCTAGCAGCCCCCCATCGAGCTAATCCCAAGAGAAAATTCTCACTTGGAGAAATTTTTGTTTTCTTCCCCGCAATGCCTGATATTTGTCATTAAAAAAATTTACACGTGTCATTGTTATAACTAAATATGAAATGACTCCAGGTCCTTTTTCAGTGTAAAAAGTTCCTCTTAGAAAGAAATACCATTTTTGTCAGTATTTCTGCCATTCACAGAGTGAGAAGAAAAATTAAGACTCCAGCTCTTAACGAAGACTAAAAAGCAAAGAGACTCAATGGATGGGGAGCAGTATGGTTCATAAGACATTGGCATAATTATGTCTCTCAGCTTTGTATTAGGAAAACATAATTTTTTTTCATGAGTGCCTTTTACTAAAAATAATTAAAATAGGGATGTCTGAGTTCACCGGGAAAGTTACCATTAAACAGAAGTATTTATGCAGCTTGTCATTAAACTCAACAAAAAAGTAGTGGTGTGTGATTATAAACCATCTAGCTACCCTAGAAAAATATAGTTGCATAGAAAAATTACAAACTAAAGCAATCCATTCACAGTTTCTACACGTATTCTCATTAATACTGATTCCCTCTATTCTAAGAGAAAAAAATATCTTTGGCCGGCAAGGTAGAAGCTATCATGGGTTCACCTGGAATCCAGGCATCAGATGGGGGCTGTCATGGATGAAATACGGCAGGTATTTTCTATAAGAATTGCAGTGAGGCAGATATTCCCTTTAGTGTTTTCCATCCCTGGGAGGAGGTTTAGAATTTTTCAGGCTGCAAATCAAGAGAATTAAGGGCTGTGGTGTTTGAAGGTCTATGCTCGCATCCAAGGAGACTGAACCAAAAAGGTGGTCTCTCTCCAGCGTGTCCTGGGCCTGCACAGAATGCTAAATTGCAGGAAGGCTGCGTCTCTGATGGGGTGTCAGCTCAGGGTGCCACACATCCACAATGAAGATGAGCCGGAAAGACGCGGCATCCTGCCACACCTCGTGTTCAAAGGAGTCGTCAAAGATGAGCACCTTGCCTTCTTCCCACATCCTGGAACAGAAAAGCACGTCAGTGTGTGACTCAGTTGCCTGAGGATCCACCCATGGCTGTGTTCAGGAAGGGCCTCTGATGACAACCTCTGCAATAGGACCAGGTAAGTGGAATACACGGGCTGTGAGGAGATCAAACCAGTCAATCCTAAAGGAAATCAAGGACTGATGCTGAAGCTCCAATACTTTAGCCACCTGATACAGTCAACTCACTGGAAAGATGCCTGATGCTGGGAAAGATTGAGGGCAGGAGGAGAAGGGGGTGACAAAGGAAGAGATGGTTAGATAGCATCACCAACTCAGCGGACATGAATTTGAGCAAACTCCAGAAGATAGTGGAGGACAGGGAAGCCTGGTGTGCTGCAGTCCATGGGGTCACAAAGAGTTGGACATGACTTACCGACTGAACAGCAACAACAAAAAGTAGAACACAGAATGTGTTCTTTCACTGGTGATTAAGAAACAATTTCAGGATTCTTCCCGTGAACATCAAGTTTCAATGCTCAGCACCGAAGATGTACACAGGGCAGGGGACTGGAGTTAAAAGTAAACTTATTCTTGGTACAAGCCTAGGCAAGTCTTCTTTATTTCGGCAAGCACTCAGACATGTGCCCCACAAGCTCATTACTGAGGTGACCTCTCAGTCAATGCCTCCATGCAAGAATCCACCTTGCTTGGGGCTGGTGGACTGGGATGACCCAGAGGGATGGTACGGAGAGGGAGGTGGGAAGGGGGTTCAGAATGGGGAACACGTATATACCCGTGGCAGATTCATGTTGATGTATGGCAAAACCAATACAATATTGTAAAGTAATTAACCTCCAATTAAAACAAATAAATTTATATTAAAAAAAAAAAGAATCCATCTTGCAATGCAAGGGACCTGGGTTCAACCCCTGGTCCAGGAAGATTCCATGTGCCTCAGAGCAACTAAATCCGAGTGCCATGACTGTTGAGCCCTCACAACACAACTAGAGAGTCTGAGTATCACAACAAAAAGATCCCGCATGACTCAACTACTGAGCATGTAGTTCTAAAGCCCAGGAGCCATGTGCCTGAGTGCCCTAGAACCCATCCTCTGAGACAAGAGAAGCCACTGCAATGAACAGCCCATGCAGTGCAACCAGAGAGTAGCCCCTACTCGCCACAACTAGAGAAAAGCTCGCAAAGCAATGAAGATCCAGCATAACCAAAAATAAATACTTAAATAAAATCATAAATAAAAATAAAGTAATAATTATTTGCAAGTTAAAAGTCCCTTTAGGTTGGATAACAATGGTATCCTCTTGTGCAGAACACCTCATGTGCTGTCTCACACACCTACCCTAAAATCTTGCACTCACCAAATGAGTTGCTTAGCTCTTTGATTCAATTCCTCTAAAGGTTCAAAGAGTTTCACTGGAGTCCCATCCAAGTATAACAAAAGACACGGGGGAAGGACGTGCAAAAAGCAAAAACAGTACATTCATGTTCACAGAGATGCTGCTCACAGTAGCCAAAAGGCGGGAGCAACCCCCATGCCCGGTGGCAGATGAATGGATAAATAAACATTTAGCTACATACAATGGGATATTCCTCAGCCTTAAGAGAGAAGAGAAATCTGACAATGCTACAACATGGATGAACCTCTAGGCCATTACGCTAAGTGAAATAAGCCACTCACACAAGGACAAATATTGTATGATTCCACTTACAGGTGGCACCTAGAGTAGTCAAATTCATATAAATTCAGAATTATGTTGGCTTCACTCCCTATGAGTCATTTAACCGTATTTGAGAAAACTGAAAACTTAAGAGGGGGCGTGAAAAAGCTCTAAGACAATCTGCGAGATACAATTCCTGTGGGGATGACAAGTAATTCTCAACATTTATTGAGTGGTAGAGAGTTTAAATAGGTTTAGAGTTCCACTGGAGTCCCATCCAAGTATAACAAAAGACACGGGGGAAAGGTGTGCAAAAACCAAAAACAGTACATTCATGCTCACAGAGGCGCTGCTCACAGTAGCCACAGTACTGCATGTAATTAAATCAACTAAATAGAACATGCTAAGTTTGCACAAAATGACACTTTCCCTAGATTACGATAGGTATGAGAAAGTCAAAGATTTAGGCATGCTCAATGTGAGAAAAATCTTCAAGCATTCCATTCATTAACTTAAATTGCTTGTAAATTGGGAAAAGCTTTTTAGTGTTGGGATGTGCTGGCTGGTTCATTCACGGAACCAGTACCTATAAATGTGGAACTTAAGTTAGCACTGGTTTGTGGTTTTGCAGATATTTTAGGTTAAATATGGATGAGAGTAAACCATTGATTAAACAGTTTCTTAAACAAGAAATCTGGGAGGTATTCCAAGGGGTTTGGAGTCCGTTAAGGTCATAAAATTCTATTAGATTTATTATATTTGCCTTGTCATTTTCTTTCAGATATTTTCCCAGAAAACAACAAAGATACTCAGTTACTTAATGTAGATTCTTAAATGTAGATTCCTTCTGAATATGTTAAAAAAATTCAATCACTTATGAGAGCTAAAATGACTAAAAGTGCAGCCCTAATTGGAAAGGACAATAAAATCCCATTCAAGTGACTGCCGACTGAAGTGACTTCGGTTCATCAAAAGATACGTCACCTATCTAGGAACAGATGAGGGTTTTCCTGAACAAAAAGAAACAGAACACCAAGATGTCAAAAGGTCTTTAGATCTCTTCTGAATGGAAAACAAAGACTCTCATTGTAATGAAAAGAAAAGAGTTTTTCCAGCCCACTTGCTTTGAGAGCAAATCTCCACCTCGTACAATTTACGTTAGTCACGCAGTCATGTATCTTTGCGACCCTACGGATTGTAGCCTGCCAGGTTCCTCTGTCCAGGGAATTCTCCAGGCAAGAATACTAGAGTGCATAGCCATGCCCTTCTCCAGGGGATTTTCCTGACCCAGGGACTGAACCTGCATCTCCTGCATTGCAGGCAGATTTTTATCATCTGAGCCACCACATACAATTTATGCTCAATTTGTGACATGGGAAGAGGCCTTTAGGGAAAAGGTTTTATGAGCAGGCTTGGGAAGAAGGCTTCTTGGAGGCCCTCACCTAGCCTTCCTCTGAGGTTTCAGGAAGGCAGGAGGGAGGTGGGGGGACTGCACCCACTCTTCAGACACCTGCCTTGGCTTACTTTTAGAATTACTCACCACTATGAGGAGAATGTCTCTCCCTGGTTTGCCAAAAGATAGAAAAATATCTGGTCACAAGATAAAACAACATTATGTAATTCCTCAGTTTCTTAAATTATTGTAATTAAGGATAATAGTATAATGGTGGCAGCACATGCCTAATAACTATAATTTTCTCATAGAATTACCATCAACATTAATAATGCTAAATAATGATATGAAGAGCTTACAGAGTCTTCCATCTAAAAATTGTATAGATCATATCTCAGTGATCTTTCCAAAAGGTTCTGAGATACACACATGACATGGTTCTAATTTTCCAGCAGAGTGTTTATTCACACGAAAGCCAGTTCAGATGCCTGCAGTGACACTGTGCTCTTGTGGAAGCAGCAGAAAGGCACTAGGCTTGATTCATTACAGCCAGACCTCTAGCCCCAGATCATGGTTCTAGGGAACATCCCAGTGCCTACAGCTGTTATGCTAACGTTCCCTGCAAGGTATTTCAGTAAGCTGAGTGGAATACAGAAAAGGGTCCAAGAGCTCAGGAATAAGGCTGCTGTAACACAGCTCATATTAAAAAGCAGAGACATTACTTTGCCAACAAAGGTCTGTCTAGTCAAGGCTATGGTTTTTCCAGTGGTCATGTATGGATGTGAGAGGACTGTGAAGAAAGCTGAGCACCGAAGAATTAATGCTTTTGAACTGTGGTGTTGGAGGAGACTCTTGAGAGTCCCTTGGACTGCAAGGAGATCCAACCAGTCTGTCCTAAAGGAGATCAGTCCTGGATGTTCATTGGAAGGAATGATGCTGAAGCTGAAACTCCAATACTTTAGCTACCTCATGTGAAGAGTTGACTCATTGGAAAAGACCTTGATGCTGGGAGGGATTGGGGGCAGGAGGAGAAGGGGACGACAGAGGATGAGATGGCTGGATGGCATCACCAACTCGATGAACATGAGTTTGGGTAAACTCCGGGAGTTGGTGATGGACAGGGAGGCCTGGCGTGCTGCGATTCATGGGGTCGCAAAGAGTCGGACATAACTGAGCAACTGAACTGAACTGAACTGAACACAGCTTTTATTAATCTTGATTCACTGAAATCCCACAGGTTCTGACTGCATTGGAAATCCTGGCACATATGGAATTGAAATGTAAAACTGCATTATGGCTGATTCTCTCCTCCCAGTACATGTAGACAGAATATATACACACATATCTTCTTTGTTTGCCCATCTGTCATCTATCTATCTATCTAACTATCTTTCCATCAATCCACCCATCCACCCATCAATCTATCCATCATCTCTATCTAACAGGAGACAGCACTTTACTGAAACTAGGACATTTGTGTCCTTGTTTTGACCCTGCCAACTAGCCATGTTGCTGTGACAAGCACATCATCCATGGGCCTCAGTTTCCCCATCTGTGCAATGATGTGGGTGGACCAGATGGCCTTCAAGTCTCCTTTCAGCATGGAAATTCTCATAATTCTCTGAGTCAGGCTGTTGACTAGGACTTTAGTCTTCGCATTACACTTTATAGGATATATTTCACAACACTGTCCTTTGAAAAATGGGTATGGTATTTGCTGTTTTGTTTAAAGTCAAAACATTAATTTCAATAAAAGACAGCAAACTTGACAAAGAAGTTCTTTTCCCAATAGGTTCTATATATACCTCCCCCCAGGGTATCTCTCTACCTCCTCCTGGGGAGCCCAGTTTTGGCCGGGCTGCCACAGGGGCCCCTCCAGGTGGCTGGGGGCTTCTGCCCT